>NC_138768.1:418021555-418381555 GCF_965119305.1 Pelophylax lessonae
TCTGATTAATTAAAATTTTCTTTTACATTATGTGGATGGCCTGATGCCTGTGTGCATCACTTACCTGGGGAAGAGATGGACCCGGATGCAATATTGGATGAAAGCAAGCCAACAGAGGCAGTATGGTGCTTTGAGCAATGTTCTGCTGGGAAACCTTGGTCCTACTATTCACCTGGATCTTACTTGACATGTACCACCTATCTAAACATTGTTGATGATCAAGTAAACATCTTCATGGAAACGGTATTCCCTTATGGAAAGATAATGCACCATGCCACACTGCAAAAATGGTTCAAGAATGATTTCAGAAACACGAGTTAGAGGTATTGCCTGCATATTCTCCAGATCTCAATCCAATCAAGCATCTGTGGCCTGTGCTGGAAAAACAAGTTCGATCCTTGAAGGCTACACCTCACAAATTACAGGACTTGAAGGAACTTCTACTGACAGCTAGGTGCCAGAGACCACAGCATACCTTCAGAGGTCTAGTGTCGTCCAAGCCTTGATGAGTCTGGGTTGTTTTGGAGGCAAGAGGAGCTGTTTTGGCAGCAAAAGAATTACCTACTCAGTATTATCTACAATATACACATTGTGCCCATATAGCTGTAGTGGTCAATTAGCGATCCCATCAGCATGTTAGATAGCTGAAAAAGTTTACGCCACAACTGTATACAACAGGAAAAGCAGATGGCTCTGCAAAAGCATACATTATGATTCTGTAAAATCGTTCATTTTCTAGAACACACTGTCTATTCTTTGCAAGACTCCTTTACTTTTCCTTTACTGACTTAAAGCAGAATCTCAGGCAAATGGCTAAAAACACAATTAGAATGATTATATGGGAGCTATTTTACCTGCCAAAAAGTTTGTATTTCTGAGTTCTGAGATTTAACACAGCTCTGCCCGACAACTCAGTCAGGTTGGTAATCTTTAATTTGTCTACTGTAGTTAAGCAATGAACAGCAGTCAACTTCCTGCCCCAAACCTGTGACAGAGACAAGGCAGCAGAAGACAAGAGGGTAAGCATTCTGCTCTCTCCTACAGTTGGTGTATTCCTTGCCAGTACTGCAGCCCACCTGATTGGCCCACATTGCTACCCCTCCTTATTTTAGTCGTGTACTGCAGTGAATGTTAAATGACTACATTATAAGGCGCTTTTTATAACAGTCTAGAATTCAGCTTTAAATTAAAATAATGAAGTTATGGAGACACAGGTGCATTGAGTATAAGTAAAGAATCCTCCACTTAAGAAAGTAATCACCATCAATTAAAGGAATTCATTTATTTGTGTAATTATTTAACCATCTGCCAACCGTTCACAGTAAATATACTGCGAGCAGGCGGCAGATGCAGGCTCAGCGATGTACTGGTACGTCACTGAGCAAATGCACTCCTGTGACCAATGTGTCTGCTGGACACAGCGGATGACCATGATTGGTACCCTGACTCTATGAGAAGCTAGAGTATCATGTGATTACTATAGTTAATCATAGTGACCACATGATTACAATGTCAACAAAACAGTCATGAATGGCTTCCATTTATGACTGTTTTGGTTACTATTGTGATGATGTAATTGACCCACAGCTATCGCATGATACCTGGGCCATTCACAGCACCCTGTACCATGTGATTAGCTGTAGCCAATCACAGACCACAATGGTAAGCAAGCTGTCATGAACAAAAGGCGTTCATTACAGCTAGAACTATAGTTTATAACAGTGATCATCACTGTTATAAGCAATAATAGTGTGAAAAGAAAATCCATGATCCCCCCCAGAGTAGTACAGTGTCACTATGGTGACAGGTAGAAGAAAAAAAATGTTTAGAAAATTGCATTAAAAAAATAATTTATTTTTATTTATTTTATTCATATTCAAATTGTGACAAAAAATTACAATTTCAAAAATTTCATCATGCCTCTTAATAAATGCCTTGGACTGTCTACTTTCCAAAAAGGGGTCATTTGGGGGTATATGTACTGTCCTGGCATTTTAGGGCCTCGTGAATTGGTGGCATCGTTTGTAGACTCACACTGACTAAAAAGTATATATTTATTGGGATATATATATATATATATATATACTGTATATATTGTGGGGATTTGCTTGGTGGCGGGCGTGGATGACCCCTTTGGGGGGTTCGTTACACAGGGAGATAGCCGAGAAGTGGTTGCAAACAACAGTTTGGTTTATTCATGCAATTTTCTTCACCAGACTGCGAGCGTCAAAAACATCCAAAATAAAATAAAACACAAAATAAATCCTTGCCACTGTGGGCGGCTACCTTCTCACATACAGGAACCTACCTACGGAGTCTGTCTCCAACCTACTGTTGGGCAAACTTTGCTGATCCTACAGCAGACACTCAATAGTCCATTTATTTCTTCACACAACAAATGTCCATTGAACATGTCCCTTTTCTCTTCACATAGAACACATTCCTTTGTTTGTCTCTTCACATAGCAACCATTCCTTTGCTTGTCTCTTCACATAGCAAACAGTGCATTTATTTATTTCCACATAGAAATAGTCCAAGACCTCACCTTGAGTAGTCTTCACACTTGTTACCCTCCTCAGCGCACATCGCTTCAGGAGGTCTTCCCCATGCTCACACAGCTTCAGGGGGCATTCCTTCTCCCATGCTCACACAGCGTCGGGAGGCACACATCTGACTGTCCTCCTCTCCCCAGCTCACACAGCGTCAGGAGGCAGCAATCCTTAGACTTCCTTTGGACAAATTATAGAGGCCTTAACTTCCTCATTCCGAACAGCTGAAGGCCTTTCAACTTCCTTAAGCCGTCCTGGCTACCTTTTCAGCCGACACCCTATAGTAATTGGTGAATTTTCTAAACCAGGTGGAAATGTATCTCCTGTCTGTGACTACATCCACAGATTTACCTGACTTCCTGTCACAATATATATATATATATATATATATATATATTTTTTTTTTTTACCAAAGACATATAGCAAGATACATTTTGGCCTAAATTTATTGGATATGTGTTATAACAGAAAGTAGAAAATATGTTTTGGGTTTTTTTTTTCCAAATGTTTTCTCTTTTTTTGTTTTTATATTAAAAAATAAAAAACCCACCAAAAGAAAGCTCTATTTGTGTGATAATATAAATGTAATTTGTGTACAGTTCTGCATGACCGCGCAATTGCCAGTTAAACTAGCACAGTGCTGAATAACAAAAATGCCCTTGTCATGAAGGAGGTAAAACCTTCCAAAGGTCACGTGGTTAAGAAATCAATTTATGAAAGTAATCTTCATTCAAGAAAAAGGAAAATATGTATTGAAAAACATTGTTGACAAGCAAGGATGGAATTGACATTTTACTGAACTGATGCCCTGGCTAAAGTGTATTAATGGTAATGCCAGACTTGATGTGTTTGGCTGGCCACATGAAGCACTGTCATTAAAATGACATGTTGTTATAGCTGTGGCCTCTCACACATTAACAGTTTACAAAGAAACCCCATTTTAAAGTCCTTTCTGTGTGTAGTGCAATTAGAGAAAGTAAAACTAATGGCAGTGTTTATGAAAGTCCTTCCTGTTTTCCATCCTCCATCATGGATGTGAGCACATTACAGGAAATGACAGACTGATTGTGGAATTCCTAGCGTTGGGACCTTGTACATATGACAGTGCCACAAAATGATTGTTCTCTTTGCCAAAGGTCATCATATCTGGTAATGGATGTCTATTTGCTAAACATACATGGACATAAAACACTGTTGGTGTTGCAAATTATGCAATTCCTCAGTGTCAAAGGAAACACATTATAAATGTTAACAATTATTTATCCTTCTGAACACTCATATTGTTTTGTTTACATGCACAACTGAAGATGACAACCCGACAACTGTTTTCTGGAAGTTGCCTTTCATTTAATTTAGATTTGGAAAGGTTAGTGTCTTTGGTGTGGTCACATACCAGGCATGTGTATTCAATACTTATACAATAATGCGTTCAACACATTCTGCCTGTATGCTTTAAAAAAAAAAAAAACATTTAAGGATAAAGAAAGAGCTTTACTGTAAAGAGGTTGGCTGGAGTACACAACTACAAGGACCGGTTGGACCTGGGATATACTATCCCCCCCACCGTTCTGGAATAGGATGAGATGATGCTATAGGTTCCTGCCCGAAGCCACTCATACATTGCAAACAGGCTGTAAGGACTGCATATCTATATCGCATATACACATCAAATAGCCACCCTATCGGCTCTGGCCAAGGGAAAAGGAAACGATAGGTGGATATATCAAGTGCAACCACCAGTGTGGTAACCACTGTGCTCCCAGAACAGAACAGTTGAACATATATAAGAGTCTTGACTATCAAGTTATAACACGGTGCTATTTTATGTAGCATAAAAAGTGGTGCTCCTTGCGGTGATTGAGAGGCTGGACACCTAGCCTAAAATAAATGAGTGAATATATGTACACATTGGAGGCTAGATACAAATATTAAGGGAATAATATCCAGTGTTTTACGTGTCACCAATCTGCCATCTCCCGAGTCATTGAAAAGGAAATACCGGTCTGTCATGGTCTCTCTGGCCCTGAGGAAGCCTTGAGCGAAACGCGTTGGCTTGCTGGGGACCTACATTGACCGCATTCCATCTGAGACCTACTCTTTCCATCCTACACAGGCTCTTGGTTCTTTTCCCTTATGGGATGTATGTCTATTTAAATGACTCCTAATAATTGATTTTATCAGTATTGTTCTATGTTATTTTGTCTTTGTCAACATGTGCGCATACGCCCATGCTTTTTATGATGAAATTTAATCAAATGTAAATTATTTTTAGAAGTTGGTTTTGGTGTGATCCTTCTACTCCCACTGGCCCGCAAAGCCCCACCACTTTCTCCTATCTTTTGTGTCCTCATTTGATAACATAGTTTCTAACATTTCATAAAAAAGTTTAAATGTCCCTGCTATACACTTCTATCTTGAGTAATGTTGTGGCCCGGACACTGCTCTACTGTTCGTTGTGGGAGCAGGACTTTCTAAGGAGGAATGGAGCAAGATATGGGAGTCAGTCCACAAATCTTCCTGCAACATACTGGCAATTAAGAACTCCTATAAGGTTGTGTCTTGGTGGTATTACACCCCAGCAAGAATAGCAAACTGCCATCTGGCTTACCCATCTACCTGCTTTAGGGGCTGTTTGTATCTAGGTGCTATGAAGCATATTGGGTGGAACTGTTCCAAAGTTAAAAAGGTTGTGGATTTGGGGGTACGGGTTGGTCAATACAATCTTTCATATTAACCTGCGCAAAACCCATTAGAAGCACTTTTACATCAACCAATTCCAGATGTTTTGCGCTGGAAGCATGCAATAATTAATCACATTTTATTGGCCACTAAACAGACCATAGCAAGATCATTGAAATCGCTGGTAATTAGCTTTGAAGAAGTGAAGAACTGCATACCGGGCACTCTTATCAATAAAAAGCTAACAGCGTTACTTAATGATACTTATGACCACTTCTAAGTACCTGGCAGATTTGGTTAGATCTTCATTTTGCATCTTCTCCACTCACATCTCCCTTCCTAGATGTCTGAAGGTAGAGTGAACCTGGTAGTTCCTTAATGGGCTTCTGGGAGGGGGAGCAGGATAGAGGTTCCTTCCTCACCTTCCTTTTCTCCTTCCTCTCCTCCCTTTTCTCCTTCCCCTCCTCCCTCTTCCTCTCAATGTCTTCCTCCCTTCTCTTCCTTATTCTTTTCCCAATACATCTTTTTCTCCTCCAGTTTTCCCTACTCTGGAATTTTTCTTTCATCACTCTCTTCAGTAATGAACACCACGACCTACATTCTTCTTCAGGGTTTTTTTATGTCTTGTGGAAAATCTGGCGGTGGAACGAACTGCAAACACCCCTCTTTGTAAACTGTCCAGGGGATCATAAGTGCATAGGTTTTAGTGGGGTAGTTTTCTCCTGGTCTTCCCATGTTATTACTGTCATAGATCTGAAATGGGTAATCTTTGCCATGCTAGATGTAATGATTTTCTCTTTCTTCTCCCTCCCTTTGTTGGTTTGTTTGGATTCATGTTTTCTGGAAGGGTTGGTCAGTTTATTAACTATAGCCATTGACTTTGTGAGAGCGGACGACACTGGGTGACGTTTCTTTATCTGGCTATTTTGAAAATTGGATATAACTGGTGATCTAAGTAATTTTAAATATACATCAGCAAAATGCTGTTTACTCTGCTTAGACAACACATTTTGCAGATGGGAGGAATGTATTCACATTTATTACATGCATTGTTTAGAGTCATAGAGACATAGATTTTAATGCACTATCAAGTCTAGACTAAATTCAGCCATTTTACCCCTGCAGGTCTCACTGAGTTTAAAAATGAAAGCTACATAACAACCTTGGAAAACATACTTTTCGAAGTTTTCTGTGCACTTAAAGCAGTCATTATGGAATTCTTCTAACATGCTATTCACTATCTGGGGATCCAACTAGGGTTACCAGCACTAGAAAGATGAAAAGAAAACCTCAATTTTTACCTGCACAGATAATATTTAGTTTAGAGGGTTCAAAGGACAATTTCAATAGGAAAATAGGTTGGCCAACTACAGCCCTTCAATGGTGAGTATGCAGATGGCAAATAAGCCCCAAATGCTAGCACCTCCATGGCATCAGGGGTACCGAAAAGAACAGGCTCATTGGCATTTGGTTTTGGGCTTTAGAGAAGGTATTCCTTTTTTTTCTGAAGACCTTTCTCAAAGCACACACCAATTGTGAAGGAATGTGGGAGGCATCAGCATATCAGAGGATCACCCATTTGCTGTACTTTTTCTTATGGGGGTAATAGGGTCAGGAGAAAAAGGACTCAGTGATTTTTAAAAACATTTATTAAAAACCCTTTTATGTTTATATTAACCTTTCAAATTTTGAAATTATGTAAAAGCAAATGTGTGCCCCAAAATCAGTTTTTTTCACACACTGGCAGTAACTGCTAATGCTTTACTAGGAAGGCAAAATACAGTCAGGCTTAGGGTTTTTATATTTTATGAAATTATATGATGCAAACAGTGTAAGCAAAAATACATTTCTTCAAATAAAGCACTTCCCATTGAGAGTGGAAATGGCCATTTATCACTCGAGATGAAAGACACTTCAGACATTATTGACTTCAATAAAGTGTTCTTCGAAGCTGCTATCTTGTGCCAGAAAGCCAAATGGCAAGACTGACCTGAGCAATATTAGAGAGCAGATCTTAAAAGATGTTGTAAAGATTCATCATCCCACAGATGCCAAACCTTTTAAAAAAGTAAGATCTCCAATAAAAATGATAATGCCTTTTTCAGTTCACATATATAAGCTATCAGAGGAAATAAATATGTTTGAAGGTGTGCACACACTGTCTGCATTCTCAATTGTTCTTTCAAAAGAAAATAATTGCTAATTTTTATTTCACATTCAGAACACCTATTAATTATGGTTATCTTTCAAAATCTAATGAACTTTTTGTTGGGATAATGTCAGATAAAATCGCTACCTGTTAAGTGTTTTTTATTTAAACTGAGATTCACCTAATAAAAATTGCACACTAAAGCCTCGTACACACGCGTCGAAAATCGGCAGGGAATTTACGTCCGACGACTGATCTGCCGATTTTCGGCTTGTTAGTATGATGCTTCCGACAACCGACTCCGACTTTTCGGCCGAAAAAAATCTGGTGTGCAGGCTATAAAATTTTTGTCCGCCGTCAAAACACGTCCGATTTTCGTGCAGTCAGTACAGATTTCGACAGGGAAAAATCGAATGAGCAAGTCTGGGCATGCTCTGAGAAGAAAGAACACAAAGAAACCAACACATGACATCACTGAAGTAGAATTTTGTCGGGCGAGAAAATTTGTGTGCAGTCTAGGCACATTATAACCAACAAAACACCACTCTGGACAAAAGACGGATGATTGGTCGGCCAATAATCGTTGCGTGTGTACTAGGCTTAAGCTGCTGAACTCTGCATCATCTTAGTATGGAAGTTAGTGGGAATTACTCTGATCCTGCCACACATGGAGGGTCATTCATCTGTTATGACAGAAGACATTAGAAACAAACTATACTAGTTTGGGGTCAATTCATTTAAGGTTTTCTATTTAGTTTGTACGTTTTCTGCTTTTCTCTCCTTCCCCTTAACAGCAGATAAAGACAATATGGTCTATTGAATCTACCATTTTCAGCATTTTTGTCTGCAGACATCCCAAACATTTTTAAAGTGGTTCAAACATTTGCTACTTTCTGTGCCCCCCCCCCCCTCGATACTTACCTGAGTCCTGTTGTATAAACCCAGCAATGTGTCTGTCTGACTGTATTCTCTCCCCTCTCTCTGCTCTCACAGGCTTGGCTGAGAGCAGCAAAAGCCATTGGCTCCTGCTGCTGTCAGTCAAATCCTATGAGCAAAGAGCAGGGAGAATGACTGAGCCACGCTGTGTGTGTCAATGGACGTACAGCCTGCATCAGGATCGAGCCCAAATGCCTGCCCCTATTGAAAGCACTTGCTATGGAGGTAGACACAGAAGAGGAAAAGCCTAGATCACCAGCGGGGGGAACCCCAGAAGAGGAGGTTTAGGGTTGCTCTTTGCAAAACCATTGCACAGAGCAGGTGAGTATGTATAACATGTTTATCATTATAATAGAAAACAATTGCCTTTAAAAATACTTTCAAGATTAATATCGGCATACACTTTTATTTTTTCACCTAAACGTCCCTTCTGTATGCAAAATAATTACAAGTTGAATGTTTTACTCTTACTTACCTCTATTCTGATAAATCGCCATTTGATATAAATGGATAATGTCTTAGCCTTTTCTGGTTCTTCAGCTATGTCCGGCTGCTTGGAGGAGGCACCCAGTGTCACATCCTAAGGGTGTTCAGCAAGCCTCAGGGAACTACATGGGCCTGTCCACCCAATGATGCTGATGGTGAGCAGGTCAGACCAGCTCCCAGGACCTCCTACTACACTGAATTACTTACACATTGGGTGGGTCAGACCACCACCCAGGTCCTCCCACTACACGGTATATGAACTGCACAGTGGGTGGGTCAGACTGAGACCCGGGTCCTTCCACTGTACCAATTGATATTTAACACAGTGGGCAGGTCAGACCAGGACCCAGGTCCTCCTGCTACACTGTGAATGAGCAACACAGGGATGTTGCAGCATCGGGGGAGAATTTGGTATATCAGGCACCAGTCCTATGAAACAGGAATAAAGGGAAATGCACTCAGTGGGTAGAATATTTCATTAGAAGAAATAATGAAATTGCTTAAAGGTTAGGAGGAGTCGCGTATCAAACCATATAAAAAAAAATTGAGTTCAGCTTTAAATTCACTTACTATCAGGTGGCTCACTAACTCTGCTGGAGGTATGTTCCAAGCATATTTCCTCAAATAATACTTATTAAACTTTTTGCCTTGCAGTTTTGGGGCCATGCCTCCTATTCGTATTTATACAACCTTTGTATTATCAATAAACATTTAATAAATATAAAGAAGTCCTTAAAGCAGTATGGGTTAGCTAAAGAGACAAAACAGCAGATGATACTTTCTATGCAGCTCTCCTTGCATGACTGAACTTGTCAACTGAGCTATCCCATAAGGATTAAATCACTGCTGCGTTCACACATCAAGTTCTGTAAACAATAGTCTTCTTTCCATACAACTGACAGTGAAACAATGCTCCATAGATGAAAAAGAGACTAGAGCTTCAACTGATGTCTGGATAAAATACGCAATAATATTATTATGCATTATTTCATATTTATCCGACTGAAATGGAGAAAGCAATAAAGAAAGAAAGCAAAATATGTGCAAAACTGCTAATACACAATATTACCACAAGTACCTTTACACGCACATGAACTTAGTGTGTAGAGTTCAATATTGAGTTAGCACACCCTTTGCAGCTATAACAGCTTCAATGGGATGGCTGTCCACAAGGTTTAGGAGTGTGTCTTTGGGAATGTTTGACCATTCTTCCACAAAAACATTTGTGAGGTCAGGCACTGATGTGGATGAGAAGGTGTGGCTCGCAGTCTCCGCTCTAATTCATCCCAAAGGTGTTCTATAGGGTTGAGGTCAGGACAAGTTTCTCCCCCTCAAACTCTCACATACATGTCTTTATGGACTTTGCTTTGTGCACTGGTCCAAATTTTTGGGGGAAGAGGGATTATGGTGTAGGGTAAATTATGGTGTGGGGCTTGGCCCCTTAGTTCCAGTGAAGGTAACTCTTAAGTCATCAGCATACCGAGACATTTTGGACAAATTTCATGCTCCCAACTTTGTGGGAACAGTTTGGGATGGTCCCTTCATGTTCCAACATGACTGCACACCAGTGCACAAAGCAAACTCCATAAAGTCATGGATGAGTGAGTTTGGGGTGGAGAAACTTGACTGGCCTGCACAGAGTCTTGACTTCAACATGATAGAACACCTTTGGTACGAAGTAGAGCGGAGACTGCAAGCCAGGCCATCTTGTCCAACATCAGTGCCTGACCTCACAAATGCGCTTCTGGAAGAATGGTCAAACATTCCCATAGACACACTCCTAAACCTTGTGGACAGCCTTCCCAGATGATTTGAAGCTGTTATAGCTGCAAGGGGTGGGCCAACTCAATATTGAACCTTACAGACTAAGACTGGGATTCCATTAAAGTTCATGTGCTTGTAAAGGCAGGCATCCGAATACTTTTGGTAATATAATCAGGGGCGTAACTACAGGGGTTGCAATTGCAACCGGGCCCCATGCTCCAGGGGGCCTGTGCTGCTCCCCTGTACACCTGGATAGAAGCATGTAGAGAACTCACTGTCCTCCTTTTTACTCCTGTAACTGCAGGAGGAAAATGGAGGAGATTAGTTCCTCTGTATGCTGCCCCCGCCACTCCTCCTATCCAGTTGACTTGTGTTTTGCTGTCTCAGAGCCCCTGTGTGCTCCCCTGGTCCACCCCCCCATCTACTGTGCTGCCCCCCCCCCCACTGTGCTCCTTTCCCTCTCCTGCCAGCTGCTGCAGGGGATGTATCACGATAGAGAACTAGGAAGGGGGTCGATAAATATGTAATTTACCAGCTCCGCCTGTTTCTGAATGGACAGAGTAATAGTCAGTGACATTGTAAAAAAATAAAATGATAAAAAAAATAATACAATCAAAATACCAAAAAATAAAACCTTCTGACACCAGTGGGTAAACTTCCAGGATCGCAAAGGTCACACTTGCGACCAGACCCTGGTATTCCACCACCATGGGGAGGCCCCAAGATAGCAGGAAGGGGGCCCACTGCAGAACTTGTGAAAGGGTCCCGCTGTGTGACCATAATAAAGGGCCCAGCAACAAGAGTAAGGAGCCCCAGGATCAATAGGAAGAGCCCCAGGCTTGAAGGAAAGGGCCCTGGCCAGGGGTCCGGGAGGCCCTTCATGGTTTCTTGCACTGGGGCCCTGAAGGTTCTAGTTACGCCTCTAAATATAATGTATGTTCACATCCAGGACCCACACATTTAGGCCCCTTTCACACAGGCGGACCGTTCAGATCCGCCTGTCCATTTTATTGGCGAATCTGAATGGTCCCCCCATGCATTTCCGCTGACATCCGATCCGTCAAATCTGGACGGGTGGAACCCTATTTTCCATCTGTCCAGCGGATCGGATCAGATTGGATCGGATGAGAACGGACCAACGGTCCGTTCTTATTCGATTTCCCCCATAGAGATGCATGGGGAACTGACAGCTGTGTCTCCGCACACAGCGCGAAGACACAGCTGTTCTCCTGCTGCTCAGCGGGGGGATCGGCGGCTTGATCCCCCGCTGAGAAAAACGGAATCCGTCCGACGGACAGATAGTGTGAAAGGGGCCTTAAGCACAGGCTCCCATCAGTGGTAGGTGGTCGATTGTGTATCCCTAGTTACATCTCCTAACACAATAATGATCATAATGTATGATCAATAATGTAGCTTTCCTGCTACACCACGCCTATCATGAAAGGGTACTATTGGCAGTGGAAACGCAATGTGTACCGTTCCGAACCGTACCGTACTGAACCGTACCGTACCGTACCACTCAGTGGAAATGAGGCAGTCCATCAAATGTAAGCACCCCTGGAGCCAGCACTGATGGAAGAAACCCTACATCTAAAAGAAAAAAAAAGAAAAATAAAGAACACGCTGGAACTGCACAAAATGAACACTGATTTTTTTTCTTCCATATGCCGATTAAAAGCATATAAGTATATTCTTCAGCAAACAAAAAGGAATCTTCAGTTATTTCAGTCTGAAATGATTGTAATGTCACCATTCTAATGAATCATCTCAGTATTCTTGAGCAAAATTCATTGTGATGATTCTAGCTTACATAAATTCCTTAAGAGTCTTTGTATAGGCAAGTCATTTTTAGCAGTATAGTCTTTCAATATGGATTTGCTATTCCCTTATTTCTGAGATAGAATGACCTGAAGATTCCTGGCTATAAGAGTATAATGTGCTTGGGTGGAGTGTCACAGCAAGACTCTCACAAAGGGAAGGTAAAAAGCGGATGATTGCAGAAGTATCAGGGATACCTTAATGCACTTTGATGCCATCAGAGCAGTTTCAGGCACAGCCTGTCATCTCTTTTCACTAGAATTTCTGAAAGGGACCATTTCACAAACAGCAGGGGGTTGGAAGGCAATATCCTGCTATAGTACATTGAGAGAAGCAATCACCCTTATCCTTGACCAAGTCAAAAGCCTTCACAAAACATGACTGTGCCTGTAATACCTAACAGCAAGCATTATATGTTATTTCTAATGAATGCACATATATGGTTTCTCAGACTTTAACCAGAAAATCTAACTGGATACATAATGCTATCATGTTGGGCTAACTATACACAATTGCAAGAAGATTTAAAGTTGGCGCATATAATTACAGTGTTTGGTGCACATTTATATTTTAGGTGGCACCATTAGCACCAAACATGTCAAGGTAAAACATAATTTAGTACACCTCTGTCATAAACGCCCATTTCCCCATGTTTTAACCCTTTAACCACTTCAGCTCCCATATCTGAATATATCCCTTATTAACCAGAGCCGTTTCTAGTTTCCACTATAGGCCTGTTAATGTGGTAATATGATTTTTTTTGGGCTGGAAACTTTTTTTTTTTTCTTTGCAATACGGTTTCAAAAAATGTATTAATTTTTTATGGAATCTTCAGACAAGATGCAAATCAATTTCAGAATTACCTTATTTTTTTCCCTAAAATTGTAGATTTTCTCAGTTTAAACGTTTGATGTGTTTTCTATTTTCGATTGTGAATAAAATATGAGTTTATGAGATTTGCAAATCATCAGTGCATTCTGTTTTTATGTAGATTTTACATGGCGTCCCAACTTTTTTGGAATTGGGGTTGTAGTTCTTGATTAGGTGGTGCTATCACCTATGTCCCAGAGGGATTCCTTATGTTGCCAGCTTTTCCCCAGATGTCTACATAGCATGTGTCAGGGCCATCCAGTGCTTCCAGAGTGTGCAGCCATTCCTTATGTGGACCCTTGTGTGCACAATGCCCCTTCAGTATCTCAGCCCCCACAATTTCTTGACCCAATCACCCGAAATCTTGACCTGGCCCTGAGTGCTTAGGTAATTGTTGCCGCAGGAATTCTACCAGAAATAAGGGGTCTGGAGTAGTACTACTAGACGCTGCTGTTGCTCCACTCTCATCATCATTGTCTGACATGGCCGATCCAGGTTGTAGATGCTAAATTTAACAGAATAGGTAATCCACCAAATTATCCAGACAGGGAGTCATTTTAATTTGTTGTACTACTGGTTTCTGCTGTCACTCCACTCTAATCACCATTCTCTGACATTGCCAATACTGTTAGTAGATGTTAAATTTAACAGAAAAGGTAATCCGGTGAATTATCAGACTGGAAGTAATTTTAATTTGCAGTTTACTAAACAAGTTACAAGCAATAATGCAAAACAGGCTCAGGATAGCACAAAACATGCACACACTGTAAAATAATGAAGGCTGTACAAACATATTAAAGCATAGTAAACATGGACTTTTCAAAACAATGTCTCTGTGGTTCAGTCAGGGTAACTAGTGGCTGCATATATTAGTCTCTAAAGACTCAATAGGGAGTCAAGCTGACAATTACTATTTCTTTAAAACACTTCAGGACACAGCTACTTTATCCTCATAATAGCGCCCCTCACAGTGAATAGCAAGGTAGGTCTGGTAACACAGGTGAATAGCTGTATTGATTCAAGACCCAAGGACAAAGGGCTACCCTACTGGAACTGGAGCAATTTGGAAGACGGTGGGGAGGGGCTCCTCACAGTAGTTGGATCTTGTGGAGATACTACATACTGTTATGTTCTGGCCTTGCTGCCCACATGCTGGTTCTGACAATGGAAGGACAATCACATGGAGGCACATCACTTGCCCAGCTACCTCTGCCTCATTAGATGTACTGTAGCTTCTCTGAGTTGGTTAGAATGGAAAATTGAGAAATGTATAATTCCTAGGCATGTCCAGGAACACAGAGAGTTGGAGAAAATGGAGTGAAAGGGGCCTGCACCGGATCATGGTAAGTAAATGGGCACTCTGCTACAGGTATACTTATTTTTGACTGTCTAACTAAGGGGGATTCATCTTGCATGCTTATAAATGTTCATGCAGGTGTTTTTTTTCTTTTTTTAATGGAGGCTTTGCCTACAGAGCTTTTTATAACATTCCCAGCACTGATCAATTGGGATTAGAGATAGTCAATAACCTACAATATATTTTTAAAAGTAAACCAAAAATTAAAATTCAAATTTTTTTCCAGTTTTTAACAGGGAGAGGGTTAAAATCTCTGTCAGGTTTATATTGCTGTTTGTGTCCCACTTAGGGAAATTTCCCCTCACATTCTTTGCTTACTATTGGAACAGTCCACTTTTTGTTAATTATTTTTCCACTGGATATAGTTTGGCAATAAATCTCGAAGGAGTGAAAATCTTTCTACGATTACCCAAATCATCAACTGCCCATTCTATTTGCTTATGAATGTGAAATGTCTCTTTGGACATTTCAGGTCTCTAATGGGCCATACACACTATAAGATTTTCTGAAGGCTTTTTACTTTAGACTTACCAAAACCATATAATATGAGGTCAAACCTAAACACTTTCAATTTGTATGCAATCAGGCAGGCCCTTGCACTGGAAAAGGTAAATCTGAAGGAAATCTAACCACAAAAGTTGGATAGTGTGTATCCAGCTTTAGTATCTAGAGAGGCATTGTGAGACAGAGGAGATTTAAGTTTAACTTTGCATTGCAAAAGTGAATATGTCTATATTGGTAAGCATTTTGAATGAAGCTATGGTATTAGGTGTATTCGAGCGTGGGGGTGAGAAATCTTTCACAACCTCCTCTAACATCGTCTCCAGATTCTAGTTGTTCTCCCATGTTTCTACCACTTCTAGAGCAGGTATATTCACTTCACTTAGGTAGAGAAGATGGGGATGTGGAGGAAGCTTGGCACGTTGGAGGTCTGGGCAAAGATGGCTGTAATAAGGCCCTCCGTAAAGACTGTCATGGTTGCAGAGAAATCTGGCTTGGCCTCTTGTTACATGCCTGAGATAGAGCTAGAATTGGATGCAAAGACTAGTGTTAAAAAATTGTTCTGTTCGGACACAAGGGAAACATTGTCACTGTGAGCAGTTTAAGCATGTTGCAAATCTTCAGCAGAGTGTTAAGCCCCGTACACACGCACCGATTGTCAGCAGAACAATCGGCCGTCTTTTGTCCAGTGTTGTCGTGTTGGTTGAAAAGTGCTCAAGACTGCACACGAATTTTGTCGGCCAACAACAACCAACTTCAGAAGTGATGTCATGTGATGGTTAACTTTCCGTGTGTTTTTTCTTCTCTGAGCATGCCCAGTCTTGCTCATCTGCTTTTTGTCGGCGTAAATCTGTACTGACTGACGAACAATTGGCCGTTCTGGTGTTGGCCAACAAAAATTTTATAGCATGCACACCAGATTTTGTTCGGCCGAAAAGTTGCAGTCGGTTGTCGGAATCATCATACTAACAAGCCGACAATCGGCCGATCAGACGTTGGCCGAATATTTACGGCCGATAATCGGTACGTGTGTACGGGCCTTTAGTTTCAGTTCTTGCAGAGATTCCTTTGTGCCTGGTTTCCACCTTGCTATCAGTGAGGGTGTTACCTTGTGGGGTACTGACAAAATAGGGTGTGGAACTGGGGTAAGCATTTTTGTAGGATACAAAGCAACCCAAGTATTATCCTGTAGCAAAGTCCTTGTGGTGAAAGGGTTGGAGAAAGCGCCTTGCTACCTTACAAGGGCTCTGGGCAGAAGTGGTAGTAAAAGTGTGACTTGTGTTGTGATGTAACACCTATTCATTCCCCTGAGAACACTTTCAAATGGTAGAATTTTTACTGACAAGTTTGAAAATGTAAGCACTATAAGTGAAAGATACAATAAACGAAAAATTTCACAGCAGTGCACTATGTATCTTAACATTATTATTAAGATACAGTTGTTTTGTATTAGTGCACTGCTGTGAAATTTTGATTATTGTATCTTTCACTTATATTGCTTGATCTTGTTTTATGTTAAAGTAGCAGCACAGAGAAATTGTTTATTGATTTATTCAGGAGCGCAGTGCGCATATATATTTAAGTTTAAACACCTGATACGTGAATAAACTCAAGCACAATCTCAGTTTTTCATATAGTTTTGCACAAAGCAAATACTATTCAAGGGACACATAAGCAAGCATACACCAAGTATTGGAGGTACTGAGTTTCAATATTGCTCCGATAACCAGAATGAATCGGTCTTGCCTGATTTTAAATTTTGACAATGGACAGGCTTTAACCCTGCCTAGACTTTATCCACTTGATATTGAGGTCTACAGTGCCAGGGGTGGGCAACCTGTGGCCCTCCAGCTGTTGCATAACTACAAATCCAATCATGCTTCTGGGAGTCATGATTGTAACTGTGAGTCTTTCAATGTCTCATGGAAAATGTATTTCCACAACAGCTGGAGGGCCACAGCTTGCCCACCACTGGTCTACACCATGTTGTAACCAATTTATAAAGTTTCTTGTTCTGAAAGAACTCAACAATAACTAGGAAAATGAACAAAGATTTATGGCTGCTCTATGCTCTATGGGAATGTAATCTCCGTCAAAGGACTGGTCATTTAACAAACACTATTGGAAATTGTGCTAAGACATCAAAGGAGTGATTTTTTTTCCTGTAAATTAAAGTTGCTTAGAAGAGAAATTAGATACAGGACAAGTTCTGTTAGATTTTCAGCACACAAATGACTCCAAAACTGCCTCCTTTTCTATTTTTCCAGACCTATACATCATGAATCCAAGGCAGCCTGATGTAAACGGGCACAAGTCTGTTTACATGCGACAGCCCATAGATCCAACGCAATTCCACAAACGCTCGCTATAAAAAAAAAAACTATATGCACAGACATTTGACATTCATCCAGCTCAGCTCTGATGTAGCAGGGGACTTGTTCAATAATCCCCTGGTGAATGGAACAGAGCAAACCAGTGTGAAAAAACCCTAATGATTGCTGTATTAGGCTTCAATCACATGGCCATATGCATAGTTTTTGAAAATAATGGAAGTTCTTGTTGAGAAAGCTGTGCAGAAGATCCTGTGTAAAATACATGCCTAAGTATCTGTGTTTAGTTGCTTACAGCATTTAGACGTGTGCAATTCATCTAATTGTTTTACTCTATGTGTTTAGGCATTTACACAGGTAAACTCTGCAGATATGTATGCCCTGGATGCAAATATGGGGCAGACTCTGTTGAGATCAGCAGGGAATCTGTCCATTCCCCTGCTGAGCAGAGCGGGCGGATGAGCCCTATAAGCTCAGTTAATGCAGAGTGGACATGGACAAAGCCCGCTCTGCTCTATGGGCAGCCAGGAGTAAAAGGAGTGCTTACACCCAAATGCACTCAGATACGATCTGCCTAGACAGAGGTGGATGGATCCCCTTCCATTTTTTGTTAGTGGACCGGAGTTATGCCCCGTACACACGTGCAGATCGTCGGCCGAACGATCGGCCGTCTTTTGTCCCAAGGCTGTCTTGTCTGTTGAAAAGTGCAAAAGACTGCACAAGAATTTTGTCTGCTGACTACAGCCGACTGCAGAAGTGATGTCATGTGATGGTTAACTTTCCCTGTGTTTTTTCTTTTCTGAGCATGCCCAGTCTTGCAAATCTGCTGTCTGTCGGCCGAAATCTGTACTGACTGGCGAACAATCGGCCGCTCTGGTGTCGGCATACAAATATTTTAATGCTTGCACGACAGATTCTTTTTGGCCGAAAGTGTACTGTCGGCTGTCGGAAGCATCATACTAACAAGCCGAAAATCGGCAGATCGTTCGGCGGCCGAACATTTTCAGCCGACAATCTGCACGCGTGTACGGGCCTTTAGGTAAGTGTATAGGGACACAAGTTTGTTTACACCCACCAGTCCATAGGGGTGAATGGGCCATTTCATCAGGTCTGCCTGAAAAACAGACAGGTGGACCTGATTGGACCCTTCGTGTGAAAGAAGGGTTAAAATACACAGGTGATTTTATCTAGTGCTTCTGATAGATTTGACTAGAGCCACAAAGAATATTTTAGCAGCTAAAGCCTCATTCATATGGGTGTACCACTCTGTACACTCATGCATTGGAGCAGTCATCACTGTGGAATGTACAGGTGTTCTGTGGATCTCCACGCACATCCCATAGTGTACACCCATGTGGGCCTGCTGTAAAGATAAGGATGCACACTTTGTCCTAATCTGTGCAATGGACCTACATAAATGTACATTCCAGGATGTGTGTGGAGATCTGTGCAATAGACTGCACATAGGTCTGCAACAAACACATGTACATTGCGTGCGGGTAAAGAAAGCCACTTTGCGCCCATGTACAGATCGTTAATCTCATGTGAATTTGTCAAATTGTTACTAATTAATCATTAGGTGTTGCAGTTGATCCCTAAACAGATGGAACAAATAACTCCCTATGGAGTTAGCAACAGAAGTTGCACGTAGTAGAATTTTATAGTGATCAATCACATGTGTTCACACATGAGTGGGGCTTTGTGCAACCAAGCAAGCTTGATAAGTTCTACATAGGCTAATCACTCTGCCTATCAGGGTAACACATGACATTTAACCACTTAAGCCCCGGAAGATTTTACCCCCTTCCTGACCAGGGGGTATTTTGCGATTCGGCACTGCGTGACTTTAATGGACAATTGCGCGGTCGTGCGACGCTGTACCTAAACAAATTTGACGTCCTTTTTTTCCCACAAACAGAGCTTTCTTTTAGTGGTATTTGATCACCTGTGCGATTTTTTGATCATGCGCTATAAACAAAAAAAGAGCGTAAATTTTGCAAAAATAACAATATTTTTCACATTTTTTTATATGAAATTCCCCCCCAAAAAAATCAAATCAAAAATCAAAATGTTTTAACAAATTTAGGCCAATTTGCTTTATGCTACATATGTTTGGTAAAAAAAAAAAATCGCAAAAAGCGTATTTTGATTGGTTTGCGCAAAAGTTATCGTGTTTACTAACTAAGAGAAAGATTTTTGTTGCTTTTTTTTTAAACGCGTAATGGCGGCGATCTGCGATTTTTTTTGCGGTACTGCAACATTGCGGCGGACAGATCGGACCCTTGACTGACATTTTTGGGGTTACCAGTGACATTACTGCAGTAATCAGTGCTATACATATGCACTGTTACTGCAAAATTACACTGGTAGTGAAGGGGTTAACTTTATTTGAGAGGGAGGGGCTTTGTGTGTCCCTAGGGGCGTGATTCTAACTGTGATTGGCTGTCTGTTGAGCTGTAGAAACAGTGATCAACGGTTCTACATAGTAGAACCGCGTGATCACAGTTTCTACACAGGGGAGAATGACAGGCGGCTTGTTTACACAAGCCGCCTGACTTTCTCCCTCTGCAGCAGCGATCGCAGAGTGACACATGCGCGGGGGGGGGGGGGGGTCCGTGACCACGCGGGAGCGCGCCTCCGGCGGCGCGCGCTCGCTCCCTAGACCCTCACAGGCTAGTGACGTAGACCTACGTCACTTTGCCTGTGAGGGGCTGACTGCCGACGTAGATAGTCGTGCGGCAGTCGGCAAGTGGTTAAGTGCAGAAAAAAGTACAAGCTACAAGGCTCCTTTTCTTCCCATATACTACCTTTGTGCTTTTGCAGTTACCAAAGATTCACCTAAATGTCAAGTATGGATCTATTGGGGTCTATGCACACTTAGGCTATTGAACAATGGTACCTGCGTTTGTATGATGCAGAGCCATTTATTCTGAATTGCACCCATGCTCACCTTGCTGATGGACGCGCATTACAGCAGAGCGCACCTTGCAGAACACTAACATGCACTGCGCTCTCAGAAAGGTTACATACAACATTTTTCTTTTGTTGCATCCGTGCACATTAGACAGCCCATTCAAGTTGGCAAACACACCACAATAGTGAATGTGTTCTTAACCTGCAGCTCTAGTTGTGTTTTTCACTTTGTTTTGCAGGTGTAATACCCTGTAGATGAGACCTGCCAGTGAAACGTATTCCAAAATTTTGTAAGCAAAATTCCCACATTACATATCCCAATTTAGTTATGTGTACAGAACACGGAAACAACTTTTTGTCTAAATCAGTTTAACCGACTCACAGCATGAATAGACTATGCACCCAAGCTGCTGGATTTTCATTAGTACTCTCACATAGTTAATACAATCTTAACAAACTAAATCATTTGGCAAGCATGAGGTGCTGCTATCTCTGCGAGCATGAAGTCTCCCAATTGTTAACTGCTCAAGGAAACTCGAATACATTTTGACAAAAAGGAAACATCCACAATCAGAGGAAGAACAGGGTGAGGCTTAAAATAATAATTATTACAAAAAGATCTTTTAACTTTTTAGTCAAGCTTGATTAAAACTTCCTTTTTTTCTGATAAGCTATCCCATGTACTGGATTGCATTCTTGTGGTTATAGTACAGTTGTAAAACAGCAAAAGCAAAAAGAGAAAAGCTTGGTTTAACATAGCTGGTATGAATAGAGTGGTTACCCATGTTTTATTATGGCAAGAAATATGTATGAAGTTAGGCATAGATGATAATTTCCCGATCTAGCTAATGATCCTTATGTTTATGGATACTGTCAGACTGTACTAGACATCCCCGGCCAGCTGATCTTTGGGGAAGTTGTTGAATGTTTTGGCCAACGTCTACTGTTTTCCCAGAGGAGGGTTGGCACCTAAGTTTCTGACTTTTATATTCTACCTTCCTGTATAAACTTAAAAGTGAAAACTTGGTAACCCAAGTAGCATAGGTTAGACAAACTCTTTTAGCATTTCGATCATGCCAAAGCCTTCAAGCACCCTCTAATTTCAAAATACCCTAAAAAAATAGCTTTTCTCTAAAGAGATCATAAGAATTAGCTAGTCTTTAAAGGGCATATATAAAAACACAAACATATGCGGTACATTTTCCCATGATCTAACCATTAAAGACCTTGCAAGTACTGAAAAATGTTAATCTGCCAAAAGCCACACTTGGCTCCTAATTTCGTGTTGTAGGCTGACAACAATCAACCTTTTTGTAGACCGGTGTGGTGAATGGTGTTGTATTTTACTAAACTACTGAATCCCCTCTATATAATATTTTTTTCCACAGCCCAAGAAAAGAACAGGGAGGGATTAATTAATCTCCTTTATATAAACCAGAAAGTGTGAACAGGAATAGCTATACATTTCTAACATGATCAACAGGTATTTTTTGGGACTAATCAAACAAGAAATGACAAAACACTTTTATTGGTATATTTAACAGACCAAAATGTAGCAAATTTAGCTAGTTCATTGTTAGGGTTTACATACACTTAGAAAATCAGTAAAGGAGTTGGTATTGGTAACTTCCATGTGAAATTGCAAGGTTGATGGCCTTCATCTCATCTTTCTTTCCTTTACAGTCTGGTGAGTCAAACACTTGACTGGGATTGATTTACTAAAACTGAAGTGTGCAAAATCAGGTACAGCTGTGCATTATAGCCAATCAGCTTGTTCAATTAAGCTTTAACAAAAAAAAAAAAAAATAGAACGTGAATGCTTACTGTGCAGAGCTGCGCCAGATTTTGCAATCTCCTGTTTTAGTAAATCAACCCCAATATGTTTATCTAACTATCCTGGCACTTCACTCACTTGACAGCCCTGAAACTGCTACTCTCAAAAATGCCCCTAACCAATTTTTGTCCAGTTAAGTGCAGGTGTGTTCACATCTAGAGTTAGTTACATGTTTATTGCATTGACATGTTGGAGGACCATTGAAAGTAAGGGATGCTCCCAAAAATGCATGTGCAACGTAGCTTACCAGCATGTGTTAACCTGCATAAAAATATGTAATAATATGCACTCAGAGGGATAGATTTTTCTGAAAGAAAATAGGCTGAATTTCTTTGCAAGGAAATGTTCACTTTGCAGGGTAAATTCCCCTTAGCTTCGTGAATGAGGTGAAGTTTTGCCGACATCCATTATCCAACTGTGTGCAAGCAAAATTATGTTTTTTAATTATCCTTGCATGTGGGTATTCATCTACAAGTTTAATTTTCACAGCATTCACAAAGCTAAAGGAAAACTTCCTTGCAAAGTGAAATGCCCATTTGTCTTTAGTAAATCAACCCCATAGGGTCTTCTGATTCCTTTTAATATTCTCTGCACACGTTTCTACTACCACAACTGTTCAGATGTGACTAGAAGAGGTGAACAAAAGAAGGGGAAAAAAAACACAATGTGTACACTACACAGTGAGGCTTGGTGCTCCCTCTTGTTCTGCCTCACCCTACTGACCTTAGTAATGGCCTACAAGTGTCATTATTGTAAATACAACTCTGGCAAACCCATAAATCTGTGTGTGTGTATAAGCTGAATAGTACTCCAATACAGAGCATAAGATCATACAGGCAAAATACAGCTTGGTGTAGTCTTCTACTTAAAGCTGATGTCCTTGTTTCATGTCACATTAAATAGTTTGCCCAAAGCTGATCCAAATGAACTATTTGCTTCACTAAGTGCTGCAGTGTCTCTGCATGTAACTTTAGCTACATACAGTACACAGTGCTGGGTTCTGGCTGTGAGACTTCCCGACTCACAACCGGAAAAAATAGAGTCTGGCTGAGCAACACCCAGCTATTCATAGGCAGCTTTGTATTCTGTGAATGAATACAAAACTTTCTCTGATTGGTTGAGTGGGAGAGGCGGGATGATGACGTCATGCTCTCAGACTTGGCCAATCAGAGGAAGCTTTATATTCATTCACAGAATACAAAGCTGCCTATGAATGTCCGAGTGCCGCTCAGCCAGACTCTGTTTTGTTCCAGGTGTGAGACAGGAAGTCTGCTTCATAGGCAGCTTTGTATTCTGTGAATTAATAGAAAACTTCCTTTGATTAGCTGAGTGGAAGGGGCGGGCTGATGATGTCACACTGTCAGACTCGACCAATGAGAGGAAGCTTTGTATTTATTCACAGAATACTAAGCTGCCTATGAATGTTGGAGCGCCGCTCAGCCAGGCTCTGTTTTGTTCCAAGTGTGAGACAGGAAGTGTCTGTCTCACAGCCGGACCCCGGCACTGTGTACTACATAAAAACAATACATATAAAGCAAGCACTGTTAAGTGATGGCTAATTTAGATATAATAGAAAATAACATACAAATGTGCCAATAGTGTGAACACAACAATACACTATTGCTATATAACCATCAGAAGTGAATAAATGTGAAGCATTCACAGTCCAAATACAAAGAAGTCTTCTTAAGTGGAATAAATTAGTGCTCAATAAATGCTGCCACCCACACCATGCCTTCTTATTCAAGTGCTCCACCTCGTGATAGACTCAAATCTGCTCACCAGAAGCCCCAGGTCCCAAGGACCAAACAGCCTTATCAGCAATCAGAACACCTCGATGGGTCTGCACCTCTATTCCCTCTCGGATGGCTGATGTTAATTATATGGAGGTAAAACAGAGACACCCATAATAGTGCAACACTGTTTTATTAAATATTAAAATGCCACACACACACACACACATCAATAGTTAGGCTTACATAGAACGTGCCCTGACCGGCACCAGCTCAGATCGCATATCAATCGCATCCCCTTTCCTCAACCATGTAATTGGCTCACCCCTCTCTAAACGCTCCGAGAAGTTGGTAATAAATTTGGTTTATTAATAGGGGATTCGGTGCAACACTTTTTTGTAGATGTTTATCTGTTTAAATTATCATCAACTAAGTATGTGATTGTTGTAGAAGTGTCACCACCTAGAGGGCTTTGATTGCATCACGTAAAAAGATCACAATAATTTGCGGTATATAGGAACCGAAGAATATATATATACTATTGATGATGACCCTAGGAGGTCTATTTATGAGAGCATTGACCATTGTGCAGATTGTATATAAAGTTATTTGCACTCCAGGGTGGTCCACCAATCAGAGCCTCGTTGCAGGTAAATTAATTCCTCTATAGTAGGCAGAGACCGGATTTCATGAAGACGCGATACGGCGAAATGCATTGATGTCCGCCTGTCTACACTTCCTTACTAACCAGTGACGTCACTTCTGGTGACTCCATGGAACGCACCCCAGATGGCTTCTCGGAGCGTTTAGAGAGGGGTGAGCCCATTACAGGTGGTTCCCGGGTTACAAACAAGATAGGGACTGTAGGTTTGTTCTTAAGTCTAATTTGTTTGTAAGTCGGAACAGGTAAATTTTTTAAGTGTAGCCCCAGCCAAAAGAATAATTTTAAAGTTTTTTGGATAGCATAGGGAAGGGTGGTAACACCCTGGTATGAGTTGTTTTGCTGGCTCTACCCCTGTTTAGAAGATTTCACCTCACTTTCTGTCCCTATGACTGGATTTTGAAAATTTTGGATTGTTGTGGAAACAGGGATTAGTGATAAAGGTTCAGTGGAGATACCTTTTTCCCATGAGAACTCTTACAGGAGTTTATTTCCCTTCCTAGGAATAGATTTCTCCTCACTTCCTGTTATCGCTCTCCATTTGTAAGTAGGAGTCGTTTGTAAGTCAGATGTTTGTAGCCCGGGGACCGCCTGTACATGGTTGAGGAAAGGGGATGCAATTGAAATGCGATCTGAGCTGGTGCCGACCAGGGCACATTCTATGTAAGCCTAACTATTGATGCGTGTGTGGTGGCATTTTAATATTTAATGAAGCAGTATTGCACTATTAGGGGTGTCTCTGTTTTACCTCCATATAATCAACACTGGCCATCCGAGCTGAGAGGGAATAGAGGTGCAGACCCATCCAGGTGTTCTGATTGCTGATAAGACTGTATGGTCCCTGGGACCTTGGGGTTCTGGTGAGCAGATTTACGAGTCTTATCATGAGGTGGAGCACTTGAATAAAAATAAGAAGGCACGGTGTGGGTGGCAGCATTTATTGAGCACTAATTTATTCCACTTAAGAAAACTTCTTGTTCTGTATTTGGTCTGTGAATGTTTCACATTTATTAATTTCTGATGGTTATATAGCAATAGTGTATTGTTGTGTTTATTGGCAAACTTGTATGTTATTTTCCATTATATCTACATTAGCCATCACTTAACAGCGCCTGCTTTATATGTATTATTTTTGTTTTTAGTGTTTTTCATCTAAAGGGGCAGCAGTTAAGGGAACTCAATATATGGATTAGGCACCCTTCATGGGTTATCTCACTGTGTACTGTATGTAGCTAAAGATACATGCAGTAAACACAGTACTTAGATACACTCCAGCACTCAGTGAAGCCTATAGTTTGTTGGGACTAGTTTGGTCCCAACAAACTATTTAAAGTGCCATAAACCATATTTTCTTTGCTTAGAAGTGTCCTCTGTCTATTATAGCCTGCATCTCATATTAGAAACATAGAAACATAGAATGTGTCGGCAGATAAGAACCATTTGGCCCATCTAGTCTGCCCAATATATCTGAATCCTATGAATAGTCCCTGGCCCTATCTTGTATGAAGGATAGCCTTATGCCTATCCCATGCATGCTTAAACTCCTTCACTGTATTTGCAGCTACCACTTCTGCAGGAAGGTTATTCCATGCATCCACTACTCTCTCAGTAAAGTAATACTTCCTCATATTACTTTTAAACCTTTGCCCCTCTAATTTAAAACTGTGTCCTCTTGTGGTAGTTTTTCTTCTTTTAAATATGCTCTCCTCCTTTACCGAGTTGATTCCCTTTATGTATTTAAATGTTTCTATCATATCCCCTCTGTCTCTTCTTTCTTCCAAGCTATACATGTTAAGGTCCTTTATCCTTTCCTGGTAAGTTTTTTCCTGCAATCCATGTACTAGTTTAGTAGCTCTTCTCTGAACTCTCTCTAGAGTATCTATATCCTTCTGGAGATATGGCCTCCAGTACTGCGCACAATACTCCAAGTGAGGTCTCACCAGTGACCTATTCTCACCAGTGACATATTCAAGGTAATGCAGGCAGCAGGTACATTGATACAAGTGTCACTGAGTGCTACAGTACAGACAGGCATGATGAAAACAAAAAAAGGTTAATTTCTGAGCAACAAGGACTTCCAAATGCCATTAACACTTGTTATTACACACATACAGTACATATAACAAACAAAAGCACATGAATACAAAGAGATGTAGGGATTGACTTACTAAAACTGGAGAGTGCAAAATCTGGTGCAGCTCTGCAAAGAAACCAATCAGCTTCTAGGTTTTATTGAACAAACTTAAATTAGAAGCTGACTGGCTACCGTTTTGCACTCTTCAGTTTTAGTAAATCAACCCCGTAGTGCCTATAATAGAATAAAAATCAGTGGAAAGGATTTCTGCTTGGTGTATTTGTTAGTTAAGGCAGCCCATAGAGAAGTCAGATTCTTTCATTCGACTAGTGGTTTGAACGAAAAAAAAACTGACTCGATTTCCCCATTAACACACTCAATATTTATGGAGGAATCCTCCCCTTCCCGCTGAACTAATATAATATATTGTGACAGCAAGGAGACTTCCCTGCCATCAAAATACACTCATAAACACTGCAGGCCAATGGCGCTAAACGAGTATTAACAGGCCAAATTTCAGTCCATGTATGGCCAGCTTAAGTCACTCAAAGCTTCAGTGTTCCTGGAGACAGATAGCTATCTCATGGTTCATGGCCCTCTGTGAAATATCTGCCCATCTATGGTTATTAATGGAGTATTAACCTTCTGTAATGCATAATAATCTTTTTTGCTTTACAAAAAGGGGCACACTGGGGCCTCATGTTTGTAAATCATCCAAAATCAAGAAGCATTTTATGTATTTAGCGTTTCCCTTGAGAATTAAATTTTGTAATGCTAAAAGCAGACTAAAATTAAATATGGCTTCCACTTAGCCACAAAATCCATAAGTTAGCATTCTGAGTGCCATTGTTCTCAGATAACACATCAAGGACTCAGCACTGGCTTCATAAATAAATGTAGCTGTTGTTCAAGCCTCAAGATTGCCTTCCTTGATGCTTAAGTCGGGAACGCTGTATGGTCCCTGTCAGTTATGTCTATAGAAATCACTGAAGTGGTATAATTTGGGTGTCTTGCTGGAGAGGCTTGTAATTAAATGTCAAATGTCAGACAGGACTGCTTCCCCGCAAAGGGATTTCTCATTTTCTCTCATTCACATCAGGACACTTGTACATTTTTTTCAAGCCTGACCTCTTAGGCAAAGTTCTTTGCAAATCGGAACCCAATTTGCATTAGAATTCGGGGGTAATGAAGTGCAAATCCAAAAGCATAAGTGAATAGCTTTTGCATTAAAACATGAGTAAACCCCTGCTTCAGATATCAATTAGGAACCATTTTCTATGATGATCTCACGGGCTCGATCACTTCTTCCCAATTTACTAGTAAAAGTCAGACACACAAAAATATTGCTTAGAAAGCAGATACTGTATTGCACAACGAAATCCAATGAACTGATGACAACAGCTTGGCAGAAACAATATTCACGTACACAAAGAACACACATGCTGAAGAACAGTTTTATTAAAGAGAAGTATGGAACCCCTAATACTGTGGTTTTTGCTATCCTGATAGGAAAGAAAAAAACAGCCTTCACAAGCAAAACAGTTAAAAAATAACAATAACCGGGTTTCTTTTTACATTTTAACCTACACCGTTCGAGTAACTCTTACCCGCTAAATAACAGTCACACTGTACAAACACAAAACATGGTCAACGCTGCCTTTTAAGGCCTCTGACTGTAAAAAGGTGCACAACAACTCTTTCTTTGTACCAAAAATGGGGGTCAAAAATATAATTATATATTAAACTGCTATTTTCTTTATTTACATACCCTATTCATAAATAATTCAACCAAAACTCGCTAGAGTGCCATGACAATTTATGGTAACGGATGTAGCAAGTGAGAAACTGATACATTATTGCTCTAACAGACATGTATTACTAGATATATTGTCAGAGCAGGCCCGGGCCCCTCCATGTGGGCTCTATGTGCGGCTTCTTACAGGTACCACAAAAAAAAAAAAAAAAAACGCTTGCCTTGTATTCCAAAGCATGGTGTTAAAAAGTGACGGCGCTGAGGCCATTATGCTTCACGCACAGCAATCAAGACTGAAATCTCCACAGGACATCACCCAGACTTGCTGAAAGCTTCCTTTAATCAAGAAAGATGCATTGCTTGCTTGAAGGAGAAATTAAAAGTCTTAAAACCATAGTAAGATCAATTTTTCTTGGAGCCATTGGTTTACTACAGCTAAGCTTTGAGCTATCAGACTTGTAGCTCTAAAACGCTTTTTATACAGCAAGTTCTAACATTGCTAAACTTCCGTTTCTCAGGAAAGACAAAAAAACTTTTTGAGAGAACCACAACACTTCGTTATATAAGGCTGTCAGCCAATGATGACAATTTGTTCATTGATGACCCCAGGCATTGCTGCCACAAGGGAGAAAGAGTGAAAACAACGTACAAAACATAGAACTTTCTTCTTAATGCCAATTATGTAGCAAACAATGAAGCTCCAAAACTGAATTTAATACAACTTAACTATGTATTATGCACTGAAACAAGTAAACACAAATGGCCTTGGGCTACGTTTATATCAGTTTGTAGTTTAACATCAGAATTGTCCATGTGAAATTTCTCCCAAATAAGCATTGCATTTTCAAGAACCCTTTTCTTGGAGCACAAAACCCTCCAAATCACGTTACATTTTACCAAAGGCTCTTTTTAAAACCAGAAGTAGTGTCCTTTGTGAAAGCCGTAGTGCAACATCGTACATATTGTGAGTGCCCGTAATTGACGTTTCACAATGTCAGTGCTTGAATAGTCCCCCTGCAGTACCCAGCTGATTCATAGTGCAGCTGTGCTGTACTGGCAACAATGCTTCTTCACAGTCCCCTGTCCATAGGAAGGGGGGGTAGCTCCGTCTCTGGGAACCCTAAAGGGTCCGCACTGCTACAGGGTAGAGGAGTGATAAATGTTCGGCTCCTTTTATTGGAAGTTTCCGGGTGGTGTAAAAATGGATGACTTCTGGAACACTTTCAAAAGGAGGACTGTTCTGACCCAATACGTATTTTTCTTTGGTTTTCGACAGTTTCATGTGCATGAATCCTTGGCTGCTCCTGTGAAAAAAAAAAAAAAAAAAATACATATGAGAACAATGTAGCCATCCAATTTGTATAGGCTCAAATGTGTTCTATAACTGCCGTAGGAAGAAAAGTGGCTGCACTATCAACACCAATCAATCAGGTTGCATCGGTAATTTTACTATAGCAGATTTAAAGCTGCCTGGGACTTCCCTCCTCATTGGCCGAGACAGCAGCGCGGTGCGATTGGCTTCCGCTGCTGTCAACCAAAATCATTCAGCTAATCAGGAAAGAGAGGGGGCGGGGCCGGGGCTCTGTGTCTGGATGGACACACAAAGCTGTGACTTGGCTCGGGTGCCCCCTATGGGGGCACTTATTAGGAGGGAGGGGCCAGGAGAGCCCAAGAGGGACCCGAGAAGAGGAGGATCCGGGCCACTCTGTGCAAAACCAACTGCATTGAGCAGGTAAGTATAACATGTTTGTTATTTATTTTTTAAAACAAGATTTTACAATCACTTTAATATGCAGGGAATTCTTCTCACTTTCTGTTTGGCTATGGGACAGGAAGTGAAGGTAAATCTCCCCAATAGGACAAAAATGGCAAAAAACAAAACAAAACCTTCCAGGGGTTATAACCCTCTCTTACGCTATCCAAAGTGAAAAAAAAAAGTTTTTCCTATAGTTCAACTATAAGTGCCGGTTCACACTAGGTCGCTCCGACTTAGGGGGCGACCTGTGAAGTCGCGTGCAGCACTTCATAAAATGAATGTCAATGCAAGTCGCCTCCAGGTCGCCCCGAAGTAGTACAGGACCCTTTTTCTAAGTCGGATCGACTTGTGTCGCTCCTATTAGAACCGGTCCTGTACTACTCAATGACCGCGATGGTGCACGACTTGCCAGGCTGACCAAGTCGCCTGACAAGTCGTATTAGTGTGAACCGGCACTAAATATAAAAAAAGAAATGTGATTGCTTGCTTATTTCTATTGTTCATACTTGTGGTTGCAAACTTTTACTTTTCTAAAGCCTTTTTAGAACTCATGAAGATACAAATCTATAGACACAGCATTTAATTAAAACCATGCAAAGTACTACATGTGTCAAAAGAATACAAGGATAATATAAAAGCATTGAATATATTGTAAACATTTGGCTAAAATGTATAATTAGAAAGCATAAAAATGCTAGAAAAAAAAAATGAGTAGACAGGTCAGGATCATTTGGACATAACAAAGAGATAATTACAATTAGGAAATAAAATTATAAGCTGGTGTTTTATTATTCTTAATTATTGCTGAAAATTGTAGCGAAAATACCATACAGCTAACAGTACATAAACAAAACCTTATAGTTGTGTAGCAGTGTAATTACAGAGAGCAGAAATCCAATGCAGGGACACATGAACAGTAGGCAATATATTAGAAACTTTATTATGTATTCTCTAAAACAGAGGTGACCGGTTTCATTCTGCAGCTTCAAAACATTAGTTGGACATCGATCTGGGTCCTACAAAAGATAACACCCTACATAACATAACAGATTAAATGTCCTATCCAATATCTTGTAGGCCCCAAGAAGAAGACCCCCACATTTGAGGTCTGGACCCACAGATTCCAAACTCCTAAACTCCTTACACCGCCTTAACCAGATGTTACTTTTTGAAGACCATATTTCCGATGTTTACATTTACCATAGTCTAGTAAAATGACAGGTCACAAGTGCTAGCTGTCATTTGACAGTAATTGTCAACAAGTAGTCCGAGTGCTTTACTGCCACTAGAGATATGGACGCACACTGGGGAAAAAAATCATTCATAAAGAGCCAGCCAGATGGCTGTACAACGTTTGTTTTACAAATAATGCAGGGAAACACATTGGGGTTTATTTAATATAGGAAAATAAGTTGTTCACTCTGCAGGGGAATTTTCTCTTAGCTTAAAGAATGTGGTAGAACACTGACTTTGCAAAGAATGCCCAATCACATGCAAGGAAAATAAAACAGTGTTTTTCTTGCATGTAACTGATTGAAAGAAGTCAGCAGAGCTTTACCTCATTCACTAAACTAAGAGAAAATTCCCTCAAAAGTGAACTTGTCTTTAGTAAATCAACCCCATATGGTCTGCTGCACACAAACAGTAAGCTGCTTCGAAACAAATTCTTCATCTCACCATTTCACTTCTCAGTGTACAAATGTTTCAACATTCATCAATTCACACAATTTTAACACACGTAATAAGAATCTTTATTTTTGCCTTTACTTAACTCTAATTTTCAAATCTCATTGGACTAATAGTCATAAACACAAGGACTTCTTTCATTCAGCCCATGAGCTGGACAAGAAAGAATGTGTAAGCTTTATGAACTGAGCCTAATGCTATAGGCATACATAGATAGCTTTCTCTTGTCTAGCCTATTGGCTGCACTAGAAAAATCTAAAAGTTTCTGCTATCCATGCTAAGCAGCGTCCCCTGCTGGCTATTGTATTTAAGTGACAGCGCCACCCTCTCTGAACATCTGAACAATGACTGCATCTAATAGAATACAGCTGCTTTGGAGGGCAGAGGAGAGATCTGGGGTCTAGCAGACCCCATATCTCTCCATAAAGATGACCTGTCATGGCCAATGCTATCACAAGGGTTGTTGTCCATCCCTTGTGATAGCAATAAAGTTGATCAAAAGAAAATGTAAAGGTACAGTGAAAAAAAAAATTGAATAAAATAAAAAATGCGTACAAAGGGGTCCTGTATGCATATGTAAACTGTGATCGCACTACAAAGGTGAGGTATCACTGCAAATATCAGAGTGAGAGCAATAATTCTAGTACCAGACCTTCTGTGTAACTCTAAAGTAGTAACCTGTAAAGGCTTTTAAAGCGTCGCCAATGGATAATTCAACGTTCCACGGGCATTCCCAATTTTAAATTGTGACATTTTTTGGTATATTTTTACTTGGCATCACATCCTCTTTTTCTTCTACCAAAAATTTAGTATTATATTGAGCTGGTGTTCACTAAAATCAAAGTATTTTTTTCCTGAAAATTTGCATTTTAAAAACCGCTGCGCAAATTTAATGTGGCAAAAAAAAAAATTGCAACACTCGCCATTTTATTCTCCAGGTCATCTGCTTAAAAAAATATATGTTTGCGGGTTCTACATAAGTTTCTAGCAAAAAATGCAGATTTTTACAAATATGAGAGAAATGGCAGTCATTCTAGCCCATACTTTTAGTGACAGCTTAGTCATGGCAACAATGAAATGCATGTAACATGTACATTGAAATTAACCTGCTGACACGCTAAAATGTCTACAATGAGAAGGCAAGCAGACACCTTTAATTACAAAATCTATACCACCATCCCTGTTGACTTTCCCAAAGTCACTATTTGCATACAATAGTGGGGCAAGGCCAGGGTTGTACCTAATCTCAAACCAGGAAGTAAGGATATTCATGCCGACTCTAAAGGAGGGGGAAAACCTGGCAGTAAGAGTACATTTCAATGACCTCACCAGTTTGCATTAACCACTTGCTGATCGCCTAACTGTAAATGTACGTCATGTTTTTGACGTTAAATAATGGGGTTATGGCTGCCATAACCCCAAATAATGGGGTTAGATGCCATAACCCCATATCTTTTTTTTTTTTGTTAGGTGGCCAGCTTTCTGATAAAAGTGATCCCAGCGGCGGATTTGCCTCGAGATCACTTTTATAGGCAGCAGGAGAGGTGCCTGCTGAGTCATTTCGAGCTTACCAGAGCCATCTGTTTAGCCCGGAAACTATCCGATGTGGCCTATTGCTCTTGAAGGACCCGAACGATCTCTGACGTCACTTCCGGTTCTCAGGCATAAATAAAGGATTTTTTTTCCCCTTAGGCCCCTTTCACACGAAGGATTAGAATTCAGCTTTTAGCTGCGGAAAGAGACAATGCATTCCTATGGCCTCATTCACATACTGAGTTTAGCAACGTTTTGATAACGTACGATTTTGTGCATTTAGGAAAAATAAAGTTGACAGCGTCCAGGAGAGATGTACCGCAGCTATCTGTATATAAACGCAGTTAATCGCAGTACAAAGAAAAATAAGTAAACAGTTGCTATATCAGTGGTTCTCAACTCCAGTCCTTGGGACCCACTAACAGGCCAGATTTCAAGTATTACCTTAGTATTACCTCTAGTGTTAGACTAGAGTACTGCAATCACTGAGCAGCAAATTATATCACCTGGGATGTATTTCAGTTATCTTGCAAACCTGGGCTGTTAGTGGGTCCTGGGGACCGGAGTTGAGAACCACTGTGCTATACAAAAGGCAAGAATTTACTACCGCAGCCGCATATAAACGCACGTATTCGCACATAATCGCAATGTACAAATGTGAGTAATCGTTGTGCCAGGAGTGTCGGAATGTTAGTTTTTTTTTTCTTTTGCTTTTAAAGGAAAGTGAGAGATCTGGGGTAAATCTCCTAATCAAGAGACCTGTCATGATTATTTCCATTACAAGGGATGTGTACATTCCTTGTAAATGAAATAAAAAGGGACAGTGTAAAAAAAAGTAGAGTAAAAGAAATATATATATATATATATAAAAAAAAAAAAATGCATATAGATGTAGCATGATTCCCAGCCATATTGCTGGATATGGGTCCCACTGGGCCACCGGGTGCAACAAAAGTACCCCTGTGCATGTTCCTCCAAGTGTGAGCGCTGAGACAATGATCAGTCCAGTATCTTTGAGTTTTTTGTATTTATTGAGAACTTGGATGGGAGAAGGGAATGAGTGGGATACTCCTTTGGCTCAACTATGCACAATTTGCTAGGGACAACTGAAAACACTTCTTGGTGCTGACTTGACGCTGGCTAGATGCCGGTCAACGGCGGTTGACGCTGGCTTGTTGCCTGTTAACTCCAAACTGACCTTGGACTGCTTTCTCACATAAAGAAGTCCTTTCCTTAGCTCCCTTAAGCTCTCCTTGCTGAGGTAGCTACTTGTGCTGCTGCTGCTAAACACTTCAGGGCCCACACCGGCAACCTCTTCCTCTCACTTATCTTCAGGGCTTAAACACTGGAACCCCCTTTCTCTAAAGGTTAGCTGGTCCCCTGGATCCCCTTGACCTTCTGGAGTGGCCCCCTCTCCTAGGCAGACCCCTGGGCAGTCTCAAGTACTCACGATACTGTTTTTCCCCGAAACTTCTGCCCAGCAGCTCCACTCGGTCCACAGCACTCTGGATCCCTCTCTGCAGCTCAGCTCAACCTTCGTCCTCTAGGCAGACCACCCAGGACACTCTCACTTGCGCTGACAGGAGGACTCTGCGTGATGTGCTGCCCTCAGACCTATACCCTATCCCAGGATGCTTTGCGGCACATTCTGCCCTCTGAGATGGAGACATGCCCTGGTGTGCTATTAGTCAGGTTTCCTCCACTGTCCAATAAGAACCCTCATTGGACACAGTGGGGAGACTCCCCAAACTCAACAGACACCCTTGGAAGCACATGACAGCCTAACAAAAATGATCAGGCCCTCCTGATATGCAGACAGGGGCACCCACATGCTTCTTCCTAGCAACTACATAGGAGGGTGCTACATAGAAATAAGAAAAAAAAAGTCTCGCCCGAATATGTAAACAATGTTAAAACCACACATGAGGTATTGTCGCGATCGAGAGCAATAATTCTAGCACAAGACCTCCTCTGTAACTCTAAACAGGTAACCTGTAAACATTTTTAGAGCGTCGCCTATGGATATTTTTAAGTACTATAATTTGCCGCCATTCCACGAGTATGCGCAATTTTAAAGCACAACATGTTAGGTATCTTTTTACTTGGCGAAACATAATTTTTCATATTATACAAAAAATTGGGGTAACTAATGTGTTTTATTTATTTTTATTTATTTATTTACTGTAAGAGTATTTTTTTCCTAAAATATTTTGGGTTTGAAAGACGGCTTCGCAAATAGAGTGTGACATAAAATATTCCAACGACCGCCATTTTTTTGTACACCCCTCACTTTTGTTGCCAGTGGTTTAGACATTAATGGCTGTGTGTTGAGTTATTTTGAGGGGACAGCAAATTTACACTGTTATACAAGCTGTACACTCACTACTTTACATTGTAGCAAAGTGTCATTTCTTCAGTGTTGTCACATGAAAAGATATAATAAAATATTTACAAATTTTTTTAGGGGTGTACTCACCTTTGCGATATACTGTATATATATATATATATATACAGTATATCACAAAGGTGATATACTATATATATATGTGTTTGGGGTTCTAAGTCATTTTCTAGCAAAAAAATACTGATTTTAACTTGTAATTAACAAATGTCAGAAAAAGGCTGGGTCAGCAAGTGGTTAAGGAGTTAAAATCACATATTAGTAACACCGATTATTTTGACAGTGTAATTAAGCAAAAGCTCTTCTTCTAATACCACTATATCCTACTCATCACTGAGGATAATAGAAAAGCCTGAATCGGTGACTGTATTCCCTCTAAACCCACTGTGGGCTTTCCATATCTACAAGATTAGTGTTACAGAGAATCTGCCACCTAGAATAATAACTATGCAACAAAAATACTAAAAACAGAATTAACAGCCTCATTATGGTCAGGTAAAAGGAAGGATTTATAATGTACTAAAAAAAAAGGATGAATAGTAAAAGAGCCGCAGCCTAGGAGCAGGCTAGAGAGGCTTGTAATTCATCCGCCGTAGTTTCATGAAAAGTGTCACCAGCAATCCAAGTTGCCATTATCTTTAGAAATATGCAGGACCAATATCAGTATCAGGAAACAATGACTGGAATTACAGCTCAGGATGACACAGAGAACCAGAATAGAAATCTCCTGTGCACACAGACTATGTTATCTAGAATACACAGACTGCAGATGTGCAAAGCATGTGACAATGCCTTAACACACCAATTACCACACACTGAGCAATGCTACTGTCTATGAATGCACCTGTACTGCTTAGTGTCAGGAGATGAATACATTTTTTAAATATTTGTGCCAAGATAAAGAGGGTTTCCAAGAAATATGGTAATGCCCTGTTTGCGCTATGAGGAACACAGGGAGCACCTACCTCCTTTGTTTACGATTCTTTGGGATGGGAATTCAACCATTAAATTAAATGGTTTCATATTTAAAGCTTGGGCCCACCAAAAGCAGGTTGCACATGCAAAGGGCATGGCAGGTGGTAGCTTAAAATCAATGCCCCTCATTTAAAAATGACCCTGTGGTGAGATCAATCATTGTATCTTCCCATAAGATTATATGTGCAATTATAGTGTTTTTTGTATGTTATAGTTCCTTGAAAAAGTATTCATACCTCCTGAATTTTTCCACATTTTGCCACATTACACCAAAAATGCAAATTATTTTAATGTGATTTTATGTGATGAACCAACACAAAGTGGCACATAATTGTGAAGTGGAAGGAAAAAGATAAATGGTTTTCAAACTTTTTTTTTACAAATAAATATCTAAAAAGTGTGGTGTTCATTTGTATTTAGCCCCCCTGAGTCAAAACTTTATAGAACCACATTTCCCTGCAATTACAGCTGCAAGTCTTTGGGTATGTCTACACCAGCTTTGCACATCTAGAGAGTGAAAGTTTAGCCATTCTTCTTTGCAAGATAGCTCAAGCTCTGTCAGATTGGATGGAAAGTGTCTGTGAACAGCAATTTTCAAGTCTTGCTACAGATTCTCAATCGGATTTAGGTCTGGACTTTGACTTGACCATACTAACACATGAAAATGCTTTGATCTAAACCATTCCATTGTAGCTCTGGCAGTATGTTTAGGGTCGTTGTCATGCTGTAAGGTGAACCTCCATCCCAGTCTCAAGTCTTTTGCAGGTTTTCTTCTAAGATTGCACTGTAGTTGGCTCCATTAACCTTCCCATTAAATCTGACCAGCTTCCCTGTCCCTGCTGAAGAAAAGGATTCCCACGACATGATGGTGCCACCACCATCATTCATGGTGGGGTTTGTATGTTCAGGGTGATGTGCAGTGTTAGTTTTCCGCCACACATAGCGTTTTGCGTTTAGGCAAAAAGTTACATTTTGGTCTTATCTAACCAGAGCACCTTCTTCCACGTTGCTGTGTCCCTCACATGGCTTCTCAAAAACTGCAAACCGGACTCCTTATGGCTTTCTTTCAACAATGGCTTTCTTCTTGCCACTCTTCTATAAAGGCCAGATTTGTGGAGTGCATGACTAATAGTTGTCCTGTGGACAGATTCTCCCACCTGAGCTGTGGATCTCTGCAGCTCTTCCAGAGGTACCATGGGCCTCATGGCTGCTTCTTTGATTAATGCTCTCCTTGCCCGGCCTGTCAGTTTAGGTGGACGGTAATGTTTTGTAGGTTTGCAGTTGTACCATACTCTTTCCATTTTCAGATGATGGAATGAACAGTGCTCCGTGAGATGTTCAAAGCTTGGGAAATTTTTTTATAACCTAACCCTGCTTTAAACTTCTCTACAACTTTATCCCTGATCTGTCTGGTGTGTTCCTTTGCCTTCAGGATGCTGTTTGTTCACTAAGGTTCTCTAACAAACCTCTGAGTTCTTCACAGAACAGCTGTATTTATACTGAGATTAAACTACACACAGGTGGACTCTATTTACCAATTAGGTGTCTTCTGAAGGCAATTGGTTCCACTAGATTTTAGTTAGGGGTATCAGAGTAAAGGGGGTAATTACAAATGCACATCGCACTTTTCAGATATTTATTTGTAAAATATGTTAAAACCATTCATCATTTTCCTATCACTTCACAATTACGTCCACTTTGTGTTGGCCTGTCACATAAAATCCCAATAAAATACATTCAAATTTTTGGTTGTAACATGACAAAATGTGGACAATTTCAAGGGGTATGAATACCTTTTCAAGGCACTGTATTTACCTGTAAAATACTAACTTAGCCCTTAAAAGGTGTTAGACTGCTGCTGGGTACCACCATCTTGGATGCAATGTCAGCAGTTCCAGCAGACTCAGAGCTGTCTGTCAAGTGTCGCTCTATATCAGGGGTCTTCAAACTACGGCCCTCCAGTTGTTCAGGAACTACAATTCCCATCATGCCTAGTCATGTCTGTGAATGTCAGAGTTTTACAATGCCTCATGGGGATGTGTAGTTCCGCAACATCTGGAGGGCCGTAGTTTGAGGATCCCTGCTCTATATTATTCCCTTTCACTCCTCCCAGCTGCTACATAAAAAGGGAGGGATTGAAGGAGGTAAAGGGAGGGGTGGAGGAGCTAGACCAGCACAGAGAGTAATTAGATACTTCCAGAAGAGGAAAGGGATATGCCATGCATGACAGGGTGGGGGGCTGTGATAGAGTATTGACTTTTCCTGGAGTAGTCAAGTTTTATAGCAAGTTCAAAGGCACATTAGAAGTGAGAAAAAAGTAGTTTACGGAAAGTATTGAAAATACTTGGGAGTTGAGCAGTATAGTACTCCTCACTAATACAAAGTAGCCTCGCTCACACAGGGTGTTTTACTCTGTTCCCCAAGCAGGGCCATATCTTACTGGCACAGGGATGCACAGGTGTTGAATGCATCCCCGTGCCGGCAATCCCACTGATGTTTATTTGGATGCAGCGGTGGTACAGATACAGCTGCTGCTCCCAATATGACATCTGTTCTGGTGCGGTTGCAACTGTGTTTGTGCAGGAGCTCTGTCCCAACTGACGAATGGGACTGCTGGCACAGGAACGCACGCAACACCTGAGCATCCCCTTGTTGGTAAACACGGCCCTGCACAGGGCATGGATAAATTGCCCTGTGTGAACGAAGCCTACAAAACAATGGCAAGCAAAATTTGAATTCTCAGTTAAGATTGAACTGGACACATTTTAAAACACTCTTGGTCGGTGTTCAAATTACTGAGCAGGTCACTAAAAAAAATTCTGTAAACTGCATGTAAAACCTACCCTGTTCTGTTTTGTGTGCATTGTTTCAGATATGTTCATTTTTCTTTACAAGAAATTGTTAAATGTTGCTAAATGTTCGTTTCTACTAAGAGAAAATAATAAATGAAATGCTGTCTATGCAAACATTCCATAGACAACCGGCAAGACTCCATTATAAATAGAAGATGCCAACTTTTCTCATTCAACAAAATGAATAGCTCAATAACATGTACCAGAATTGACCAAGATAGGGGTTATGTTGTATACTATATAAAAAAAAAGAAATCAAACACAAAAGCATTTGGATTTTATGATGTGACCTTTTAACAAAGTACAATATATACTATTTCTATATACAATCCGTAGTCACGTCCTAAAATATACTTTCAATTAATAAGGCACAGTAAACAACAACAAGAATATGTTTACAGCTTGATGAGAAATGCAATGCATCATGTCACTCCATGAAAGAAATATTAATCATGGCATCCAGTTGGCGAAAGAGTTCTAATTTGCAGAAAATATTGTGCTGGCAGCGATAAATGTTTGATCAACAGCTAGTTATTATGGAAATGTGTTCATACTTATCAGTAGAGCATAAACACAATTAAATGCCAGAAAATGGCACAATAACTGATACATAAAAATACAGCAGCCAAATACAATATATCTATTCCAGATGTAAAATCTCCCTCTTTTTTTTTTTCTTAAATTATGGATGGGGATTGAGGTGGGGGGGGGGGGGTTGGGGTTGGGGGATGGGGGGTTGTGGGTGGGGATGGTGGATTTTATTTTTCAAACCATGGTGTAGTTTTAGCCAATTTTGGGCAGATTAGAGATTTGGAAGTAAACCAATGAAAAAAAAATTACCAAAACAATACCACATATAATGGATAGTATGCATGTTCAAGTGTCTGTAGGTTAGGGCACCTGAAAACAAAAGGCTCTCTGATATGCAAATGGCACAGGTCCTGTAAACACTAGATTTGGGCTGTGCCCTTAAGCACCTTTTTTTGGTTATTGCCACCATTCATCAGGGGCATAAGGGATGGATCAGAGCCAATAACCACAGAAGCTCTAAAACAAATGGGGGGGGGGGGGAGGGGGGTGATCTGCACAATCAGTTATCCAATATTTTAAGCGTCCAGTTTTTTGGGGTAAAGGGTATGTTAATAGTCATGCAGTTTTATCATGTATATAGGATGTGGCGAAAGTCTTTTGGAATCTTGTGCTGATTTACAACTCAGCTATACCTTTATTTGGAGAAAAGACACCAAGGGCTCACCCACAAAAGTGCACCTGAGTACCTGAATTTTCCTGTGCTTGTCCAATTCTTAGAAGTCTTTTAAATGCAAAAACGTAAACTCTCGTGTATACTGAGACACGTGCTTCAAGGTCCTCTTTTGGTCATTAGAGCACTTGGTGGCATGTTGGGCTTACTGCTTTTTATAACTGAACTCAAGGAAGCTGTTCTAACCAGAGGGCCAGTCATTGCTAGATTGATATTTTATGCTTTCCTTTTTTATTTCAAGCTGGACAGTACAAATCAAATGTGACCCACTGATGTCACCATAAACTCAGAAGTGCCCATTGTGTGCCTCATCTTTGTTGAATTAGGTTGAGGACAACAGCATATCAGCCGAAATGTGTCAAGTTTTTGGATATTCTATGAGTGCATTATTAGCGTCCAAAGCTCATTATTGACATTTCTTCTAGCGCCAACAAAGCAAGACTATCACTTTTTGCTTGTGTAAGAACATAAGCTTTTAGCTTTACTTTTCCTTTATCCTGTATCCAATGGCTCTGCAAAAAAATATTCATTTTAGGCAAAAAAATATCCTAAAGGATTTGTAGAGATTTGCTACTAAATTAACAACTCATGTCGTGCAAATGTTACACAAAGATCTCCCAAGAGGTGTTACCATTTTTTTCATATTAGGAGACTACGCGGGTACTGTAATTACAGTCTTTCGATGTTAATTTAAATTTCATTTCTTTACAGGAATTATTTCTTCTTACCAGACATGACTGCACAGTTGGTGAAGGTGACATCCTCAGATACATAATTATGATGAAATAAATACCTCTGAAATGACAGCGCCTTAAACATAGTCCCTGTAAAGACTGGCAGAGGATTTTGACACAAATATATTTTCCTCTTAGTGGGGAAGTGACAGACAATTAAAATAAGTAACAGATTTTAAGAGGGGATCATTTGGAAAAGGTTTACAACAACTGGCTTTACTATATTTTCAAATATTTTAACAATTACTTCAATAACTTAAAAAAGGAATGGGTGCTAAATAAAATTTTTTTTTTTACCTATAACAAATATGTTACAGCAAAAAATGATAACATAAAGTAAAAAATAAAAGCCAAAGCCTATTAGACACTGTATATGGCATAGTAATTGACCTCCTGTTCACCTGAGCCAAGCCTGAAATAACAGTAAAAAAACACCATGCTAGAAACTTCAATGTACACATCATGGCATGTACTGTACATCAACCATATCTGTAGAAATATCTTCTATGGCAAAACCTTCCATAGCTTAACAAACCTTACTGTAAGGAACCCCATCCCAAATCAATGGAAATATCTTTTTGACATGTGATGTCCCCTTGCCCATTATACAATCTATGTCATGACCGGGATTCTGGACCCACAACCTCTGCTGCATTCAGCAGTAGCTCTTCTTACTGAGTCACCTTAGATACTGGACAGCTCCCTGTCTGATCCTTTCTACTTTCTTGTCTCTAATTTCTGGTGGACTTTATACTCTTTGCTCTTACCATGAAGTCCTGATGTAAGCCTGGTTTCTGCACTTCCTGTTTGCCAGAATATTGTGCTCTCTCCAGCCGATATCTTGCTCCTTTGCATACCTGAAGCTGTCCTTATCTCCACTACCACTCATTACCGACCTTTGGCTTGTTCCTCAACGTTTCGGCTTGATTCCAACCTGCAACCTCTGGTTACCATCCTTTGGCTTGTTTACCGACTACACTTCTGCTTGATCCCTACCTGCTATATCTGCTACAGGACCTCAGCTTTCTCACCTCCTGGTAGGGCAATCCTGAGGACCGCCACATGGTAGCAAAACCTATCTCGACCATCAGGAACTCTGGTGAATACTGGTTAGTGCTTAGAACCTGCACCCCGGATGAGCCCACGTCATCTGCCAGGGTGCACTGTTTGTTTACTTATCCTACTAGTTGGTGGGAACATCCCTACTGCTAAAGCTACTGGTCTCTGTGCCTGACCCCCGACCATGACTCTTGTGGACTAGCCAAATCATCACACTGATCTTGGATAAATTAAAACCATTTAAATAAGACAGCTAATAAATTTGTTTTCACAAACATACCCAAATATTGTAATCTTTTACAGTAAGGCTCCGTTCACATCTAGGCGTTTTGGGGCGTTTTTCTGCTCTAGGATCAGCTCTCAAAACGCCCAACAAGACAAATCCTATTCATTTCAATGGCCCCTGTTCACATCTGAGCGTTTTGACGCTGTATACAAAACGCCCAACGCTCAAAAAAGTACATGAGCTTCTTTTTGGGCAGATTACAGGCGTTTTCCATTGATCTCTATTCAATCTAAAAACGCCTGCACAAAAATCGCGGTAAAAATCGCGGTAAAATCGCGGTAAAAAACGCCGCAAAAATCGCGGTAAAATCGCGGTAAAAAACGCGCGAAAAACGCTACGCTCAGGTGTGAATGTAGCCTAAGAGAAACATTCCATCCTTTTTTAATAATTTAGTTGCTTGCTTTAAATCTTCCCCAAAATATTCTATGTCATTTTTACATTTGGTACCACAAAATTGGACACCACATTCTAAATGTGGTTTTACAACTGATTCATAGAGAGACAATACTATACTGGAATAACATTTTATCCCAAAAATTAGCTTGCCTTTGCAGCTACCACTTATCATTGAGTGGAGGTACTTAGCTTAGCATTAAAACGTGGAACAAAATATTGTAGGCACTGTAATTTTCCATCTTTCATACATTGTTCAGGATTAGAATTTTAAGTCCCCTCTTTTTCTGCCCTTTTCTAAAAATTGGCATGCAAATAAACTAACATAGCAGAGCACCACAAATGCCTGCATGCTGTCAAGAAAACATACGTATTATACATGCCTAGGGAGCTTCGAAACCTGGGCTGTCTTTGTCAAAGCTCTATTTTGCTCCCCTGCACCCAGAAAACAACGGAAGCACATTAGCCACTAACAAAGATGAGGCGCTGAAGAGTTGCTATTCAGAATTTAAGCCAAGGACTGCAGATACTATGGGCTTCAGACTTGCTCCCATGGCGCATATGTGACAATTTCTGGCCCACTAAATGTATGTGCAGTCACATGTCGGTGCCTGAACGTAGGAGGTTATGCTACATTTATAGGTTTTTGTTCATGCTATATTCACTCTGATGGATCTTTGATGGATGGAGCAATAAAGCCATCTTCCACCTTCAGTGTTGTAGAGTATACTGATCTTATATTATTTCACTGCTTAATTTCCAATTTTTGTTTTCCTTAAAAAGCTTGAAAGTAAATGTAAGATACCGACATGAAGTATAAAGAAAAAAAAAAAAAAGATAAAGAGGCAAAACGGTTAAAAAAATAAATAAAAAAAACACAGACATTACCTTCAGAAAATTTCCTCCTGTAGTTTGGGGTGGTATTCGCTACTGAAGGAAATTCTGTCTGAAAGTCCCTATAAAACCAGCAAAAACTCCAAAATAGATTTTGCTTTAATATTTTGAACTATTTTGTTGATAACTTTGAGAACAATTTTTAATGCAGCTTTACAAACAGAGATAGTTGCAGGAATTTATATTTCCCATAAAAAAAAAAAAACAGCAAAATATTAAGTGCGACCTTTTACAAATAGGTCCCCGAAGCGTACTGTGAAATGATGGTACCTCAAAAAGGTTAACATGCAATATAAAATATTTTGCACACTCCGGTTTGTAAACTGTTATCTCATGCCAGTGTGGCCATTTTAGTCTGTTGTTTTTCTCCTGTCATTTTCCAGTGTAGGTTTCTAACTATTTTTGGTGTGATCTAAGGAAACAAATACAGTTAGGGCTCATTCACATTGTGCAGATGCCCATACAGTGTGAAGAGCTGTTTATTTGTGCTTCTGGAACAGCACAGGACTGCGTGCAGGCAGCCTGTGTTTGTCAATGGATATGCAATGGCTGTGCGGACTCACTTGTACATCCAACGTTTGACAGGCATGCAGTGATGGGTACACAGACCCAGGCACACATTGTTTGTGTTCAGGACTGTGCACCCATTTCTGCACACATCTGCTTGACCGTCTCATAGTTAATTGATGTGCTCAGGACTGGACTTATAAACTTGTACTGTGATCATGAAGGGGGTAATAAAGAAACCCTTAAGGTGGTTGTAAAGGCAATTCTGTGTATAGGGTCTTGCAATCTTCTTATAGCCTAGGCCAGTGATGGCGAACCTTGGCACCCCAGATGTTTTAGAACTACATTTCCCATGATGCCCAACTACACTGCAGAATGCCTGATCATGGGAAATGTAGTTCCAAAACATCTGGGGTGCCAAGGTTCGCCATCACTGGCCTAGGCCATCTTCATGTGAGCAACAATTCTTTTTTTCAGATCCTCAGCGAGTTCTTTGCCATGAGGTGCCATGTTGAAATTCCAGTGACTAGTATGAGAAAGTGAGAGCGATAACACCAAATACTAACAAGTCACATGACCCCGGGGAGGGAAAATTGATATTTGGGTCCAATTTGGACATTGTCACTTAGGGGTGTACTCACTTTTGTTGCCAGCGGTTTAGAAATTAATGGCTGTGTGTTGAGTTATTTTGAGGGGACAGCAAATATACACTGTTATACAAACTGTACACTCACTACTTTACATTGTAGCAAAGTGTCATTTCTTCAGTGTTGTCACATGAAAAGATAGAATAAAATATTTACAAAAATGTGAGGGGTGTACTCACTTTTGTGAGATACTGTATGTGTGCTGGGAAAATCTACTGTTTGTTTATGTTGTGTGTTGCCCTTCCATGTGTACCTTACTGCAACGGTTAGTTATAGGTTGGGGTGGGTGCCTCTTTTGTGTACACTCTATAGGCAGCCTATATTGATCAAGAAAGCTTGCTTGTTTAAGGATCAATTGAAATAAAACTATTAATATACAATGCAGAGCCAAAGCCTTAATATCGTTAACTCTTTGGTAGTACAGTGTACATATCAAGTTCACAACTGATCATGAGATCTGCCAGCACAGTAGAGGCAAGGTTAATGATGGTAAACATACCTCCCCAGACCCCTTAAAAAAGGCATAGAAGGCTAGCGCTAAGTAGGATTTTTTTTAAGTTATAGATTTTTCATCAGAGAGCATGTGAAGAGGTTAGTAGCATTTTTTAAATATGTTTTGAAAGTTATTCTGTGTGAATGGGAACAAATAGCAAATATAAAGTTGGTGTTACTCCAATTTGGCTGCAAACGTGGCAAAAACACGTTAACAGTTAACAGCGACTGTACTGGGGCTTGCTCGTTTAACCAAGCGTATGAGACAGCATGATAAAGTTTTATGGTGGTTTTTGTTTTTTTCTTTCTGAACATTGCTTGCGATTATTGAGATGTTTTTATAATGCCTCAGGCAATTGTTATCACATAATGATATTTTCCTACATGTTACCAACAAGTAGATTCCACTATTTCACTGACTCCAAAGACAAAGAATAAAAGAGCAGAAGTTCTTTCGTGAGTGAATTGACATTAGTTCCAATTGTGAGGGCAGATACCTTTCGGCAAATTCTTGCAAACATTTACAATGAATTAATAAGGTTTGTCTGTGTCTAGTTAATTAACTCACACGTGGCTTGGCTTCTCTTATGCTAAAGAATGCTGTGTGAATGCAACATGCACTCATTAAGTATGCTTACTGGATTGCAAATCCTTTAAAACAACAGATTTCACTATAGTATCATTGGATTTTATGTAGTTAATAGGCTTATGCTGGAAGAGGAAGAAAACTGAATTTGCTATTTGAATAGAAATGTAAATGTTATAGGAGGAAAGAAAATACTGTTAGCAAGAATTGTGTTGCTTATACACGAGGAAGAATATTACTAAAGATCTGGAATCCATAATGATGGGTGAGGGTCAGGATGAGAGGCCACTGCCCCATGGGGTGTTTTAAAAGCAGGGGGCACTGTGTGTTGAGCTACACCATCCTCATCACATTTGTGGCATACCTGTAGGGAATGGCCTGCATCAGGTACCACCGCAGGCGACATGAGGATGGGAAGTGCTGTCTGCATTCCTCTTGACAACTGAATTATATTTTCATCTCATTTGGTAGAGACAGCAAACACTTAATTCAATAATAATACTGAGGGGTATTACTACTGTTCCAGCCAACCACTGACCACCAATGCTGGGGGGGGGGGGGGCTTATTGTTCTAGCCGGCTACTTACCACCGATATTGGAGGGTTTATTGTTACAACCAGCCACGGACCACCGATGCTGGGAGGAAGAGGGGGTTGTTGAACCACCAAGCCACTGATGACCCATTATAAAGGGGGATGGTGGTGGGTATTTTTATAGCCAGTTACTGACCACCAATGAAGGAGGAGGTTTCAGGTTTAGGCCAGCTACTGACCACCAACACTGGGGGGGGGGGGGCTTATTGTTCTAGCCGGCTACTGACCACCGATATTGGAGGGTTTATTGTTACAACCAGCCACGGACCACCGATGCTGGGAGAAAAAGGGGGTTGTTGAACCACCAAGCCACTGATGACCCATTATAAAGGGGGATGGTGGTGGGTATTTTTATAGCCAGTTACTGACAGCCAATGAAGGAGGAGGTTTCAGGTTTAGGCCAGCTACTGACCACCAATACTGGGGGGCTTATTGTTCTAGCCGGCTACTGACCACTGATATTGGAGGGTTTATTGTTACAGCCAGCCATGGACCACCGATGCTGGGAGGAAGAGGGGGTTGTTGATCCAGCAAGCCCCTGATGACCCATTCTAAAGGGGGGTGGTGGTGGTTATTTTTATAGCCAGTTACTGACCAGGAGGAGGTTTTAGGTTTAGGCCAGCCACTGACCACCAAATGCTGGAGTAGGAGGGAATTTTTTTCACCATCAGCCACTGAGTACCAATGAAGGGGATTACTGTTACAGCCAAGCGCTGATCACCTATGCTAGGGAAGAGGAGTTATTTTTACAGCCAGACACTGACCACCAATAGTGGGGGGCTAATTTTATCACCACTGACCATCAATGAAGGGGTGATTATTGGGCTAAGAAACACCAGTACTGTGAGTTATTATTGCTGCTAATTACACCACTGTTGGGAGTTGCCATTACTGCCAATGACAATTCTAGGTTTATTTAATTTTACTCCCACACTATGAACCATACGCGGTAAAGCGACAGCCACTTTATTGGATACCCCTTCAGGTGTACCACATTTCTTTTTTTCTTTATACTTTCAAGGCGTCCTTCCTAATTTTTTTTAAATGTTGGCATTTATGCAGCAGATAGCGCCTCTGAGTTCCTGCGTTTCAGGCAGATAGCATCTTGACAAAGAAAAAGTATTTACAGCTGCTGCCATATGCCCTCCACCAGCTAATTCTACTCCCATCCCCAGTCCACATGACAACATTTCATTTTCGGGATTGTTACTAAAAGTAATTTTGTTGTCTGGGTGGGAAAAAAAAAATCTGGTCCCCATGCGCCAGATATGTTGGAGTATGCAACTGGTACCTTGCCTTTCAACTTTGCCTTCAACAAGTCCAGCGCTATTCACAATCAGCACAAAGAGATTGGCAGAGAACACACAACAGGAAGGTTCTACAACATCACTGGGCAGTTCTGGGTCCACGTAAAATCCTTTGGTGGACCAGGAGCTGCACAGGGATGTTGAGACCAGTGCAGTGGCAACCGGGAGTGGGATCCCAGCTATAGAGGATGATTAAGGTATGCCTCGAGAAGAAGAAAAGAAGAGGGGCAAAGTTTGCCATCATCACTGTGGGCATTGGATGACCTTGTCCCAGCTCTGCTGACAGCTGTAGAAAAATATTACTAATCACTGGATCGAAGTTGTAATTTCAGCCACATTAGACCCTTGATAAGGAGGGCTGCTTTGAATATTAAATACACAGACAGCTTCCTCCAGCTTATTAACCTGTTCCAAGCAGAATGAGAGCAAAGCTTTTTTTCACTGCGTAAAGTCATAAAGACAAAAATAATGGTTTTGATTTTACATTAGCTTTAGTCTAGACATCATCTCTTCACGGTCCAATGGGTACAGTGAAAGTTAAATGTGAATTTATTTCTCGGCAGAGGTGACATCACACACATAAAGATGTCTGAAAGTGCAGAGGACTAGCACTCATTTTCACTCGCACAAAGGATGTTGATTGAATTGCCATGGAAACCAGAACCCCCTACTATCAAGAGCGATTCCACTGCTACACCTATCATGAGCAAGCGGGTAATATACACATGATGCCTGCAGGCTTCTGTACACTGCACCCTCCACAAAATTCTATGCCAAATAAAAAAAAAACCTTAATTTGTGTTGTTTCATTTAGTAGCTTAATCACTCCTTGGATACTGCACAAGTCATCATCTACATAAAGCAGGAATAAAACACTATAAGACAGCAAAGCATAAAATATGCTACAGCGCTTTTGTGTAATTATTTTGCTGAATGAAGAGTCTCACTCACACCAACAGTGCTGAAAGCAAGAGGAGAATTTTTAATTAGAACAAATTACACATTTTATGGCAGTGCTATAAAGAACACATTTTTAAATACAGTATTTAAGGATCCCTTTTTCCACCAAATGTGACCCAAATTTCAAAAAGCTGTACTTTATTTTATTGCCCATGTTTAAAGCGTATCAGGATTGCGATATGGGAGATGCAACTGTTGATTTGTATTTAAAAGGTTTAGACACAGGTGGTGCGATAATGATCCTGGCTATGTCCTGGTAAGTCACTGACCTGGATTAAAGCTCAACTCCCACCCTCCCTCCCCTGAATTCTTCCAGTTTTTGTTTTATATATGAACCTTTTTTCAAAGTCTTTATGCTGGTCATATGATGCCGCAGGGTCACCCCCTTCCTCTTTGCCTTTTCTGCTGGTTGGATGGTCCTTGCAGACACAGAGATGGGAATAATGGGATGACATCAACACCCCTTTCTGCACCATTCCATTATAAATGATGGGTGCCACTGTGATGCCCCTTAGGGGTGGGTTCATAATGCCCTGCATTTATGGGTGGAGTGATGTTGGCGCCCTTGAACCTGGAAGACTGGGGAAATCTTATAGCAAAGAAGAGGTACTATAGGGGCTTTAATTAAAGCAAGGAGTATCAGTTCCGTTTTTTTTCCAGGCTTCAAGGGCTGTAACTTACTAGCAATGAAGCCACAGTGAATTTTACGGCCATAATCAATAAGTAGCTGACATTCTTTAAGAAAAAAACAGCAAAGAACTAAATGAATCATTAAACTGCACAATTGAGGGGCTATCTCACCCACCAAAGGATATGTATTTTTGCCTATCCAGTCCTGAAATTCATACAGACCTGCCACATAGTACAGTCAGCCTTAAGGCATGCAGTTCAGCAGCACAGCTAGGTCACCTGCCTGCCCACAGTTGATTTAACAGTAAGTGAATGCAGTAAACTAGAGAACTCTCTGCTATCTCCTTATGTTAGCTTGTTTCTTACTAGCACATGTGAATTGAGGACATGCCCATGTACTGCCTCCATGTACTGGGCCCATGCACTGCCTCCATGTACTGAGCCCATGTATTGCCTCCATGTACTGGGCCCATGTACTGCCTCCATGTACTGGGCCCATGTACTGCCTCCATGTACTGGGCCCATATACTGCCTCCATGTACTGGGCCCATATACTGCCTCCATGTACTGGGCCCATGTACTGCCTCCATGTACTGGCTCCATGTACTGCCTCCATGTACTGGGCCCATGTACTGCCTCCATGTACTGGCTCCATGTACTGGGCCCATGTACTGGGCCCATGTACTGCCTCCATGTACTGGGCCCATGTACTGCCTCCATGTACTGGGCCCATATACTGCCTCCATGTACTGGGCCCATGTACTGCCTCCATGTACTGGCTCCATGTACTGCCTCCATGTACTGCCTCCATGTACTGGGCCCATGTACTGCCTCCATGTACTGGGCCCATGTACTGCCTCCATGTACTGCGCCCATGTACTGCCTCCATGTACTGGGCCCATGTACTGCCTCCATGTAGTGGGCCCATGTACTGCCTCCATGTAGTGGGCCCATGTACTGCCTCCATGTACTGGGCCCATGTACTGCCTCCTATCCCCCTTTCTGATAACTGCTGTAGAAAAGATTACAAGACTCGTAAATCAAGTTAAACTCAGGTATTTACACTAGGTGCATTTACAATATATTTATGGATTTTATTATTTAAAAATAAATGTATAACAGCTATTTAAAAAATAAATACATTAAAAAAAAAAGCTATTATAGGCTTCTATTAACAAGGTCCTTTCTGATTTCAAATTTATAGCCTCATTCCATTTGATAGACAAGACGAAAGCTAAGGAGCTGCACTTTGCTAATCATCAAGAGTAATAATACATCACACATTTTTTGCAGATGTTTGGGCGTATGGCCCAAATCCACATGTATTCCTCTGCCTCTGACTTTCTCCTGTAATTGCATAATGAATAATTCATGAGCTAGACATGGAAACATTTATGCCAAATTAGTCTCCCCATGAAACAGTAATCTAAAATACTCGGGGTAGCGCTGATATTGGTAAGCTTCAGTTACAATTAGACACAAAAGAATATTCCACTTAAAATAGGTTATAAAATAGGTTACATTCCAAATTCAGATGATACACAATAATATAAAAAAAAAAAAAATTTCAAAACACAAAACCTTATACAAAAATATTTAAAATAGAAGACACATTTCCAAGCTTTGTCTATTGTTATAAGATGACATTGATGTTTTCTGTTATCCTGTATATTGTACAGAATGTCAGAATTTCATTTTACTGGAGCAAGCATGTAGCCATTGAAGTATTACCCTTCTGTTGTTTATACGTATTACAAGACTCTGTACTGAAGTCAGAATCAATTTAATAGGAGCTGCCATTGCGGATGTGGTAAGGTGGCATCTTTAAATATATAATGATCTATTTAAAGATGCCACCTTACCACATCCGCAATGGAAGCTCCTATTAAAATAAAACATAGCCAACATGCCTTTAACATAGAACACAAAACCACATTTACAAAGAACATATTAAAAATAATCTATTACGATTAGTTTTATCTACATTTAGCTTTGGATTATCTCATTTTATAATGAAATCTATATATGTTCCTACTTATTGACAAACCAAGGGAAAAAGAAAAGACTATTATTAGGTAAAAAAAGATGTTGCACAATGAGAAAACATACTGTACATTTGTAATGATAAAGCAATATAACTTCATATAAACACCACTGTTCTAGTGACAATTTGCCAATGAGATTCTTACAAAAAAATAAATAATTAGTGTCCCCAATAGAAATTCGTTTCCCTCCCTTCTTGTCCCAGTGACAACCAAATATATCAGCCAAATAGTGTTATTTACAGCCCATTGACTCTGAAAGTTTCAGCCAAGTTTGTAAAAGTGGAAGCTAAGGGTGGCAACCCAGCAAAGGGACTGTACAATTAGTCAGGCTCCATGCGCATGGCCATAAAGTTGAGCGTATGGCCGTACAGTGTAAAAAAAAAAAAAAACATCTTATTGTGGTGCCTGGGAATGGTAGCCACAGCTGCAGCCTATTTTAACCTATTGGACTGAATAACAGAAATTCCGAGAAGGTTTTGAAAAATACGCTGGTAATGGCAGTTACACAGCATTTTTTGTAAGGCAGTACTACTGGATAAAGTACGCAGCAGCTGTGGCTCCAGTGCCACAAAAAAATATATTTTATGCCAATATGCGCAACTTTATGGCAATGTGCGAGAGGCCTTAAAATGTATCAATTCCCTCCCCAAAAAAATGAATACCTGGTGGTTTATCCTTCATTATATGTAATGCATTTATTACTATTTTACTGTAGGCTTGCTTTTTGACTATTTGTACTTGTTGATCCTGTAACATCACACACCTCTTTCAATCCCCTTTTTCTCTTTAGTTCCGATCCTGTAACATCCTGCCATAGGTTGACACCTTTTTTTTGTTGAAGGTTTAATTATACTTTAACTGTTATTATGCAGTATATACAACTAATAAAAGTGTTCACAGAATTGTATTATACTAATTTTTTAACACAGAAATTGTCTGTTTTTATTAAGATCTAAACGAAATGCAATAATGTGAACAAAAAACAAACATATAAAACACTGCCTTGAATTTTGCTTATTATTCACTGCTCATACGCTTGTTTTGTTGTGACTTTGAAGCAGAGTAGAGAGCTCAACTAACAGCACTTGGTCAAGGTCGCAATTAGTTGGCGTTAGCTGTGGACCAGAGATTTTAATTTCACAGGCCAGTGCTTTAATCATACATACACTCCTCCCTGCTAAATGCAATGAAATCATATTTATGACATTCCGCTTTTATTAAACCATTTTTTATATGTACTGGCTTGTCCCGTTTGCTCTACGCACGTTTGATACAATAACAAAGACAAAAACTACTGTACATGATTTTTCTCTCTCTCTGTCATCCTGGATTTTAGCAATATTGTGGTCCCATCTAAATCTCAGTGGACAAAATAAAATTGAATAACACCATCTGCATAAAGTGATAAATTGTAAAACCACAAAACTCCAAGCAGGAAGGCTATTTATCATAGAAGATAAATGTTATGTCTCTACAGCAATAAAATAAAACTTACCTGCCTATTGGCAGTCTTCTTTACAATCTACGTTGAACTGCACACGGATGAATAAATCTCCAGCTGGAGGCTACTGTATTCTGATAGCCAGCATCCACAGTTGTCAGAATACCCGTACAGTGACTACAGCTGACTGGCTGTAATCACTGTTAGGTCAAACTTTTTTTCACCTGCACCTTCAATTTTGGCAGGGCCAACCAACAGCTCGAAATTTGAGCTGTGCATGGCCAGCCTAAAGCCTGGAACACACTAATAGTTTTTTATTTTTCGTTCAACCTAGCGGGCTGAATAAGAAAAAAACAAAAACTGAAGAGCTCAGGTGGAGCGGCTCTACTAACAATCCGATGTTAGTACAGCAATCTCCCATGCATGCTACTGTGTCCTGACTGTGGCTCCTCCCCCCGCTATAACACACTTGTTAGCGCTGTCAGTCATTGGCTGAAAGCGCTGATCGGCAAACCTTTTTCGGTCATGCCCCTTCGACAGAAGCCAGACGAACTGTTGGAACTGCTCCTGTACACACAAGCCTAATGTGGGCCGGTATCTATTGAACTGGTCAAAGTCGCTCGATATTGGGCTGTATGTATTGCTAGCTTTAGAAAAGGACTTCAGCGTTATGCAAGCCCTGTAGGCCAGCTTTAGACAAGGACTTCATTGCTATTTGAGCCATTAATAGTCAGCTCTAAACAAGGATTTCAGAGCTAATCGAACCATATATGGTCAGCTTTAGGCAAGGACTTTGGAACTATTTGGGCTACGCATGGCCAGCTTTAGACAAGGACTCCAGTGCTATTCGAGCCCTGTTTGGCCTACACAAGGAATCCAGTACTAATCAAGCCATGTATGGCAAGCTTTAGACATGGACGTCTGTGCTATTCGAGCCCTGTATTACCTACAAAAGGAATCTAGTGCTAATCAAGCCATGTATGGCAAGCTTTAGACATGGACTTCAGTGCTATTCGAGCCCTGTATTACCTACAAAAGGAATCTAGTGCTAATCAAGCCATGTATGGCAAGCTTTAGACATGGACTTCAGTGCTATTCGAGCCCTGTATGGTCTACACAAGAAGTCCAGTGCTAATCAAGCCATGTATGGCCAGCTTTAGACAAGGACTCCAGTGCTATTCGAGCCCTGTTTGGCCTACACAAGGAATCCAGTACTAATCAAGCCATGTATGGCAAGCTTTAGACATGGACGTCTGTGCTATTCGAGCCCTGTATTACCTACAAAAGGAATCTAGTGCTAATCAAGCCATGTATGGCAAGCTTTAGACATGGACTTCAGTGCTATTCGAGCCCTGTATTACCTACAAAAGGAATCTAGTGCTAATCAAGCCATGTATGGCAAGCTTTAGACATGGACTTCAGTGCTATTCGAGCCCTGTATGGTCTACACAAGAAGTCCAGTGCTAATCAAGCCATGTATGGCCAGCTTTAGACAAGGACTTCAGTGCTATTCGAGCCCTGTATGGCCTACACAAGAAATCCAGTGCTAATCAAGCCATGTATTGCCAGCTTTAGACAAGGACCTCAGTGTCAATCAAACTGTGTATGGTGAGTTTTAGACAAGGACTTCAGTGCTTTTTAAGCTGTGTATTGCCAGTTTTAGACAAGGACTTTAGTACTACTCTTGTAATCCCCAAAGATAAATTGCTTCACAATACAGGGGTCTATCTTTCTCTGCACCGATCAACCTGTTTTTATCCACCATGACCTCTCTCAAACCTTCATGACAACCACCCAATGCTATCTTGTGTTGTAATGTTGTAATAAAAAAAAAAACCCTGCAATGTCTGCATTATTTTTAGTAATGAATGAGCCTTAAACAGCATCTTACCAAAATATGTATTACGTACACTGTGTGCAGAAAAGCTCCCCATACTGAAAAGTGCAATGCATAACAAATGAAATTACAATGAAAGGGAAATGTATAATAATTTATATTGCAAATTAGTTAAGGTGTAAAATGACAGACATTTTACCCTACTTTCTCTTGAAGCATTAGTTAGCTGCTGCAAAGAAAGGTAATAAGACAAGCCTACTCTTCAGACCAAAAAGGGTTAAGTTACCCGTGAACGCAGACCACTGGAAGTCCCCAGCTGCTAGACATTACAGCAGACAGAAGAAATGAAAGAATCCCATTGGGAAAAACCATATGACTATATCATGTAGACTGGCTCTAGTGGAAAATCTGTACATTCCTCAGCATAACCACTGCAGCTTATTTACCAGGTTGCTTAGGTGTCTGCATCCATACAGACACCATGGGAATGCATGAACACAAATTCATCACATTAGTGCAGACAATTAGAGTTTCTTTCAGATTTATGTGACAAAAGATACCAATCATTGTAACGTGCACCAAAAACGCAATGCAGAAAGCACTTCATCAACAACCCTAAAGCGCCAACCACTTCATTCCTGAACTTAGGCAGGAATTTAAATGTGCAAAGATGTGAACAAGACTTGATTTCACAGTTATTGTTCTAATGATTCAAATTAGTATTCACCAACAGATTATGTTGAGTGATAGAATTTGAAAGTAGCACTATGTCCATTAGGTTGGTACATGGCAATAATGCAGAAAACGTAGAGAGGGTTAGAGCCTTTTTTAGTTTGCTCTGTTGTTTAGGTATTCCCTCTTGTCCTGTATGGAAAAAGGGACAGGGAAAATTTATATATATTATATATAAAAATTGTATATATAATTATATTCTGTGGTGTTCTGTGAGAGACCATGTTACATACCAGTTTCTCCTCCATTCACATACTGCCTTGTATTCAGTGAAAACAAAATACAAGGCTTAGGCTATGTTCACACTGATCCGACATCGCACGACTTTGCCCTGCGACTTCATGTCCAATTTCATGCAACTTCAATGAACAGGATCAGACATAGCGATGATTGTGAATTGTCCTTTGACCAATCAAAACAATTTCTGTGCTTCTGGTATGGCTGAAATTTATAAAAAAACAAATGGCGTGGGGTCCCCTCCCTAGATCCATACCAGGCTCTTTGAGTCCCGTATGGATCTTGAATGGAAACCTTGCACCAAAATTAAAAAAAACCCACGCCAAAAAAAAAAACTGCATGGGGTCCCCCAAAAGCCATCCCAGACCCTTATCTGAGCATGGAGCCCAGCAGGTCAGGAAAGGGAGGAAGGACGAGCGAGTACCGCCTCTTGGACCATACCATGCCACATGCCCTCAACATGGGGGGCTGGGTGCACTGGGGCACCCCAAAGCACCTTGTTCCAATGTGGATGAGGACATGGATTAGGACAAGGTCCTTTTTTCTATTTTTAGTGGGTTGGCCGAGAAGACATCAGTGGAGGGAGAAGACATCAGCGGAGGGAGAAGACCAGAGAAAGAAGACATTGAGGCAGTACCAGAGAAACACAAGGAAAAACAGAAGACACGTTGAAGCTATTATGGGGGACATTCTTCATTTTTAATAAAGGACTTGTCAAAAAAACATCTCTTGCTTTCGGTAACACTACACTGCTTTTTTTTGGGTGAATGGGGGGGGGGGGGCGGAATCCGGGGACAAGGTGCTTTTGGATGGAGGGGACAGAGCTTTCCTGACTTGCCGTGCTGCATGCTTGGATAAAGGTCTGGTATGGATTTTGGGGGGGGGGGGGGGTCACATGCCACAAGTCCAATCAGTTAAGATGATGATCTGACTTGGATGCGACTTATATTCAATTAAACGGGCTGAAATTGTGCCCAAGTCAGACCAAAGTAGTGCAGGAACCTTTTTCAAAGTCCAAAAGACACAAGTTGGACCAGTTAAGACAGCTCTCATAGGAAACTAATGATTTTGACATATTTTTTTTTTTTTTTAGCTAGCATAGTATCTTAAGTAACATTTTTCCCCCAGAATTGAGTAAAGGATTCCATTGAACTTATCTTCATGAAACATTAAAATAAACCAGTACAATCATGTAATGGCAAATTCCAAAGGATGCATGCACATACAGTACCTTTAGCTGTGCCAAGAAGAAAAATATTTTTTATTCTGTAAAGTTTGTAACTGCATGGAAGATCTATTATTTATAAAGCACCAAACATGTTTCTTCTTTCTGTATAACATGACGTTATGTGAGGTGATAAGGCTTGTAGCATATCTGGTCTGTACTTTAACCTCTCTTTTATGCTTTAGAGAACAGCAAAATTATTGCCCTGACATCTATAGACAGCGTAGTCTGCAGCGAGTACTACATAAAAGCAATAAAGACTACGCATCGCCAACATTCAATTTTCCCAGATATCAAAACAATTGTCAGATGTAGCCGCTGTCCCCCAAGTACAGTACTGCAAGTGTAAACTGGGAAGGTCAGCTGTCTGTCTTTGTAATGAGGTCTTTGGAGAGCAGAAACAAGCTAGTTGTGGTATGAGAAGTCTCATGAACGTCTAATCCCAGTATGGTGTGTGTGTGTGTGTAGATATATATACTATATTGTCAAAAGTATTGGGATGCCTGCCTTTACACGCACATGAACTTTAATGGCATCCCAGTCTTAGTCCGTAGGGTTCAATATTGAGTTGCCCCACCCTTTGCAGCTTTAACCGCTTCAACTCTTCTGAGAAGGCTGTCCACAAGGTATAGGAGTGTGTCTATGGGAATGTTTGACCATTCTTCCAGAAGTGCATTTGTGAGGTCTGGCACTGATATTGGATGAGAAGGCCTGGCTCGCATTCTCCGCTCTAATTTATCCCAAAGGTGTTCTATTGGGTTGAGGTCAGAACTCTGTGCAGGCCAATCATGTTCCTCCACCCCAAACTTGCTCATACATGTCCTAATGGACCTTGCTTTGTGCACTGGTCCAAATCATTTGGTGGAGGGGGGATTATGGTGCAGGAGTTGTTTTTCAGGGGTTGGGCTTGGCCCCTTAGTTCCAGTAAAGGGAACTATTAAGGCATCAGCATGCCAAGACAATGTGGACAATTTCATGATCCCAACCTTGTGGGAACAGTTTGGGGCTGGCCCTTCCTGTTCCGACATGACTGTGCACCAGTACACTAAGCAAGGTCTAAATGCATTGTGTTGCTGCGAAGTGATTGGCTAATTAGCAATTTGTGTTACCAAGCAATTGAACAGGTACACCTAATAAAGTGGCTAGTGAGTGTATGTGCTGTGTAAATTGACAGCGCTATATAAGTGCTATATAAGTACCAAGGAGTGACTTGGATATATGACACTATATTGGAAGTCCTGACCTCAACCCGATTGAGATGCTGTGGCATGACCTCAAGAAAGCGTTTCACACCAGACACCCCAAGAATATTGCTGAACTGAAACAGTTCTGTAAAGAGGAATGGTGAATAATTACTCCTGACCGTTGTGCGCGTCTGATCTGCAACTACAGGAAACGTTTGGTTGAAGTTATTGCTGCCAAAGGAGGTTCAACCAGTTATTAAATCCAAGGGTTCACATACTTTTTCCACCTGCACTGTGAATGTTTACATGGTGTGTTCAATAAAAACATGGCAACATTTCATTCTTTGTGTGTTATTAGTTTAGGCAGACTCTGATTGTCTATTGTTGTGACTTAGATGATGATCAGATCACATTTTATGACCAATTTGTGCAGAAATCCATATCATTCCAAAGGGTTCACATACTTTTTCTTGCAGCTGTATATAGGCTATATTGCAATTCTTAGACATTTCTTTTATTTAATAACAGTTACAACAGCAACTAGCTGTCATGCACTACTGCAATATGCTAATCATTCTATGGGCCATTTAGGAATATATATCACTGTCAGGTATTTACAGAACAACAGGTTCTGTCTTCAAGTAAATCTTTAACAAGAAAACCTGCATGCATAAAAAAGTGATGAGGATAACTGCTGAAAATAAACCATTACATCACAAAACATAAGCCAGACCTCAGCTTTCACGATCGCCTTTCATTCAGCTTTTTCTGCAATGGTGCGGAATTTAGCGTTGAATAAACTGACGCCTGGACTCACTGTTCTAGCAAGATCTCCCGGACATTGGCTTTTGGGAAAAATAAATAAATAAAGAAAGAAACATGTATTGCTTGTATTGGAAATCGCCCAACTCAAGCTTATTGGAGATCAAAGACTCTGCATCAAAGCTCCGCTTCATCCATTGTGTCGGGCTTAACCCATATAATGCTGGAAAGGCTTAACGTGCATTATGGATTCAATGCGCAGCACCCGCTTCACCCTGGCTGTAAACCAAACCATGCCGAGTCATCAGCAGTCTCCAATCCCATGTCCATCTCAGTTGCTGAATGCACTGGAAGCCACTGGATAGTTGCACCATCACCATCCAGAAAAAATAAACTTCACAAAGCTGTCTGCAAGCGCAGTCAGGCCACATATATCTTAATATATTAAAAAGATATACATTTTGTAAAGAAAAATGCTGCTAATAACTATTCACTAAACTGGTAACAAATTAAAAAAAAAAATCTTGTGCAAAAAAATGACTTAAGCTAGTAGATTCTCAAAACTAACATTGGTATAAAATTTCTCACAATGCATTCGACTTGACAAATTTTGTTCTAAAGTACTTAAAAATGCAATTTTCTTTTAACATTCCACCTTGAAATGAATGGAATTTTGTGATTGAAAACCACATTCATTGTTCGAAATTCATCTGTTCAAAAAATTTTCCATCTTGCTCCTTTGAATTTCCTCCTCACTGTGGTTGAAAACTAACACCACCAGTTTAATCCAATTTTTTGAAAGGAACAATCGTGAAAGGACATTTTTCTAAATCAATTCTTCCAGAGTATGACCAGCTTTCTCTTTATGGAATGTTCATCTCTCTAACAATAATTCACAAGTGGATGAATTAACCTCCCCCCATCCGCGCTACAGCCTATATACGGCTGCAGCGCGGACTTGAATTTTCGGGAGGCCGTTTTTAAACGGCCTCCCAGTGACACGCCCCCCGCGCGCTCCCGCGAGCGCGCAGCGGGGAAAATCTGTGTCGGCCGTGTCCAAGGGACACGGCCGATCACAGATCGTGGTGAATGGCCAATCACAGCGGCCATTCACCACGTGATCGGGCCGTCCAATGAGCGATGATCTCATATGTAAACATGTGAGATCATCTCTCATTGCCGGTGTTCCGTGAGAATTACCTACCCTGTGAGAATTACCTACCCCTCGTCACTTCCGGCCAGAAGCATCTGAGCAGCGCAGCAGTGCGCATGCTCAGAGCGCCGGATACCTAATGGCAGAACAGAGGAGCTTACTAGTGCGCATGCGCACTAGTATAAAACGATCACGGTGTACCGTGAAAAAAACCTACCGACGCGGCACTTACCTAAAACAGCTGTGCTGACATACGAGTCATCCCCGCACCTGTCCCGGTCACTTCCCTGCTCTCGGCAAGTAAATATAAAAGCGGCTTTCGGCTCAGTGATTTATGTTTTCATACAGCCGCCGCCGCTTTTATATTTACTATCCGAGAGCAGGGAAGTGACCGGGACAGGAGCGGAGATCACTCGTATTTCAGCACAGCTGTTTTAATGTACCCGCTGCATTACATACAGTGCGGAGTACCAGAAGTGACGAGGGGTAGGTTTTTCTCACGGGTAGGTAATTCTCACGGAACACCGGCGCTCCTTCCTCACACGGAGCCTGCAGTGTGAGGAAGGAGGGGGAGCCTCACAGCGCAGGGGACACAGAGACATGTAATCAGGGTATTGATCACCAGTGCCCTGATTACTAAAAGGTAAAAACATACACACAGTGCCCCCCCATCAGTGCCCACAGTGCCCGCCATCAGTGCCCCCCATCGATGCCCACAATCAGTGCCATAGTGCTGCCAGTCAGTGCCCATCAGTGCCTGCTCATCTAGGCACTGATGAGCACTGACTGGCAGCACTATGGGCGCTGAGTGTGGGCACTGATGGTGCTGCCCATCAGTGCTGCTCATCAGTGCCACCCGTCAGTGTCCAGTGCCATCTGCCAGTGCCCATCAGTGCCGCCTATCAGTGCCCATCAGTGCCGCCCGTCAGTGCCGCCTCTCAGTGCCCAGCAGTGCCACCTCTCAGTGCCCAGCAGTGCCGCCTATCAGTGCTCATCAGTGCCGCCTATCAGTGCCGCCTATCAGTGCGGCATATTAGTACCTCCTCATCAGTGCCCATAAGTGCCACCTCATCAGTGCCCATAAGTGCCACCTCATCAGTGCCCATCAGTGCAGCCTATCAGTGCCCATCAGTGCCGCCTCATCAGCGCACATCAGTGAAGGAGAAAAAATTATTTTCAAAATTTACTCGCAGAAAATAAGAAAAACTTTTTTTTTTTTTTCAAAATTTTCTGTTTTATTCTTTTTTTTTGTAAAAAATAAAAAACCCAGAGGTGATTACATACCACCAAAAGAAAGCTCTCTTTGTGTGAAAAAAATGATAAAAATTTCATATGGGTACAGTGTAGCATGTCCGCGCAATTGTCATTCAAAGTGTGACAGCGCTGAAAGCTGAAAATTGGCCTGGATGGGAAGGGTGTTTAAGTGCACAGAAGGCAAGTAGTTAAAAAAGATCAATAGCTATGTCGGCCTTCATTGGCCACACACAATTAGGCATCGTTGTTGTATGGCATAGAAGGTTCGTTATTTGCATATTGGGATTTCATAGTTTTTTGGAAACTTAACAAATCGAATTCGTTGCATTTAGAGATCTATACAGCTCTGCCTTTCAAACAATAGATATATTCTCTTTAAGTTAAAGCTTTTGTTTAATCAGCATAATGGGCAACTTTTTGCATCTACAGCTTATCTGGATTTTACGTGTCAGCTTGTTGAGAAAGGCAAGAGCACAGTTCCCCCAGCAACTGCTTCAAAGCTGTCCCTAATGTACAAGAGAAAGTGAGAGGCCGCAGGCAGCAGTGAAGTCTGCTCTATGACCAGATGTGACATGTCACGGAATCATACGCATCATATGTCAGAGCCTCTGTTTCCTCAGTGGAGTGGTGCTAATGGAGGCCTTCCAGGAAGGACAAGACATGAGTTATCAAACTTTAAAACATAATCAACTGGTTTGCATTACTATCCATGTGTTGTAAAAAAAAAACAGTTGACTAATTGTAAACAGTTACGGGATTTAAACCCAAGACATATATATTGAAGCTGCATACTGCATATAGTGGCATGTGGAACAAGATTGTGCTAGAGTTTAAAGAAATGAGAATAACCATAAAGCCATGAATGTAAATAAGAGCAGAATCATCACCCAAATAATCTTCCCAAACATGATTCTTAAGTAAGGTTAAAGCATATATATATATATATATACACATACACATACATACACACACTATGTATATATATATATATATATATATACACACACACACACACACATATATATATATATATATATATATATACACAATACTCATGTGTGCTTGCTCCTGAGCCCCAATCTGAGTGTCCATAAGACACACAGAGTGTGCCGTGCCCCCCCCCCGCCCCCTCACTGGCTCTAACTGACAGCAGCAGGAGCCAATGGCTCCTGCTGCTGTATCTGAGCCAATCAGATATTATATCAGAACATAGTAAGCTAAAAAACCTGCCGCCTTTACAACCACTGTAAAGCCTTCAAGCTCCAGGCCCCGATCCAGGATTAAAAATCTCTCAGAAAGCTTAAAAGAGAAGTATGAAATATTTTTTTTTTGCAGAATTATACTTACCTAGGTGGATGCTGCATCTGTCCCCCACTGGCTCTAAGACTAAGAACCGAGCAATCAGATCCTGGACCGGCTCTGTGACGTTAGCTGGCTTTAGCGGGTCACAGGAGTGCAGAACGAACTGCACTCCTGTGCTCCACAGGAGAAGTACAGAAAAACAAGCTTCTCTGTTCACAATAAACACGTGAGAGTTTCTTAACCACTTTAAGACTGGGCCTATTTTTGACACTTGGTGTTTACAAGCTAAAATCATTTTTTTTTGCTAGAAAACTACTTAGAACCCCCAAACATTATATATTTTTTTTAGCAGAGACCCTAGAGAATAAAATGGAGATCATTGCAATATTTTTTAATCACACCATTTTTGCGCACCAGTCTTCCAAATGAAACCGGCCTAAAAGCAGCGGGAGGTGGGGCACCTCTTCCGCCGCCCCGTAAGGGTAATCCCGTGGTGAATCCGCTACTGGGACCACCCTTATCTGAAAGCCAATCGCCCGCTGTTGAAAAAAATATCGGGATTATGGCAGCTATCTGCTGCCATAACCCCGGTATTTAGCGTCAAAGGGCCGACGTAAATCGACGGCGGGCCGTCGGTAAGTGGTTAAACTGTAACTTTGAGAATCCTGTGTTATTTCTATATCCATTTCATAAACTCACACCATGGCAAGGCCTAACACTGCCACAACATACACACGTGTGCGTGAACACACGCAGCAGCAAAAATGAATGCTTTCTAAAGTATGAAAAATTGTCCCTTTGCATCTAAAAAAAGATACCACATGGGCTTATCAGTTGTTATGAATACACAGACAAGTAGTTTCATTCTAGAACGATGGATTGGTCCAGTAAGCTTCTTTTGAAGCACATAAGCATGATAGAACAATGATCCCAGAACAAGAACCAAATGACATTTCAAACCCAGAAGCCTTAAATGCTCATTCAACCCCCCCAGCAAAAGCATGAATGAAAGCACATGCCTGTGATGTACAGAAATGGAAGCTTTGACTGCCTCACCTTAGGGAACGTAGACATGTGCCTGTTGACTTTTTTTCTGTAGAGATAGAGAGAGCAGAAACTAATCCTGGGATTTGATGCGCACATATTCAAATGGTTAGAACACGTACGGTCTAGCCCAAACAATTATTTCTGTGTGCCCACTTAGGAATATCTTTGTGCACAAGCAATTGCTTTTAACGTGATTTATTAAAACAGTTATTTTATTGATTTTCTGTGTTCCCAGATCTCATTCTTCATTTACACCTTAGAAAACAGTATTGCCCAAAAGGACAACAAGGCAATAATGTTGGTAGGTTTATACAGGCAGAGTTTTAAAGAAAGCTTTGTAGTTCATTGACCACTTGACCTCCGGAAGATTTACTTCCCCGTCATGACCAGGCCATTTTAGCTATACAGCACTGCGTTAAATTACGGTAACTGACAAATGCCGGTAATTTAACGCTGTAGATAAATACATTTTGTGTAATTTTTTCTATGCTGTGGAAAATGTTGCATCTTATTTGGAAATGAAGGTCCCAGAGTCAGGAGGAAGAGTGGAGAGGCAAAGAATTCACAAGTTGTATGAGGTCCAGAGGAAGTTTCCACAGTCAGTGATAATTTGGGGAGCAATGTCATCTGCTGGTGTTGGTCCACAGTGTTTTATCAAGTGCAAAATCAGCGCAGCCCTCTACCAGGAAATTTCAGAGCACTTCATGCTTCCCTCTGCTGACCAGCTTCATGGAGATGATGATTTCATTTTCCAGCAGGACTTGGCACCTGTCCACACTGCCAAAAGTACCAATACCTGATTTAATGATCATGGTATCATTGTACTTAATTGGCCAGCAAACTTGTCTGACTTAACCACTTGCCGGCCGCATACTATATATATATATATATATATATATATATATATATATATATATATATATATATATATACGGTGGCAAAGTGGCTCGTACAGGCAAAACAGTGTATGGATAAGTTGCTTGCCTGGCAGCTAGGGGGCAAGCACGCGCCGCCGCGCTCCCGCCCCCGATCGTCAGCGGGAAAGCCAACGCGTGTGTCAGGCGGCTCCGATTGCCGCCTGACACCCACGATCGTTCCCCGCTGGAATGGTCATAGAGCCCATGTGATCCTTCTATATAGGCTCACATTTAACCCCTTGATCACCCACAGTGTTAACGCCTTCCCTGCCAGTGTCATTATTACAGTAACAGTGCATATTTTTTAGCACTGATTTCTGTAGTAATGTCACCGGTACCCCTAAAAGTGTCAAAAATGTCAGTTAGGGGTCCGATCTGTCCGCCGCATCGTTGCAGTCCCTCAAAGAATCGCAGATCACCGCCATTACTAGTAAAAAAAAAAAAACAATAAAAATGACATAAATCTTTCCCGTAGTTAGTAGACGCAATAACTTTTGCGCAAACCAATCAAAATACGCTTATTGCAATTTTTTTTTTACGAAAAATGTGTAGCAGAAAACAAATTGGCCTAAAATGAAAAAAAATTTTAGTTTTTTATTTTGAGAATGTCATATAGCAGAATGTGAAAAATGTTTTTTTTTTTTTTCAAAATTGTCACACTTTTTTTGTTTATAGTGCAAAAAATAAAAATCGCACAGGTGATCAAATACCACCAAAAGAAAGCTCTATTTGTGGAAAAATAAAAAGGACGTCAATTTTATTTGGGTACAGCGTCGCATGACAGCGCAATTGTCCGTTAAAATAACGCAGTGCCGAATCGCAAAATAGGGCCTGGTCATTAAGGTGGCTAATCCTTCCGGTCTTAAAGTGGTTAAACCCCATAGAGAATCTGTGGGGTATTGTCAATAGGAAGAAGAGAGACACCAGACTACACAATGCAGATGAGCTGAAGGCCACTATCAAAGCAACCTGGGTTTCCATAACACCTCAGCAGTGCCACAGGCTGATCGCCTCCATGCCACGCCGAATTGATGCAGTAATTCATGCAAAAGAAGCCCCGACCAAGTATTAAGTGCATACTATCCTGTACATGGACATACTTTTCAGTAAGCTAACATTTCTGTATTAAAAATCTTTTTTTTTATTTTTTTTATTGGTCTTATGTAGAATTCTAATTTTCTGAGCTACTGAATTTTGGGTTTTCACTAGCTGTAAGCCATAATCATCATAATTAAAGGAAATATTTGAAATATATCACTGTGTGTAACGCATCTATATAATATAGGAGTTTCACTTTTTGAACTGAATTACTGAAATAAATTAACTTTTTGATGATAGTCTAAGTTTATGAGATGCACCTATATACATGATTCTGCACAGAACAGCTGTCCTATAGCAGTAAATCTGCTATGGGACGGTTGGGAAAAGGTTTTAATAATAGGTTATGGTCAGTTTTATTGTGTCCTTGGGAAAGCTCTTGGCTGGTGCAACAAATCAGTTCTGGCTACCAATATCTAATTTTCTCAGGAAAAATTAGATCAATCGATTGAAAAGAAATCAGTCTGAAAGTTGTAGACAACAACACTATGAGGTTGATTAACTAAAGGCAAATTGACTGTGCACTTTGCAACTGTAGTTGCTCTATGTAAGGGCATTTGAAGTAGAGTAAATAGTAAATAAATGACGGGAAGCTGTGAATAATTCTATCATCCTATCATGGGCAAGCAAAAATGCAGTTTTATTTATTTTTTTTTTCTTGCATGTGATTAGGTATTCTATACATAGTGAATCTTCACTTCATTTACTAAGTTATGGATCAAATGCCCTTGTAAAGTGCACAGTCTTTTTGCCTTTAGTAAATCAACCCCTAAATGTTCCATAGATTATGCATACAAGACACACATTCATGGAAACATACCATAAACATTAAAGAGGTTGTAAACCCATACAACTTTTTTTTTGCAACCTGTAAGAGAAACACATAATGAGCTAGTATGCATCGCATACTAGCTCATTATGCAATACTTACCTTAGAACGAGCCCCTGCCGTCCCGCCCGCTTACCTGTATGCCTGTCTTCCGGGATCGCGGCATCCGGCCATCTGATTGGCCGGAGCCGCGGTGACGTCACTCCCGCGCACGCGCGCGGGAGCCGACAGTCACGGCGCGGGTCTCTGAAGAAACGGCACCAGCGGCCGTTCCTTCAGAGCGCATACACCAGTGACGTCACTGGCTGCATGTAAGATAAATATCTCCTAAACGGTACATGTTTAGGAGATATTTACAGTACCTATAGGTAAGCCTTATCATAGGCTTACCTATAGGTAAAAGTGTCAGAGGAGGGTTTACTTCCTCTTTAAGACTCTTTCATAAACATGAGTCTATATCCATGCAAGCCTCATGTAATCTACCATGTCTGAAAGTACGAGGTCCTCTAGGAACACCTAAAAACCTAAATGACCCCACTAAAATTTGGCCTCATCATCAATAAGTCCTGGTATATTCTCAGAACACTAACTAAGCGACATGAGAACTGTCTGGTAACTTACAACTTTACAAGATCTCAGCAAGTACATGGAGGCAGGTCTCTCCTGGGCTAAAACCAAAAACACTGCCAGATAAAAAAGAAAACCAGAAGTGTTGGTGAAAAGCTTCAGGTAAGAGATAACATGAAAACAGAATCTGCAAAGGTTATAACTTTTGAATTACAATGGTAATTGGACACATCTCTTGGTGAAATAGAAAAACCCTTTAACCTCTTGTCTACCAAGCTACATTAATAAACACCCTGGTATTCAAAGTCAAAGCAAACTCACCTCTGCTACTGCAGTCAGGAGCTTAACCACTTAAGGACCGCTCGCCGTAGTTATACTGTGGCAGGCAGCCCCTTCTACGCAAACCGACGTAGGTATACGTTGGTCGCACGCCTGCAGCTAGGGGGCGAGAGCGCGCGCTGCCCGCCGGCGCGCTCCCACCCCCACTCGGCAGCGGGGACTCCGATGCACGGGCCAGGTGGCTGATTGCCGCCTGACACCTGCGATCATTCCTCACTGAGAGTGAAGGACGGGCAGCTGTTGTAAACACAGCTGACATCTCTTTTCTCTGGAATGATCACAGAGCTCCTGCTATATAAGAACACAGGTCTCTGTGATAATTTCACAAGCCCCGCCCCCATACAGTTAGAATCACTCCCCTAGGCTTACATGTAACCCCTTGATCACCCACTAGGTTAACCCCTTCCCTGACAGTGTCATTATTACAGTAACAGAGCATATTTTTAGCACTGATTACTGTAGTAATGTCACTGGACCCCCCAAAAGTGTAAAAAATGTCAGTTAGGGGTCCGATCTGTCCGCCGCAATCCGCCGCCATTACTAGTAAAAAAAAATCAATAAAAATGACAAATCTTTCACGTAGTTTGTAGACGCGATAACTTTGGCACAAATCAATCAAAATACGCTTATTGCATTTTTTTTTTTACCAAAAATATGTAGCAGAAAAGAAATTGGCCTAAAATGTTAAAAAATGTTGATTTTTAATTTTTTTTTTGGGAATGTTCTATAGCAAAATGTGAAACATTATTTTTTTTCAGAATTGTCTCTATTTTTTTTTGTTTATAGCGCAAAAAATAAAAATCACAAAGGTGATCAAATACCACCAAAAGAAAGCTCTATTTGTGGGAAAAAAAGGACATCAGTTTTATCTAGGTACAGCATCGCACGACTGTGCAATTGTTCATTAAATAATGCAAAAAATGGCCTGGTCATTAAGGGGGCAAATCCTTCCGGTCCAGAAGTGGTTAATATGGTAGTTTAGGGTTAGCAAGGTTAGCAATTGGCTTTCAAGTAAAAGTGATCCAGGTGGCTTCCTGATGACTTTTATGGTACTTTGAAGGTGCAAGGTTCACCATATAGCTTCCATGAATGAAAAAAGATTTTTGAAAGGGGGGTGAGCGGATGAATGAAAGAGCCACTTCCTCCCTTCATAGCACTCACAATAACCACCGCAGCACCAAAAGATTATGGGAAATACAGGATAGGTGTCTACGTTTACAAATTCTGGCTGTTTGTCTTTTACTTTAAAAAGTTACTGGATGTTATAATATTTATGTTATGATATTGGAGCAATAAAATGAAAACTTTACAACTTTCCTAATCCTGCAAACACCAGTGTCCCAGATTTATAATGTAATACCACTCAGTCTTTGTAATGTAATAAAAAAGTACAAGGTAATAAATCACTTCAGATGCATTCCAAAGGAATAAACTATGTGGCAAAAATATAAACATAAAAAAGCCAACATAGGCCAATTTTCCCCTATTTCTTATATATTTCTAAATGGATATTGTACAAAGAAACGATATATGTAACAGACAAGAAAAATTGATTCTTAAAGTGCATCTGTACTCAGACTTTGGACATATTGTCATGTATACATTCCTAATAAGCAGTATAACAGCTTTCAAACAACTCATTTCTGATATTTCTAGTTGCTTGTAATTTAAAAAAGAAATTAATTCTCAAAAGGACCCTAATGATCACAACAAAGATTTCAAATTCAGGTTTTATCAGTGGCTCTATTGTGAACTTTGAAGATTAATTTTTCCACCACGCCTATAGATATGGAGGTAAATAATGAGTAGTAAAGCGTTTTTACTGCTTGTTCAAAATATGTAAATACTTTAGTGTGCATAGTCTGGGCACAGGTTCTGTACACAGTTGAAATACATGTTTACCAATTACCACCCTACCACCATTCAAGAGCTTCCTTGTCTTCCCTCCCTCACAAGCCAGTGGACATTAGCTCACTTATGAAGCACAATTTAAAAACTTGGGGCACATCTAAATATATTGGGCTTCTTCCAGGGTTTTTTTTTCAGCTGGAACTTGGTGGAACCACCTTTGGCTCAGGCCCTTGCTCCCTGCTCACCACTATCACTTGTAAACACAGGGGTCTGGCTTCTGTATTTACAAGTGACAGCTTGTCTCACAATGGCTTCCACAGATCTTATCTCCTGAGTGGCTCCCACTGAGTGCAGGATGAAGACAAGGGAGATGCAGGTGCTCGGGGTGTAGTGGAGAGGTACTAGAGAAAAAGAGGGGTGAAATTGAGATGTGGAAGGGTGATGCAGAGGTAAGCAGCTGTGGAAGAAGGCTGAAATCTGCACTCCATGTGTAGCACACTCCCGAACTCTGCACATGGAGCACCCCTAAACTCTGCACTCTGTGTTTAACCCCACCAAACTCTGCACTCTGTACATAATGCACTCCTGGTATTTAATGCCACTTTAAGACCCTCCCACTGTTACTGAAATTTGGCCATACCCACTATTTGATGCAGTTTGGAAGGTGTATGTGTCGGAGGGAGGGGTTTTAGGGGGAGGGGGTCGTAGTTCAGTTCCTGCACCATTTTTCTGTGAAAAAAAGCCCTGGCTTCTTCGGTAGATCGACTTCTATAATTGCAAAGTCCCCACACATGGATCGAAAATTCAGGTGATCCTGCTGAACTGGCCAAATTTTGATCCACGTATGGTCGGCTTAAGCCCCAATAAACGGTAATGCACCATATACTACTTACAGCTCCAGCTTACTATTGCTAGAAGCTGGAAACCACAATCTATCCCGTTTCAAGAAGTGAAACATAGTGTAGACATCGTAATCCTTAAGCAACATCTTGGACAATAAATATATATAAGAAATTCATACCTAATATAGATATTTCTCTACCACTCAGAAAACAACATCACTAATCCTATATATTTGAGATCTGTTGGAACTTGGGAGGGGGGTCACCCACATTTGATAGCTGACCTACCGCCCACACTGATACCACTATTGTCTCTGTAAAACATCAGGCCTTGAATAATAATGAGGATCTTAGTGGAAAAACAGGCTGCATACCTGTACTGAACTCTCAAAAAAAAGGTGTCTTACCAAACAAAGACATAGGGAGTAAGTCCATTTATAAACTTAGTAGAGGGGCTTTTTGCGGTCTTGTTCTGCCACTGCATTTTGGTGACAATACTGCAGGCACTACTAAATTCCTGTTGAAAAAAGCTCTTGTATGGAGAGTCCCTTTAAATATTTAGCTTGCAGATAAACTAGTAGAACCAGTTATTCTGTTTATTTAGTTAGGAACACAAACGTCTTGCCGGGACTGCTCTTTCAGTTCACCGCATTAATCACTTCTACATCATTATTTTATGAAACGCCATGAAAGCAAATGAAACAATTTGGAACGAACTTCCACTCTCAATTTATCGTTGGCATGAAATGTGCAACCCTGAACATTTCCACATCGTTTATACAAATATTTAAAACATGGAATTCCTGTGCTTTTTATCAAACAGATGACTAAATTCTTGTATATGCATTCTTGGTTAATCTATCCTCGCGAAGATGAAAAGCATTTAAAGATGTTCATAATTCAGTTAGCGGATAATTACGTTGGTTATACGTTTGTGCGAATTTCGGTAAACAGGATGCCTTTAGATTTCAAAATACCAATGGGAGTGCATTTAGGGTAATGCCAGGAGCTACCTTTTTCTGGATAAATACTGCATTTCTGCCTTATTTCCTCATAGGACAATCAGGATAAGAAATGTAGAAAGTCAGAGCCATTTACTTTTCAGCACAATGATATATACAAGCTGATCAGATTTTCTTTTTTGCTCACGTAGGAAGGCCAGATATATATGCGGCATAATTATTAATATGACTCTATTTTAAAGGACATTCAAAGTGAGCAAAATTTATAAATAAAATAAAGGGGTTGTAAAGCCTCTAAGTTTTCCACCTTAATGCATTCTGTGCATTAAGGTGAAATACCTTCTGTGCTACAGCTCCACCTAGACCCCCCCTTTTTTCTTACCTCACCCTGATCCGATCCAGTGATGTGCACAAGTGCAGTGGCTCCACCCGCTGTCTCTCTCCTTATTGGACAGATTGACAGCAGCAGGAGCCATTGGCTCCAGCTGCTGTCAATCAAATCAAGTGACACGGGAGCGGGGGGCAGGGCCGAGTCCTGCTGTCTGTGTCAATAGACACAGCAGCGGAACTTAGGAGCAAGCCCGAACAAGTACGCCCAAGGAATGCAGCTTTCCATGGCTGCACCCAATGAAGAGGAGGGGCCCGGAGCGCTGGCGGGGGACCCCAGAAGAAGAGGATCAGGGCTGTTTTGTGCACAACCATTGGCTGCACCCAATGAAGAGGAGGGGCCCGGAGCGCTGGCAAGGGACCCCAGAAGAAGAGGATCAGGGCTGTTCTGTGCACAACCATTGGCTGCACCCAATGAAGAGGAGGGGCCCGGAGCCCTGGCGGGGGACCCCAGAAGAAGAGGATCAGGGCTGTTCTGTGCACAACCATTACACAGAGCAGGTAAGTAAGGGCATGTTTGTTATTTATTTTTATTTTTTTTTAAAAGAGGGATTACAACCCCCTAAATAGATTTTGCACATTTTTTAGTCCACCGTGCCTTTTTTTATATAATGAAAAAAAAAAGCCACATTGCTCAATCGACACCAAGGCACTTTGACCGCATTGTTTCTGAGCGCTCTCACTAACAATATGCCATTTTTATCCTATCTGCATGTCGAACACACATGCACCAGACTAACGCTCTATATACTATTACACACACAGTGCAAAATTGGGCAAAATATGCTGTACACACTCTGCTATTATACCTGCCACTCGCACACAGTACACTCTCTGGTTTCCACACACAAAACACAATCTTACATACTGTACAAACTTAAGTCGGCCATAGATGGTTCGAATCTCAACCGGTTCAGCAGGGACTGACCGAGATTCGAACCATGTATGGCAAGGCTGATTGTACCCAAGTCGATCCATTGATAGACTTGGGTACAACTGACATGTCGGATTTTTAGGATGTGATTATTGCCAGCAGCAATAGCAGCTAGAAATAATCGCTGTGTTTTCCCGGCAGGGATGGCTTCCTGCACAACACAGTCAGTGTTGATGTGGGATTTGGGCGATTTTTTTCCCTGCAAGTTCGGGTTGAAGAAAAAATCGCATCATCTATTGCCTGCCTTACTGTATATACAGTACACAAATTCTTACATTATATACAGCTACATACACACACATGCAATATACACTTAGGCCAGCCATACATGGATTCCTGGCTAAACCTGTCAAATTTCAATCCATGTATGGGCAGAGTAGTTGTACAGAATTCAATCTACCAAACAACATCTGTACAGCTGCCCTGTCAGATTTTTGCTGCTCTATCAGAGTATCTGATCAAAGTATTCTGAAGTCTCCCCACTGTCAGAATACAGTACCGCAGCGGGGAAGATTTCCTCATCCACCTCAAATGTGTTTCTGGAGAAACTGAGTCATTTTTTTTATTCACCTTGCTGGTTGAATGAAAAAAATTACTCATCTCTGGCCAGCCTTAAGTTCAAACTAATTTTCGAAAAACTAAAAATCGTCAGTGAGAGCAGACGATCGTGCCATTATGTAATGACCGAATTTCGAACAATAAATCATTAAATGGACATAAATGAATCCGTTTTTCATTCAGTTTGTCACATATGCCTAGTGCAATTTATCGTTCATTCGGCAGAATTTTCCAAACTGTTCCTTTGATTTTTCAGCTCTGAAAAGTTAAAAAGATTTTCTATTTGTGCCCATTAACTAGATGAAAACGAACAAACAAACCAAATGACAGATTTTTTAATGATTTTTCGGCTAGTGTATGGCCAGCATAACTCTAAGGATGGCTATAAACTGCCCGATTATGCCCCAATCCAACTGACCAATGTGATACTTGGAAACAGGTCTAATAGGAAGTATTCCTAGAAAGTTGCAACAAGCTCTTGCCATAAAAAGGTTTACAAATGGAAAATCCATGTGACCTGATTGATCTTTACCTTTTTTAGTGATGCCACGTACACACGCGTCGATAGTTGGCCAAGAATTTTCGGCCAACGTCCGATCGGCCGATTTTCGGCTTGTTAGTATGATGCTTTCGACAACCGACTCCGACTTTTCGGCCGAATAAAATCTGGTGTGCAGGCTATAAAATTTTTGTTGGCTGTCACCACAACGACTGATTTTCCGTCAGTCAGTACAGATTTCGTCAAACAAAAATCTGATGAGCAAGACTGGGCATGCTCAGAGATGAAAAAACACACGGAAAATAAACCATCACATGACATCACTTCTGAAGTAGATTTTTGTTGGCCGAGAAAATTCGAGTGCAGTCTAGAGCACATTTGAACCAACACAACAACACTGGACAAAAGTCGGCCGATAATCGTTGCGTGTGTACGAGGCATGAGAATTATCAATATGTTACCTGCAAGTTTCCTGCTTTAGTCTGTTGATGGAGTTTCCCTATTAGCTGCAGTTCTCAGCATTATGGCAGATGTCTTTCTGCCTTACCAACACCTCTATTGTTAAGCAGGAGTTACAATCAGAGTCTTTCTTGCTGCTGACTTCTCAGTAGAAACAGTATATAGGCCTATTGTATTTAACACACATTTCACATGGATGCTACTTTAAAATCGTGCTACTTCACTTGAAGTAGCACGATTTCAAAGTAGCAGGTCAGCACGATTTCAGGTGCTACTTGCACCGATGTCTATTAAAGTTGCATCTGAAATTGGCAAAAGTAGTGCAGAAACTACTTTTACAAATCAGGGCGGCGCCACAAATTCTGTGTCAAACCGATTAGAATGGTGCCATTGCCGGCAGTAGGCTGCGGCTTGTCATGCTATTCGACCTAACAAATCGCTTCAATGTGAACGAGGGCAAAGAATGCTAAACGTAATATTTCTCCATGTCCACTACCATGTGTAACATACTCTTTCTCACTCCTCTGTCATCCCTTGGGAAATGGGGCTACCATCACTGTTCAAAAAATGTGTACATAAAACACAACTCTCAATATCATCAGAAAACGTCCTCTGGAATATCCACTGCTGTTAACACCATCCAAGTGCTTTTTCCTAAAGGCACTGAACTGCCTGCAAACATGATATTAGGCACATTCATGGACGACCATCTTACCTGTGTGGTAATGTTCAGTGAATATGACCATCTGGATAGTTCAGGGGCCATATCAGAATTAAAACTCTGTTTGGTTACTATTTTTTAATTTCAACTGCAGAACATGGGCAATCTAATGGCACTTTTCCACTGCAAGTACCGGCTCGGCTCTACTCGGCCTGCTTGGTATGGTTTGCTTTTCCAATTAAGTAGTACTAAAGTTAAGTGGGTGGGATAACAACGGGTTGGTTTAGGATTCTCTGACCAATCAGTGGCTATTAGTGACTGCATGCAAAGGATTGTGGGATATGGTACCGGGTATGATACCTGTTGGAACCACAATCGAGGTGGTACTGTTTTTGAGAGCCGTACCGTTCGGTTCCATGCAGTGGAAAAGCGCCGCCGTACCGTACCGAACCGTTCCTACACTATACCATGCGGTACCAGCAGTGGAAAAGCACAAAAGCGAGCCGAACCGTTCGATTCCATGGAGTGGAAAAGCGCCAAAAGTGCCTGAACACCTACATCACTCAGCCTTGGCTTGACCAAATTATCTGTGATTGGGTGTCCCATACCTAAAAAGATAACCAATCTGCAGGTGTATAAGCATTGGAACATGAGCCATTTGTATGAAGGAAACAAAGGTCTTGACTGCCGATGGAAAGCAGTCAGTTTCTGGTAATTACATTCAGGACCTTGTAATTGGAATCAGTTGCAGGAGGCTATGCATCTCTTTAAAAATCTATAAACTGCTAAGAGTCTGACGTATGCTTAATGTTACTTCCCAAATGGCTTATAAAATTAAAATGATTAAAACAATCAAGTGCTCTCGGCAATGGTTTGTTGTAAAATACAGACCTCATTTGACAGCATAAATCGCTCAATAATGTTCTGGTGAAAAAGGAATGACCTGAAAGTCCCTTGACCGAATTTAAATTTGTGCCAATGTCATCTCAGCAATACGGATAAAAGAAAAAAACAACTTGAAGCGCTATTAAAAGGCAAGAACAAAAAACAAGAAATCTCTTATAAAGGCAACACTGTAAAATATTCATAAGCATTTCTAAATAATAGAAAGTCTGGAATCAGAAATATTTGTTTATACAGTTACTCAGGCAAATCCTTGTAGTTCTGCAACATTCTCTGTGCATCCAACTTTTTATCATGCATGGTCTTTCTTGTTCCAAACGTTTCAAAATTCTGACCGTAAGAGTTTGCAAGGACTACTGAAGCGAACAAATGTGGGCTGTGTAATTTATGAGCCAGTCATGTACAAAGGACAGATTTGCAACATTTTCTCTTTTAACTGGGCTATTTCATATGAAGGCTGGAAATTGCCTGAAACATACACACACAACAGACGTATCAATAATTCTGTGCCTATTTACACTTCAAAAAGTTGTAAAAGTTTGATCTGGGCGGAAGAATATTTTATATTGAGGCAGCATTAACTGTATCCACTAAAGGGGAATTTACAGAAAAGCCACACATTAAAGTGAATAGATGGGGATGGTATTTTGAAAGTTTTTTTCAGATATATGTGTAAAAGAGATCAGCTTAGGAAAATAATGTCAATGTTTGTTAAGGTTTCAAAAAGCTTTGCAACTGTTTGCAGTTTATAGGTTTTTTTATTGTGCAGTTTATGCTTAATTTTTAATTGCAGGATACTCTATTTTGGCTCTTTAGTGTGTCCCCTTAGTGTCCTTTCACGCTGGCTTTTCGCCCGGTTGACTCAGCTTTGCTCAGTAGGGATCGATCTGCCGATCCCCGCTGAGCAGGCGGATGACAGGACTGTCTCCGCTTACTTTGCAGAGACGGACCTGTCAGATCCCCGCTCTCCTCTATGGGGAGATCGGATGAAAATGGACCACTTGTTGGTTTTCATCCGATCCGATAATCCAGAGGGATGTAAAATAGGGTTTCCATCCGTCTGGTTTTCACGGACAGGATCAGATCGGAGAGGAGCGGGTGTCAGCGGAGATGGCACCGCTGACATCTGCTGCTCCATAGGGGTGCATGGAGCATCCAATCAGGTCTGCCTGAAAAACTAACAGGCGGACCTGATTGGATAGCCCGTGTGAAAGGGGCTTTAGTGAAACGTGTGTATGTATATACTATTTGTTTGGTCTCATGATGCATATATTGTATGCCTTTGCAAGTGCTAGTTTCCCTTTTTCCGCAGGCTTTTTTTTTATGTACCCACTGGACAATTTGTTCTGGGAGTCATAGCATAGTTGAAATATGAAAAGGAGCTCTTCTTGGGAGATATGGAGGGTTGGATTTTAATGGGGTTTTATTTATACCATTGTATCATTAAAGCGGAACTTTACCCAAAAGGGGAAGTTCTGCTTTTCTGCCTCCTCCCCCTTCTTTACTACTCGCTCTCACTTCTGGTTAGATCACTGCGGTGGATCCACCAGAAGTTCTCCTCCCCTTCTCCATGCCCACAGCCTTCTGAGACATATCACAGGTCCTAGAAGGTTTTGGAACCATGTACAAAGCACAGCGCAGCTTGAACATGTGCACTGGGTAGACGGCTGAGAAGCCACAAGGAGTCACTGCTGGCTGCCCACAGTTAACATGCTGGCATCTGGGACTGAAGATCAGTGAAGAACTGGCTCGGGTGACGACAGCGCTAGATCCTTGGACAGGTAAGTGTCCATTTTTTTTTTTTACAGTATCCGTAGCTGCTGACTTTTGTGTTCCTAGAGTTAAAAACAGACGTCTATTTCCAGGCCTGGCTTTCAGAAGTAATGCTACCTTACCATATTAAAAAAATAAACATATTTGCAGGGGGTGCCCGTCTAATTAAAATAAAACCTGAGATGGCTGGTTGCAACAACCAAATACATGTGTGTGACGGCTACTTCTACTTTTATGGAGTCCATGGCCTCATGCCTCCTAACTCCATTTACCTTAAAACTGCTACCCCTCCACATGTAGTTTCTTTACCAACTTGATATTCTTTTTACTTTATTCCTTTTTATTTGCCTGATAAGTAATATTATAGTTAAATGTTATAAATATACTTAAATGTGGATTATCCTGTAATCTCAGTTTTTATGGTGATATTCAATATTGATCTGACCTCTGTATATGTACATTTCCCAATAATGGGTTATGTTTGTTCGTTCGTTCATTGTTGACTCCAGACAGGTGAGAGGTTTGTAGGTCTTATGATGGTTGTGTCCTTTTAATATTGCATGTCGATGAGTTTTATTGATTCATTGAAAATAAGTCATTCCTTTTAAAGCAAATATTTAATCAAATGTTGAACAAATTCACAAAAAATTTAAATGTCACATAAAAATTAAAGCCCAATTCCGGTCTTTAAAAACAGATAATAGTAGCCCCCCATCATAACCCACTAAACATTCAGTTTAGGAAGCCTAATATTGACAAATACTTCTCTTACAATTCTGTTCCAAGGCAGCTGGGGCTTGTTGCCTCCCAGCCAGAATGCAATACAAGATTGATGACACAATCAAGCGGGCAACTGCATGACTGTCAAAAAGGAAAAAAGAAAGCTGCAGGACCATAACATAGGGTAAGTAAGAAACTTTATTAGAGTTCCCCTAGACTAAACGAGAAGTAGAACTAGTGTTTTTGAGTTGTACTTTAAGGTAAACTCTGTGAAAGTAACTGGAAATATGTGCTCCCTGAAAATGCACTGAAGTTGATTTACTAAAATGGAGATGGAGATTGCAAAACCTGGTGCAGCTCTGCAGAGAAACCAATCAGCTTTCAGTTTTTACTGGTCAAAGCTTAATTGAACAAGCTGAAATTAGAAGCCGATTGGCTACAATGCACAGCTGCACCATATTTTGCACTGTCCAGTTTTCATAAATCAACCCCACTATGCTTAGCATTTTAACAATTGTGTTGGCTGTTGAGGTGAAATGATACACTGCCTATATTGCATATGGGCTTTCTGTGGGATCATTTTCGTAAAGCCCACTCAGCATGCACATTTTTTTGGGTGGCACATGTAATGTGCTATTATGATAGTTTTTTTTGCACAAGGTTTCCTATGCCATGGTCCTTGTTGCTACATTGTAATACAAAGAAATTGAGGATAGTGCCAAAAATTGCTGAGTATCAGAAAAGTGGACTGATAGGAGCACAAATCCATAGAGGTGAGCACAAAATTGACAGTATCAGAGAGAGATGAGATTTACATATCAGGTTAATAGAAGGGCCAATCCTAATTGGTTGCTGTGGATTAAAACACTATGCCCAGTTAAATAAACCTGTATTTTGGAAAAAAATAAACCTGTATATGTAATACTTATATACTGTATATGTATCCAGTATAACATAGCAGAATGACCCTGTCCAAACTTCTTTTGAAGACTGTGACGAACCTAGTTCTATCTTCTGTAGCACCCTCCTAGGTAGGTGCTAGGTAGAGAGTATCGTTTTGGATCTGTCTGCCTATCAGAGGAGCAGCAGGCAGCATTCTATATGGCTCTTTGCTTAACAGGGAGCAGGATCTATGAGTTAGGTCTGCTCATGGTGCTCAGTGTGTAATTCATCTGGTCTGGGAAGTGTCCTAACTGGTCCAATAGGGAGGCATGTTGGAGAGTGGAGGGAACCTGACCAATGGGTACACACGCTTTGATAAAGTCCCAGTGATTGGCACAGACTGCTGTCTCGGTGCATTGTGGGGTGTGGTATAAAAGCCAGGAGCACATGTGCTCAGGGTCTTCGGCTGGTGAGCAGAGTCCCGGAAGGAGGGTGGCAGCTGCCTCCTCTTCTGCAGCATTTGGTGTATGGTCACAGGCAGTTGGCCTGGTAAGCTAGAAGGAAGGAGCTGAACCCAGAGGTCCAGTAGAGCTGACTAGAGGGGTTGAGACACTGGAGAACCTGTAAAAACAGTATCATGAGTACAGGGGATGGTGTCTAAGGGCCTGACCAGGAAGGGGGCCACCCCGGAGTAGAGTAGTCAGCTGGTGGAGTGAAAGGGGGTGCTAGGTGAGTACCCTGCAGATAGTGTGCAACCAAGTCTGTTGTTCAGAGACTCAGTATCTACAATGTGAAATTCGCAGCCTGGCTGCATCTACAGATAGAAGTCCTCAGAATTGTGAATAATTCAAGCTCAGGAGTATCCCACTCTTCACTTCTCCCATCCCTATTTAAAATAAAACAACAAAAACAACAACCCCTAGGCTGTTTATTGACTGAGCAGGAAAGGAAAGTGTTACGTTTTTGCATGCAGCTGCTAACGGTAACCCAGAGGGACCCGAAAAGGTTAGGAATTCAGCAGCCCTCAAGGGGGCAGTGCTACACTTCATTATTAAAACACTTCAGGACATTTTCTTGGCATCTAAACAACAGGTATAGTTCTTGGCACTGGAATTTCAGTGTTACAAGTTTTGTTACATGAAGGCACAATAAAACTGTGCATGAATGACTGTCACTCCTACAATTTATAACATCTGACATCTCAGTGCAAATGTATGACACCTAAAACCTAACCCAATGATAGCACAACTTTAATTCCAGCATAAACCTAAAGGGAACCTATGAGGATAGATATATGTAATCTGCCATTCCTGAAATGGTTTTTAAAGCATTCTATGGGCTGTCATCTTGACCCTGACTTAATTGCCTAGTGAGTCAGGAACTTGGAATAAAGATATGTCAGATTTATCAGTTTTCACTGGTCGTATGCTTGTTCCAGGTCTGTAACCCACTAAAATGTAATCACAATCAGATTACAAGCCTGCAATTTTAAAAACAAAGTCTATGGCAATTGCATATTTTAATCTTAATGGGTTCATTTTATTCTCTATGTAGCCTTTCAACCTAATCCTTCACCTTGAACTAACCCTTAAAGTGGACCTGAAATCAAAAGGTGAATATTTGCTATCCTATAGGAACATTTGGAACTGTTAATTGTGCGTAAATAGTACTCTAAAAATGGACCCTTTTCTGGAATACTCACCTTACAAATAATAGTGAGTTTCTCAGTATGTGAGGGTGCCTACATTCTCATAGCTGTGTATCTGCATTGAGAGATTTAAGGCACTGCTGCATGTGACAGCTAATCTAAAGGGATTTGGAGTGAGATTTGGTGATGTCACTTTTGTGTTGCTCATGGTTCTTCTTGTGGGAGGATCTGATATAAGGAAGCCCTGCCTCTACAAAGCTCTATGGATAAGCCCAATGTGGGTGAAATATTTCAGCGGGATGGGGATCGGAGCTGAAGCCAGTCTTTCACGTCACACTGGAGCTGAATACAGTGCATGGCCGTTCTTGTATATTATATTGTATCTTAGAGCAAGATATGCTGTTTCTGCCAGCACCTGAATACAGAGTGTAAACCCGGGAGAGTGATACCGCGTGGTTGAAGAGGTGCTGATCTGTTATGGTATTTGCCTCTGTATAAAGACACAGTGCAGAACAAGATAAGGTAAGTGAGTAATGAGCAAGCGGACTAATTCTTTTCTCTCTGCCCACCTTTCTGAGTCGTCCCCAGAGTGAACTTCCCCTCTAACCAAAGCCCTTAAGTGCAATTTCAGGCTACCAAGTGAACTACATATATATAAAATTATCTTACCTACAAGGATTTATTATTATAACCCTAATTGTATTACTTACACAAAAGAAAGATTTAGAAAAGTAATCTGACTGTCCAGTATGGGAAATGTGTGTATACATTCTCTTATCAAGATTACAAATCCCTTTGCAGGTAAAAGGGTTCACATATATGTACAATATTCTACTCAGCTTATAGTGGAAATCTAGGCAAGCAGCCAACTAGGCCTGAAGGAGAATCATAATAAAGGATGAGCATATCAATCTCAACATAAGACACACTTTTCGGCTTCAGCAAAATAAATCCTTTAGGGCACTTCTATTATATTATACACTTTTTTTTTTTTTTTTAAAGACAAGATTGTCTGCATTGTGACTTATGTAATTCTCCTAACAGCAAACAGATCTGCATTAAAATATTTGGTGCATCAAACATTTGCGTTCATCTGCAGTAAAACATCAATGACTAATTAAATTGATCTGTCACTTCTGGATGTTTCTCTGTGGGGGAATTGTAAATGTTTGGCTACCTTGAATATCTCCTAAAAGATTTGTCCGATGTCAGGACAATTACACAATCATCCCCAATTCTTGCTCTAATATTAACCACTTTACGACCAGAAGGATTTGCCCACTTAAAGATCAGGCCCTATTTTGAGATTAGGCACTGCGTTACTTTATCGGACAAGTGCGCGGTCGTGCAAAGCTGTACCAAAATAAAATTGACGTTTTTTTTTCCCCCCACAAATAGAGTTTTTCTTTTGGTGGCATTTGATCACATGTGCGTTTTAAATGTTTTGCGCTATAAACAAAAAAAGAGCGACAATATTTTTCACATTCTGCTATATGACATTGTCAAAAAAAAATGTAAAAATCTAAATTTTTAAACATTTTAGGCCAATTTGCTTTATCTTTTTGGTAAAAAAAAAAAAAAAAACGCAATAAGCGTATTTTGATTGGTTTGCGCAAAAGTTATCGCATCTACTAACTATGGGAAAGATTTATGCAATTTTTAATGTTATTTTTATTTTTTTTTTACTAGTAATGGCGGCGATCTGCAATTTTTTGCGGGACTGACATTGCGGCGGACAGATCGGACCCCTGACTGATATTTTTGACACTTTTGGGGGTACCAGTGACATTACTACAGTAATGTGCTATAAATATGCACGGTTATTGTAATAATGACACTGGCAGGGAAGGGGTTAACAGTATAGGTCTAGTATCATATCAAGGGGTTAAATGTGACCCTAGGGGAGTGATTCTAACTGTATAGGTTTGGACTTGTGAAATGATCACAGAGACATGCGATCCTATATAGAAGGATCACATGAGCTCTGTGATCATTGCAGGGAGAAGGAAGGTCGGCTGTGTTTACAACAGCCGACCCTCCTTCTCTCTTTGCGGGGAGCAATCGTGGGTGTCAGGTGGCAATCGGAGCTGCCTGACACACGCATCGGCTTCCCCGCTGACGATGGGGGGCGGGAGCGCCCTGCCGTCGGCACGCACTTGCCCCCTAGCTTCTCCCAGGCAAGCGACGTAGAAATACGTCGTTTTGCCTGTACGAGCCAGCCTGCCGCAGTAAATATACAGGAGCTGGTCGGCAAGTGGTTAAGTACTGTTTTTACCAACTAATACACAATAATAAAAATTATTTTGGAATAACATATTAATTGCTGTATGAAAGCTTTTGAACATGTTCAAGATTACCATGGTCTACCTCTACACAAAAGGGCATATTTATATAGCAGTGAATGTGACACTCACCAAACATAATAGGTATTAAATCCTTGTAATTTACAAAACACAAATACCAATGAGATTTACCTGCAGTCAATAATTGGTGAAAGTCGCATTCACTTTTTTTTTTTATAAATATGCCCCATCGATTCATTCAGCATAATGTTTGAAGTGAGACAAAGCAGGTATGGCCAATATTAACATTGCTGATTAGTAATGCAGTTGGGAATGGGAGACAATAAGATTTTTAAACTTCACTAAAGCCTAGTACACACAATCATAAAATCGGATGAAAAATACTGCTTTAGAAGCGATCGTACGATCATCTGATCGTTAGAACACAGCTTTTGAGAGCCAACTACGACAGTTCATCCAAAAATTATCCTAAAACCTCTCATGAAACCAGATTTTATGATTTCCATTTAATCTTTACAGTCTATATAATACAGATACAATGCAATAAATGACATCACTTGCAATTTTTCATTTTGTCGTACGAGAATTTACGTAACTTTAGTAACCTCTTAATTTTCAATATGGAGACTAGCATGCAAAAAAAAAAAAAAAAGGAGACAATCATTCCTTCAATAGTCTCATCATGCGTACATCAGAAGCTCATGAGAGACTTATCCTGTGTAAAACACATGAATGTCTCCATCTTGACAGATTATTTCCCAATCTTTTACAATGGGGGTCATTTACTAAAACTGGACAGTGCCAAATCTGGTGCAGCTCTGCATAGAAACCAATCAGCTTCCAGGTTTTATTGTCAAAGCTTAATTGAACAAGCTGAAGTTAGAAGCTGATGGACTACCATGCACAGCTGTGCCAGATTTTGCACTCTCCAGTTTTCATAAATCAACCCCACTATGCTTAAAGCGTAACTCCACTTTTTTTGAGAAAAAAAACATTCCCCTCTGAGTGATCTATGTACATGGCAAGGACCTTTGTTGCAGATTCCTACCTTTTGTTATTTTTAAGAAATCACTGTTTGTTCCTCTGTGCTGAGTGGGTCTAATGGGAGTGGTTTCATTATTATCATTCAGAGCACTAATGGAGGAAAGCTGCTGGGCTTGCATCCCTTTAGACGTGTTCCTATTGGGAATATCTCACCAAAACTGACATTTTTGTCCCAGGGGATGCCAGAAATCTGACTTCTGGGAAATATGGTAAGCCAATCACACAAGCAGGAAATTATGTTTCTGGGGTGTGGTCAGTACACATTCTATGTACAGAACGCCTCCAGGAAGCCATATTGCATTGCACTTTCAGAAAATGACAGCGGCCGCAGATTGAAAAGGAAAGGTAATTTTTAATAACATTCAATTACAATATGATTTGTGTCGCAATTGTATACGCTATATTGTTTTTTCTTTATGTGCTATTTTTTTCCCCACGAAAGTAGAGTTACCCTTTAACATTTTAACAATTGTGTTAGCTGTTGAGGTGAAATGATACACTGCCTCTATTTCATATGGGCTTTCTATGGGATCTTTTTCGTAAAGCCCACTCAGCATGCAAACGTTTGTACAGTATACAGTACATGTATCAAGACATGCTGTTTCTGCCATAATGAACCCTACAGAAACAGAAAAGGCTTCCCATTCCAGGGACTGTGAAATCTGAAGAGAAATCAGGTCACTTGTTAAGCCTGTCAACAGGTGAATAAGTATCAAAAAGAAAGACATAGAAACCTGTGAAGACACAATGGCAGTTGATAAATAATATACTTGTGGGGTTTTCAGAGAACTTTACTTCAATTCTCTAGGGTCAGAGCAATTTGCAGTGAAACTATAGAATCCCAGGCAAGGAACCACACACTTGCAATGGTAAAGCATTCCTTAAATAATTCAAGTAATGTGCTGACTGGAAGCTTATGTATAAAAGGAAATCTGTTCTCTTAAAAAGCATTATACCAGCATGAGCACACGCAAATTAAGTTTTATGGAAATGGTATACATCTCTTAATCTGATTATAAATTCCCTCTAGAGCGAGCGAACAAATTTCAGCAAAGAACTCTTTTTGAAATGTAATAAGGAAGATGTTCTGACACAAGTGAAATCTAAAATGGACTCTACAGGATCCACAACATATTAACTTATTAAAGTTTAAAGGATAAGGCCGCTTAGATGGATGCTTGTATATGGAATAGAGTTGACACATATCTACACTTCTCTGAACTTGTCTAAGTTCCTGTCCATCACTTGATGCCCCTTACAATGTTGCGGTTAATAAATAGAACTTGTATAAAAGAAACATTGGTGCTGTCTTTTGCTCACTTTGAATGTTCTTTTGTCCAGGGCTGTTTTAGAGCCCATTCACACAGGGGCGACACGACTTGCCGGGGGGCGACCTGTGAAGTCGCGGTGCACAGCGTGTACCGTGACCTTAGCGCGACATGCACAGACTTCATATCATTGAAGTCAATGCAAGTCGCCTCCAGGTCGCCCCAAAGTAGTACAGGACCCTTTTTCTAAGTTGGAGTAACTTGTGTCGCTCCTATTAGAACGGGTCCTGGGCTAACCAAGTCGCCTGACAAGTCGCGCTAGTGTGAATGGGGACTTAACCTTTCTTACAACTTGGCAACCTGTTTACTTTTGAAAAGTTTGTGCCTAAAGTGTATCTAAACTTAAAAATGAAAAATGTAATATATTACAGCTTATTGGTATTTCGATGTGGTGGCTGCATTCCTTTTAATTTTTCAGGCTAAAAAACAATTTTAGAAAGTACCTGTTGATCTTGTCAGAATTGCAGTGTTCTTGTCACTTTTTGTGAGCTTAAGGTACAAAAGACCTTTATCATGATTGCGTAATCTACCAGTTCCATCAATCCACCATGTAATGGAGATGAACAATGGAGGACATGCTTGAACTCAAGCATGTATGACAACCATAGCTCCCTCCAGGACTGCTGTTAGAAACCGCGGGGCCCCGTACAGACTACTTGGCAGGCCCCCCCCCCAAGAAAATTTTAAAGATATATTTAGCTAAAATTACAACAAAATCACTATTAGCAGACACAAATATAACATAACTCGCATAATTCCTGCTAAATCTAAAAAAAAAAAAAAAAAAAAAAAAACTATGTTAAATAAAAAAGAATATGAGATGAGAAAAATATACAGGCTGGGCAGTTGCAGCTCAGTGATCAGAGAGAGAGAAACAAAGTTACAATTTACAAATAAACTCCTGAGCAGAGATAAGTGCTGGGAGGGGAGGGGGGCACACAAGGGAGGGGGATTAGTGAGGGACGACTGTCTCTTTCTCAACAGATAAAAGCTGATAGCAGGGAGAGGGACAGATCAGATTCCGGTGCTGGAGGAAGATTTCTGTATTTGTTGTGCATCACTAATCCCCCTCTCTGTGTGGCCCCCCCCTCTGTGCTCGAGCCCCCTACAAGAGGGCTGGTGGTCCCCCCCTATCAGCAGCCCTGGCTCCCTCTATATATACAATAGAGAAGCGTGTAGACACGAAGGGACAGGAAATGTGTTATTTGCAAGATCATCAGGTGAAAATAAAGGGAAAAAAGTTTCAAAAGCAGAAACGTATGCAGCCACCACATTAAAGGACTAGTATTCTGCAATAAATTACTTTTTGATTTATATATGCTTTAACGGGTATGCAGAGCAAGATAGAAACAATAGACTTTTGTAGGATTTAATGGCACCAAGCATACACACTGCTCCTGGTATCCGGAGACCATTCAATGATCTAGGATAGCCTTTTTAAACCAGGGTACCCAGGCACCCCGGGGTGCCTTCAGGTTCCTTCAGGGATGCCTTGGCAAATTCCACAAAAATTGCCATAAAGTTGTATATTTGCCAGCAAGTGGATTAAGCCTGCCTTTTAGTTACACAAAGCCACAGGTTTTCATTGTACAATATTACAACATTTCAGTTGCCAGCATCCTAACAACCAATGATGTCATTGGTTGATAAGGAGGATGTCAGGCACCTTCACAGCATCCTTGTTTGCGACTCCCATATCCCTCTCCATCAGCACTGGGGTCATATTGGCATGAGCGCGAGAAGCTTGGGGTAAAGAGAAACACTGGGCTATTAGTCAGTACCAGTGTGCTTTGGAAGAACAACTCATTTGTAACGTCGGGTGTCCTATATGTGTGGATGTTGCTTCGTTATGTAAAACTATCGGATTCATTTTTTATACTTTAGAATGGGGTGCCTTGAGATTGTGCAGAATTTTAAAAGGTGCATTGACTGAAAAAAGGCTGAGAAACATTGATCTAGCATGGATATACTTTAGGAGACATGAGGGTGCTAAGGAACATATTCCTTTTTTTTACTCAAACATGCGATTTGCTAATGCTGACAATGGACCCATTTATTTATAAGAATTGTACAGCAACACTAAGCAATTAGTTAGAGCCTGAATGCTAATCCAATAGCTGGGCCATCATAGCAAAAAGCTATGCCCAGTGGCCTTGTGAGCAAGGGTCAGAACACCTGTCATGTACCCAATCAAATCTCACTCTGCACAAGTGCTGACAATAAGTGAAAATCCTAAGAGATGTACCTGTATCATGTAAAAATTTTACCTTCTATTACCAAGTGGTTTTAAACAGGGTTGGATAAATCTATAGGTAAACTAAAAAAAACCTCTTTTACGACATGAAGTTATATTTAAATTATGGAACTGATCGTTTCCTTTAAACAGGAGCATACATCCAGATGTCCTCATTATGACCTGAGCTTTCTTGTTTTATTGCACTCAGCTAGACTCATTTTCAGAGCAATCGGCACTAATTATGAGCAGGATGATTTACTCTTATGACTTCTGGAAATAGCAAACTCAATAGGAGTCTGGAAACGTACATAGAATAATTTATAACCACTATGTTTATTTATGTTAAGGTTAATGAAATAAAAAGGAAGGAACAGCAAAGTCTGCTAAAAAAAATGAATAAATAAATAAGTTAAAGTAATACCTTTCTAAGTTCCCAGAGTTATTACCTAACAAACATAAGCCTTCATTTGTTATCCCTGATCCAGATGTTGTCCATTGCTTAGGGTATGCAGCTTGTGCTAAAACGCTTTAGTTGAATATATATGTGTACATATTTGACATATATTTTTATATCTGTCCTCGAAAAGCAAAATTGTAAAAGTATCCAAAGCTGATTTTGGAACTGATGTACACTTCATTATGAAGCGTATCCGTCACAGAAAATTTTCAGAGACTTAAAACCAGCTCTAAGATGGCTGTCATTCCTCCCAAATTTACTTGTACAGCGAGCTGTGGAGAAACAATTTCTTGGGAAACAGCTGGAGTTGGCTCCTCTTAGCTGTGAAGATATCAGGTTATGCACTACTGATGAATGGGAAAGGTAATTTTCTACGATTAATACAAATATATGCTCCAAAGACTAGATGCATCTCACTTTCAAAACTGGAAAATCACAGAAAGAGAAATAGAAAAAGATATATTTAAAAGTGGATCTTGGCAAAAATAAGTAAATAAATAAAAGAACAATCTTAAAATTTTAATTATAAACACAATAGAAAAAAAACAAATCACTACTATAAGATAATTATCTTGAACCCCATCTTCAGGTTCTTTCACCTAGGTGAGGGTAAAGTCACTCAGCCTCACAGCAGAAAGGCTAAGGCCTCTTTCACACGGAGCGGACCGTATTTCGATGCGCTCTGGCATTTTTTTTTTTTTTTTTTACAGACACGGATGACACTATTGTCATCCGGTCCGCATGTCCGCATATCATCCCATCCGTTTGCGGATGATATACGGACATAATGTATGTCTATGGGATTGCGGATGTCAACGGATGACACCGCTGACATCCAATTTTGCATCCTTTCCATTTTTTAAACGGAAGAAAAATAGGGTTCTGTTTCGTTCCAAAAAACGGAACAGAACTGAAAGGACGCAAATCGGATGTCAGCGGATGGTCATCTGCTGACATCCGCAATCCCAATGACATGCATTATGTCCGTATATCACCCGCAAATGGATGGGGTGATATACGGACATACGGAACGCCCGTGTGAAAGAGGCCTTAGGCTCACAATATATTCTTGCAAAATTTGTGATCCCCAGCTTGGAATCCGGGCAGGAAAAGCCAGACTGCACCCTGATCCAATGACCAATTGGGTAACAATGAGTTTGTCCAACCATTAGGCATGCTTGTTCTTTTATACAGAGACTTTCCAACTTGCTGTGAAATCTATATGTAACCTGGCCAATCCAAGGAAAGTATCCCTGGAACTTCAGTCTATTAGGCTGCCTAGAAAAGGAAGTGTTGGGTCCCAGTGATACAAACAGGTAGATGTCTCCCTGATAACAATGGCAGGAGAAACATCTGCCATTCATTGGTAACGTCACCTTATATTAGTTTAAGGTCTGTCAAGCTGTCAATACAAATCCACAGCTATTGTAGGTGTCATGTAGGCATTATCAAAGGGTGGATTGTTTGGCTGTTTTTTCCTAAACATGCCCCTCTGAGTCTGCCTAAGCTCCTGCTATGGCTGAGTTCGACTGAAAGATGTGGCACAACAATTTAGCAGACAGGAAGTGAGGGAAAAATCTAAACTAAATAAAGTTTTGGGTATAGACACATTTTTAGTGTCACTTTCTTCAAACTACACAGGGCATGCCTTAAAGCAGAAACCAGACAACTTTCGGTCTGTGTGTACCACTGACTGTTCAACTAACAACCAGGTTCTGTCGAACGGTCATTTTGCTCGCCCATTCTGGGAGACCTTACAATGCTTATGTGCTTCCTATAATTTATGCAGCCATACATTCTGGTGAGTGCAGTGTGCTAGTGGTGGTTATCACTGTGGCGAGGTGCTAAAAGGGACTTGAACCATCTGGATAATACTGAAAAGTAGGCACACTCACCTTTTTAATGTTTGAAATCACCTTTTATTGTTTCTCAGGCTTTTTATTGGACTTTATTATGATATGTTGGTGAACAGTTTCACATATTGATTCACTTGTCATTTAAAAAGTCCCCTATTATTGAACTATTTGAGACATTTTTTCAGATATTTCCTTAGGTCACATTTTACAGTTATGCATCATTTTTCCTTGTTTATTTGCACATTTAGTCTTAGAGCGCTGCATTGTTATACACTTATTCACTGAGAAGAGTTGGGCATATTGACCTTTTAGTACTAACTGCTACTGCTTTCCCGCTAAGTGCTGACTCTACATTTATTATATACATAATATTATTATTAATTTATCATTTATTATGTGGATATATAAATGTATGTATTACATATATGTAATGTATATGTAGTTATAAGTGCACCTAAATGGCATTTATCTCTCAAACATATTGGAATCATCACAAACTGAAATGATCTGAGCTATTTCTTTCTTTTTTTTTGGCTTGTTCCACAGAGGTTGTAGGTGTAGCATGTATCTTTTTAACACCTTTTGGGGGTTGCTGTGCTGAATTTAAATAAATGCTGTAGATAGATATTTAAGTGGTTTTAGATTAAGTTGGTATTGCTGATTTTGGTGACTAAATAGTTACTAATTCACATAAAGTTTTAAATAGAATTTAATTTAACTTACAGTTCATGAAAGCCATCCCCACAGGGAGAACACAGTGATTATTGCTAGTGCCTATAACAGCCGCTAGCAATAACCACATGTAAAATCCGACAGGCTAGTTGTACCCAAGTTGATCGATAGATCAACTTGGGTACATTCAGCTTGCCCATACTTGGTTTGAATCTCAGCCAGTCCCTGCTGAACCGGACGAGAATTGAATCATCTACAGTGCTCAGCATAAATGAGTACACCCATTTTGTAAAGTAAGATTTTAATCAATATCTCAATGAACACAAGAAAAAATTCCAAAATGTTGACAAAATTGAATTGTATAGAACATTTGTTTAGCTAATTACATAAAAGTAAGGTTACTAATATAACTTTAGTATAAAAAAATTAAACTCAGATTACAAAATCTTCAGTTTTACTCAAATTAGTTGATGCAAAAATGAATACCCCCACAACAAAAATTACTACATCTAGTATTTTGGATGACACCAATGATTTGTAAGGACAGCATCAAGTCTTCTAGGCATGGAATGAACAAGTTGGCGACATATTGCAACCTCTATCTTTTTCTATTCTTCAGCAATGACTTCTTTTAGAGCCTGGATGCTGGATGGAGAGTGATGCTCAACTTATTCCTTCAGAATTCCCCATAGGTGTTCGATTGGGTTCAGATCAGGAGACATACTTGGACACTAAATCACTTTCATCCTCTTCTTCAGAAATACAACAATGGATAGTTAGATGTGTTTTTTGCATCATTGTCATGTTGGAAAAAGTGCACAACGAACAAGGGCATGGAGTGATGGTAGTACCTTCTATTTGAATATAGAGCGGTACATCTGTAAATTCATTATATCATCAATGAAATGCAACTCCCCGACACCAGCAGCACTCATGCATCCCCACAGAAGGACACTGCCACCACCATGTTTCACTGTAGTCACCATGCATTTTTATTGTACTCCTCACCTTTTACGATGCCATACAATTTTGAAGCCATCATTTTCAAAAACATTTATCTTGGTCTCATCACTCCAGAGTACAGAGCCCCAGTAATCTTTTTTCAGCAAATTCTAGGCAGGCTTTTTTGTGCATGCAGTGAACTTGTATGGTGATTTTCTTCAACCTTTCCCATCAGATGACGCTCCTGTTGAGGTGTTACCTTCCGTGGACAGCCTTGATGTCTCTGGGAGATGGTTGCAGTTCTATCTTTGTTAAATTTTTGTATCACTTTTGCTACAGTATTCTGTAAAGCTTTGCTGATCTTCTTATAGCCTTTACCTTTCTTGTGTACAGAAATTATTTTCTTTCTCAGGCCTTGTGACATTTCTTTTCCACGTGGCGCCATTAATGACAGCATGAAATGGGAGGGCTTTTCTTTGTTAAGTAACACCCTTTTATAATCAACTGTCTGCTGGATACCTGTTTAATGAATAATTAGACTCACCTGTAGTTCAATTCTTGTTATTAGGAATTCTTTGTCTAAAATTTTGCTCCTAAGGCTCTTTTCACACAGGCGGTGCTCCCGACAGAGTCCGTTCTGCTCACACGGGGGATCAATCCGCCGATCCCCGCTGAGCAGGCGGATGACAGCTCCGTCTCTGCTCTGTGTGCAAAGATGGAGCAGTCAGATGCCCGCTGTCCTCTATGGGGAGATCGGATGAGAACGGACCGCATGTCCGTTCTCATTCGATCCGATCCTACAGACAGATGGAAAATAGGGTTTCCATCTGTCCGGATTTCACGGCGTAGATGTCTCCGCTGACATCAGCCGCTCCATAGGGCTGCATGTAGCGTGTGATCCAGTCCGCCTGAAAAACTGACAGGTGAATTGGATCGGAAAGCCCGTGTGAAAGGGGCCTTTGACTTTCATTGGGATGTATTCATTTTTGCAACATGGTCTTTAATGAATTTGTTAGGAAAAATACTTTTTGTGTGTGTTCAAATTAACGAATCTTGGTGGCAATCAATTGCCTGCATTTGTAGGAGTATTTTGTAGTATAGTGTCCCAGAGAAAATGTTGATTCTGAAAGGAAAGTAAAGGTTTTCTGACAAATCTGTTGGGGAATGCTGAGCACTGTATGCCTGGCTTAAGTGAGAAACTACAATTGAGTTTTCTAAAAATTCTGGCAATGTATACACCTTATTTTAAAAAAAAATATGTCTCTTTCTCAACAATAAAGTCTCTTTTAAAATAGTCATTGCATACCTGCACAGTTTGTTATTTTTTGGCACAGTTGGTCCTTGGTTTTGTCTGTTTCCTCAACCCCTAGAGTGCAATATCAATGCTTTAACATGGACAGGGCATGTGCCATTTTTTTATACGTACAATTATTTCTCTACCCATTCAAAATCCCACCTAATGAAACAATCACAAAACCTTTGTACCTTGCAGAGCACCTCCTCTAGATGTAAGAAGCATGATATTTTAAAGCTGCTGGAGTGAACCCAGCTTAGTGCACTAAAGATTGCTATTAAACAATGTCACGTTCACTCCCTCCGTTTATTTTTTTCCTGAAGTGCATGCACTACCACTGTGAGCCTGATTAGAATTTTTTCAAATATTCTACATGTCTGCCAAAAACCCACCTTTTGTAAGCATTGGAGCACATGCACACACTCTTTTCCGGAGAACAGATGAAACTCCAGCTTAAATAGAATTTGAATATTGGGTAAAATAAAAAGTTTCAAAATTACATTTAGCTTTAGAGTTTTGCATTTTCATGAGAGGATAGAAGATTATGATCAGCAACGTCTCAGGACTAAAAAAATGCTAGGGAGTAGAGTTTTTTGGGTAGAAAACTACTTCCCCCGTTTCCTAGCAGTTTTTCTTAATTGTGAACACAGTGCAGTGTACACTTCTGGGATCTGTAAGATGCCCAGGGTGGAGCAAGGTTTTAGGACAATGTGCAGATGTTAAATAATCAGTGGCCTTCCAATTGCTGAAATAAGAAGATGCTAGTTCAGAAGAAGTTATGTAGAAGATGGCCATAGTGATGACAGAGCAGCATCAGCGAGTGCGAAAGTGTCACTGCTGGTAAAGGGCACACTATGAGGTACTTGCACATTATGGCAAGAGCCTTATCCTCCTCCTCAGCTAGCAAGTTTCAAAATGTTTTAATTCATGCAGCTGAAAAAGAAAATCCCATTTACCTTTCTATTTACACACGCATCAGTTGTAAACATTTTCAAATCATGATCTGCAGCTTTAGGTCCCATTTAGTAATATTAACAATCCCAACAGATAATAAAATCACACTATTGCCAGAATCCTTGCCTAGGCTTTAGGTCGTATTTTGCTAGAAGAAAGTGGATATTTCTGGCAAACTGTCAAAACCATACTTCTACAATACAAACTTTCCTGTCATTCAGCTTAACAATGTGCGCTTGCCACGTTACTTTCTCCTCCTGATCCAGGAAAAGAAATACTAAAAAACAGTAAAAGGGAATTTAAAAAATGTTGTCTTCTTACAGTTGAGGTGATCTAAAAGTTACATTACTTGAGCTGCCAGCTTTATGAATGCAGTCAAACTGCATATATTAATATTTTACCTAAAGGCAACTTAACGCACAAGTTAAATTACAGAATTATGTAAAGTGAAGAGTCGTATAGCTCCGAAAATAGTGCAAATTGTCCAACTGTCAAGAATTCCCAATTTAACCAGCTCTGGAAGGTTTTATCCCCTTAATGACCAGGTCATTTTTTGCTATACGGCACTGTGTTGCTTTAATTGACAATTGCAGTCGTACAAGGCTGTAATGTAACCAAATACAATTGATGTTTCTTTTTCCCCCCACAAATAGAGCTTTCTTTTGGTGGTATTTGTTCACCTCTGCGTTTTTTTTGCGTTTTTAAACAAAACCCACAAGACCCACAATTAAAAAAAAAAAAAATATATATATATATATATATATATATATATATATATATATATATATATTTATATATATTACTTTCTGCTATGAAACATACCCATTAAAAAAATGTAAGAAAATTGGATTTTTGTACTTACTATAAAATCCATTTCTCGACAGACACAACGCTCCATAAATTATAACTACTGGGTTATATTGCCTCCTCCAGGAGTAGGACTAGGCAGAACAAAAAACACCTGGCTACACCCATGGGCCATCCCAAGCTTGGTATATAACCCCCCTCTCTGCTCTAGGTAATCAGTTTAGTAGCAATAAGTATCAGAACTCCATAGAAGGGTGGGTGCTGTGTCAGTCGATGAACTCAGAGAAATGGATTTTACAGTAGGTACAAACATCCCATTTTCTATTTAGTTTATTGACGGAGACAGCGCTCCATAAATCATAACTACTGGGATGTCCAAAAGCAGTGCCAAAAGGAAAATGAGGGGTGGGGGAAAATAACCCAAGGCTAAACATAAGATCCCTTAACCAGGACACAGGAGCCCTGTCTGAAAAATAAAAGTATAAAGAAAAACACCCCTTTAAGAAGGAAACAACCTCTCTTAAACAGCAGCCTGCAAAAACTTTGCCACAAAAAGAAGCATCCGCAGATGCCAGCGTATCTACCTTACAGAATTTTGTGAAGGTATGCACCGACGACCAAGTGGCCGCCTTGCAAACTTGCGATATTGATGCCTTATGATGGAAGGCCAAGAAGCACTCAGCGTCTGAGTAGAATGCACTGTGACATGGAAAGGTGGAACCTGACATTTAATGGAATAGGCCTGAGTCACTGTCTGTCTGATCCATCTGGAGATGGTAGCCGAAGAAGCGACCAGCCCTTTGGTCCGTCCATAACCACAAAAAGCGAGTCTGACCTCCAAAAGGACTGCCAGATTCATCCGAATCACACGTACCACATCCAAGGTATGGCTTGGGACACAAGGAAGGCAACACAATGTCCTCATTCAAATGGAAGTCAGAGACAACTTTGGGCAGGAATGATGGACAGGGACGAAGAACTACTTCATCCCTATGAACCACTAAATAGGGACTGCCACAGGATAATGCCACCAATTCCAATACTCTGCAGGCCGAGGTAAAAGCCATCAAGAATATCACCTTCTGGGATAAAATAGGCAATGTAATCTCCTGAATATTCTCAAATGGAGGCTTCTGGAGAACCAAAAGTACAAAATTTAAATGCCATGGCAGCAAAAGAGACTGTACAGGTGGAACCACATGTCGAACCCCCTGAATGAAGGTACAAACTAAAGAGTGCATGGCACCATAGTAGGGATCACTGATCCAGACAGATCTCTATCCCTCAGTATCTGACTTTCAATAACTAAGCCATTAAAACCAGTGACTGTAAAGCAGGATGGTCGATCATCCCTTGGGACAATTGGTCTTCTCTGAGAGGAAGCCCCCAAGGGGCATTTATGGCCACCAGACTGATTGGAAGATCCTCGCCCTTGATTCTTCACAGGAATTGTGGAAGAAGCCTGAGCCGAGGATGATTCTGGCCATACTGTGGCCCTTGGATGCCTGTGGCATCTGCCAGAGGAACCTGTGATCTCGCCACAAACCTCGGTATCCTCCTGTGGAGCTGAACCTGCTAAAGGAGCTGCATGTGGGACTGTGCAAACAGAACTGTCTTGAAGGTGGATTCCACCAGACTCAGAACCTGTATGCAAAATGGGAGAAAGAACTATCTGTGTGACAGCAGCCGGTGAATCACGGCCTGTGGTTCCTGAGGTTTGTCCAGAGGAAGGACCACCCTGGTCAGAATAAGAACCAGACCTATATAAATCAATTATCTGGACAGGGACAGGGGGGACCTTAGGTAGTTCGGACATCATCTGAACATTTGCGGGAATTAAATCCGCACAAGCAGACACAAGAATCATTTTGTGGATCCCCCTGATGCTCATGAAAGAGGTTCAACAGGGCGGAAACCAGTGAAGATGTCCCCCCACTCCAATAATGGGCTGAAGGTCTGCGGGTCCAGAGAAGCTAGCTTTAGGCTTACCAGACCAAGGATGCTTGGAACCTCCCGGGGAAGATTTGAAAGATCTATTTCCCTTATTCTCTGTCCCAGAAGCATGAAAACATTTTCTGTGTGCTGAGAAGGAGGGCCCGCATCTGCGACGAGGCTCCTTTCCAAGGCTATGGCAGGAAGGTACCCCCCCGTGATACCTATAATTCTTAAGCTACAGCATGCGCCTAATCACCACCGCTGAAACAGAACGTTTGGACAGCACAGGAGCTGAAACCAAACTGCATTACAAATAAACTGTAGCCCATGGACCAACTGGTCCGCTAAATCAACATAAGCAACGGGGACCTGTTTAAACCCAGGCACTGGTGCAAAAGCTTGGCCCATTCATTTAGGGTCTGAGACACCAGGGCTGAGGCAAAGACTGGCTGCAATGTCGAACCAGCCATAGTAAACATGCTGCATGCCACAGCCTCTGCTTTCCTGTCAGCCAGGTCCTAAAGGACAGGGGTTTCTCTACTGAGATCATGGTAGCTTTGTTCAACCTGGAAACAGGAGGGTCCACCACTGGTGTACTAGTCCACTTTTTTAAAAGTGCCTCCTCAAAAGGGTAACATACAGAAAGAGGTTTGGGGGCCACAAAGGGTCATTTTTGTTGTTCCCATTCCTTTCAGGAAAACCTGTCAAAAGAAGGCACATAAGGAAACATCTTTGGATTGCGAGGTGACTTATGCATACCAAACGACACAGCCATGTCCATGGCTACATTAGCCGCATCCATCATTTTGAAAGTCTCACGCACTGCAGTGATAAGTGCGTCTACCAGTGCTTTGTAATTCTCTGCTGCGACCATGGAGGAATCATCCTCACTATTGGATGGATCTAGGGGTGTGATATTAAGGCCCCCTGGATGGGCCGCGTCCACGGCGGCATCAGGCTCAGAATCAGATGAGGCAGAGTGAGCAGGGGGAGGTGGGGGATGCTTCCTCCTGGGCCTTTGCCCACGCGCCACTTCCACCCAGGACACTAAGGACTGCAGGACCGCTGTCAGTGCAACCATGAGAAGCTGGGGTTCCGAGGAACCTGCCACCTCCATGAGGGATTCAGTGCAAGAGATGTGACCCTGAGGCTCCATAAGGAAAGGAAGACCTTGCAGTACAAAAACGTTTTTTTGGCACCACTAATGGATCCCCCCCAAGGACTTACCCTACCAATCGGAGGAGTGCCGAGAATTCAAACACACCATCACCATGGAAGCCGTTGCCTGTTCATTTGTCCTGGGCACAGAAAGAGGAAACTGAGGAGGAAGAGGAGGAGCTTCACCATCCCCATGAGGCTTCAGTCATCTTCAGCATCTCCCGGTCAAAGGGAAAATGGCCCCCGTGACATCATTGAGCTACACAAACATGACTGCCAGCTGGAGACCAGCCAGACTAAGGGAAAATGGCCACCATCAGCTACAGCATGCTGCCAGGATCTCCCTGTGCCCTCTGCAATGCTGCACCCTCTGCAAGGGGACCCCCTCCTGAAGGTAGGACACGCATTAGGGAAAACTCTGCTGCGCACTCTGCATCGGTCTCTGCACTGGGACCCCCCTGCACTATACCCACACTGCAAACAGTGGGGCATGCACCTAGGGGTCTTCTACACTAGGACCCCTCCAGACTACCAGGGCAGGACACACTATCCCAGAACCCTTACAGAGTGGGGATAGCGGGGGAGACCCCAGGGGTCTCTGCTGCATCCTCTGCCCTCGGACCCCCACCAGACTCCTGGTGCAGACAGGGGGAAGATGGGGAGAGGTGGAAGCCCAGCTCACTGAGGGATTTTTAAGGATGGAAGGAGAGAACCTGCAGGCAGGTCCAACCGTCCCTGGAGGTTACCCATGTCAAACCCAAAAAAACGCCAAAAAAGGAGAGGGGGGACTGTACTTACCCATCCATGGTGTGGGTAACGCTCCAGACAGAATCCTCGCCACCGAAGTAGGGGAGCTGTCGGCTAAGGGACCGCTGCGACTCAGACCCAAGCCCGGTCATATGCGACCCTGCGAGACGCTCGAAAACGACACACTCATGTGTGAATGGAGCCTTACACATACCCAGTGAAATGACTGGTCTCAGGCAATACACAGACATAAGTTTTTGTACCTGTCTATCTGTCGTCTTCTCTACAATCGTTCAAAGTCCATAATATATAAAGCTTGTCTGAGCATTCAAAAAAGTGGGTGGAGAGCTGAAGTTACACTCTGCAGAGCTCAGTAAGTAGAGTTCTGAGAGCTGATTGGAGAGAAGGGACACACTCCCTTCACACAGCACACAGAAACAGAGCTGAGGCCATCAATTACAGGCTTTGTGCTGGTAATCTCTTCCATGTCACCTTTTTTTTTTCTCTTGCTGTCAGAAATATTTGTCAGAACTGATTCATGCTGATAGCAGAGGAATAATGCAGCATACAGAAATTACACTTAGTGCTCTTAATTTAGACAAGTACTCACTATAAAGCAGGGGTCAGCAACCAGTAGATCATGATCTACTGAGTAGATCGGACAGATAACTAGTAGAACGTAGTCTGGGCTTGCTGACCCGCCATCCCAGAGCATCAAACAGAGTGCAATACAGAGGGACTACTTATAAAGTTGAAGCTGTAGTAGGGAGCAAGAGCCTTCTCTGTTGTACTGGCTCCTGAGCGATGCCAACTGCACTCCATCTCTTATCGTGGCTAGCGGTCTCCAGAGTGGTGCTAGCAGCAAGAAAAAAGAGATCTTCAGGTCAGTGTAAATCAATACACTGGGCACTTAGCCATAGACTTCAATTATATCCTGTGGATTTGGTGCACTTGCAGGAGTTTTTGTGTGCTTTCAGAAAGTGCACTACACCTGCAGGATATAACAGAAGTCTATGGCAATGCACAGCCAACCCAGGAAGGTCGCAGATGCATTGCACTTCACCAGTGGGGCAGATAAAACCGCAGCACATCAGTGTGAAAGCAGCCCTATTGGGGGCTCAGAACAGTAAGGGTTCATTTACATTTGTAGTTTGGCTGGTGGTAAAAACTCCATAGTTAAAAATGTGTTTTTACCACCCCTGCCCATTTAGCTGCAGTGGCCAGGGGTGTACACATGCCACAGTATGTTGCCTCCTCACCACCGGATTTAAACCCATGATTGCCGTGCAATGAATGCAATTGCGACACGGTAGTATGGCAATTCAAAGTTTAAATCTGGTGTGAGGAGCCAACACTGTGCCGGTGATCTTTGACTTCTCCCATGTTGTTCAGGTAGATCCCCACCTCTTTAAAGTGTAACTCCACTTTTGTCGAGAAAAAAAACATTCCCCTCTGGGTGATCTCTGTACATTGCAAGGATTTGAACAAACTTTGTTGCAGATTCCTACCTTTTGTTTTTATTAGTGTTGAGCGAACACGGACTGTATTATTCGTGTTCGTACCGAATAATTGGATTTTTTTTACCCGAACACGGACACGGACACTTTACTGTATGTTCGGGTAAAAATCCGTGTTCGGTCGTTTTATTTCCGGGTTTTGCATGCTTTGGCGCTCTTTTCATGGCGGGCTTTCAACAGCCAATCAACAATCGTTTAACTGGTGTGCCTTAAGCCATCCCAGCCATGCCTGCAAATGTCTTAGTAGCTGTGATTGGCCGTCTGAAGCATGTGACCAAGTCTTTATAAGTTCGAGGCAGCCGCCGCAGCAGCGTCATTCTGCTGCTTAGCTAAGGGACAGAGCACACATCAATGTGCTGGCTGCTGATTAGGGAAAGATAGGCAGGAAAAAAACATTTGTGTCCGGATAGAATTGAGGGACAGGTCGGAGTGTTTAGGCAGGGCGAGTTGTAGGCATTTTAGGGATAGAGTCTGCTGAATTATAGGGTCAGTGTCTTCTACAAACTACAATCGATATTGCTGTGTGGGGGGTGGGGTGAATCTGCACTCAATCCTGATCTACGATCTCTTCTCAATCCTGTTAGGGACAGAGTCTGCTGAATTTTAGGGAAACTGTGTTCTACAAACTACAATCGATATTGCTGTGTGGTGTGGGATTGGAGATAGGCAGGTGTCAGTGATCCACATCCATTTTTCTGTGTGTGAGCTGCAGTGAACACAATCTTTTTGGGCTGCAGTGAACACAATCTTTTTGGGCTGCAGTGAACACAATCTTTTTGGGCTGCAGTGAACACAATCTTTTTGGGGTGCAGTGAACAAAATCTTTTTGGGGTGCAGTGAACACAATCCTTTTTGGTGTGCAGTGAACACAATCTTTGTGGGGTGCAGTGAACAAAATCCTTTGTGGGGTGCAGTGAACACAATCTTTTTGGGGTGCAGTGAACAAAATCCTTTTTGGGGTGCAGTGAACAACATCCTTTTTGGGGTGCAGTGAACACAATCTTTTTGGGGTGCAGTGAACAAAATCCTTTGTGGGGTGCAGTGAACACAATCTTTTTGGGGTGCAGTGAACACAATCTTTTTGGGGTGGAGTGAACAACATCCTTTTTGGGGTGCAGTGAACAAAATCCTTTTTGGGGTGCAGTGAACAAAATCATTTTTGGGGTGCAGTGAACACAATCTTTTTGGGGTGCAGTGAACACAATCTTTGTGGGGTGCAGTGAACACAATCTTTTTGGGGTGGAGTGAACAACATCCTTTTTGGGGTGCAGTGAACAACATCCTTTTTGGGGTGCAGTGAACACAATCTTTTTGGGGTGCAGTGAACACAATCTTTGTGGGGTACAGTGAACAGAATCTTTGTGGGGTGCAGTGAACACAATCTTTGGGGGGTACAGTGAACACAATCTTTTTGGGGTGCAGTGAACACAATCTTTGTGGGGTGCAGTGAACACAATCTTTTTGGGGTGGAGTGAACAAAATCATTTTTGGGGTGCAGTGAACAACATCCTTTTTGGGGTGCAGTGATCAAAATCCTTTTTGGGGTGCAGTGAACACAATCTTTTTGGGGTGCAGTGAACAAAATCCTTTGTGGGGTGCAGTGAACAGAATCTTTGTGGGGTGCAGTGAACACAATCTTTGGGGGGGTACAGTGAACACAATCTTTTTGGGGTGCAGTGAACACAATCTTTGTGGGGTACAGTGAACAGAATCTTTGTGGGGTGCAGTGAACACAATCTTTGGGGGGTACAGTGAACACAATCTTTTTGGGGTGCAGTGAACACAATCTTTGGGGGGTACAGTGAACACAATCTTTTTGGGGTGCAGTGAACACAATCTTTGTGGGGTGCAGTGAACACAATCTTTGGGGGGGTACAGTGAACACAATCTTTTTGGGGTGCAGTGAACAACATCCTTTTAGGGTGCAGTGAACACAATCGTTGTGGGGTGCAGTGAACAACATCCTTTTAGGGTGCAGTGAACACAATCTTTGTGGGGTACAGTGAACAGAATCTTTGTGGGGTGCAGTGAACACAATCTTTGGGGGGTACAGTGAACACAATCTTTGTGAGGTGCAGTGAACACAATCTTTGTGGGGTGCAGTGAACACAATCATTGTGGGGTGCAGTGAACTCAATCTTTGTGGGGTACAGTGAACACAATCTCATACTTCTGAAGATTTGAGGGTGCTGCCTGTTCCATACTCCCCCTACTCCTCATCTAGCCTTTTAGGGGTACAAACAATAGTAATTGGGGCCTAGTGTGGTTGTGTACGTGTGATATACATACACTTTTTTTGGATCATATTTTCTATTCCGCTATTTAATCAAAAACCTTTGGGGATCAGTTAAATTGGGGGATAGTCTGTGTTGGTACGTGTGAGAGAGATCCACCTTTCCAAGTTGTTGGGGTTCATCTCATACTTCTGAAGGTTTGAGGGTGCTGCCTGTTCCATACTCCCCCTACTCCTAGCCTTTTAGGGGTACAAACAATAGTAATTGGGGCCTAGTGTGGTTGTGTACGTGTGATATACATACACTTTTTTTGGATCATATTTTCTATTCCGCTATTTAATCAAAAACCTTTGGGGATCAGTTAAATTGGGGGATAGTCTGTGTTGGTACGTGTGAGAGAGATCCACCTTTCCAAGTTGTTGGGGTTCATCTCATACTTCTGAAGGTTTGAGGGTGCTGCCTGTTCCATACCCCCCCTACTCCTCATCTAGCCTTTTAGGGGTACAAACAATAGTAATTGGGGCCTAGTGTGGTTGTGTACGTGTGATATACATACACTTTTTTTGGATCATATTTTCTATTCCGCTATTTAATCAAAAACCTTTGGGGATCAGTTAAATTGGGGGATAGTCTGTGTTGGTACGTGTGAGAGAGATCCACCTTTCCAAGTTGTTGGGGTTCATCTCATACTTCTGAAGGTTTGAGGGTGCTGCCTGTTCCATACTCCCCCTACTCCTCATCTAGCCTTTTAGGGGTACAAACAATAGTAATTGGGGCCCAGTGTGGTTGTGTACGTGTGATATACATACACTTTTTTTGGATCATATTTTCTATTCCGCTATTTAATCAAAAACCTTTGGGGATCAGTTAAATTGGGGGATAGTCTGTGTTGGTACGTGTGAGAGAGATCCACCTTTCCAAGTTGTTGGGGTTCATCTCATACTTCTGAAGGTTTGAGGGTGCTGCCTGTTCCATACTCCCCCTACTCCTAGCCTTTTAGGGGTACAAACAATAGTAATTGGGGCCTAGTGTGGTTGTGTACGTGTGATATACATACACTTTTTTTGGATCATATTTTCTATTCCGCTATTTAATCAAAAACCTTTGGGGATCAGTTAAATTGGGGGATAGTCTGTGTTGGTACGTGTGAGAGAGATCCACCTTTCCAAGTTGTTGGGGTTCATCTCATACTTCTGAAGGTTTGAGGGTGCTGCCTGTTCCATACCCCCCCTACTCCTCATCTAGCCTTTTAGGGGTACAAACAATAGTAATTGGGGCCTAGTGTGGTTGTGTACGTGTGATATACATACACTTTTTTTGGATCATATTTTCTATTCCGCTATTTAATCAAAAACCTTTGGGGATCAGTTAAATTGGGGGATAGTCTGTGTTGGTACGTGTGAGAGAGATCCACCTTTCCAAGTTGTTGGGGTTCATCTCATACTTCTGAAGGTTTGAGGGTGCTGCCTGTTCCATACCCCCCCTACTCCTCATCTAGCCTTTTAGGGGTACAAACAATAGTAATTGGGGCCTAGTGTGGTTGTGTACGTGTGATATACATACACTTTTTTTGGATCATATTTTCTATTCCGCTATTTAATCAAAAACCTTTGGGGATCAGTTAAATTGGGGGATAGTCTGTGTTGGTACGTGTGAGAGAGATCCACCTTTCCAAGTTGTTGGGGTTCATCTCATACTTCTGAAGGTTTGAGGGTGCTGCCTGTTCCATACTCCCCCTACTCCTCATCTAGCCTTTTAGGGGTACAAACAATAGTAATTGGGGCCCAGTGTGGTTGTGTACGTGTGATATACATACACTTTTTTTGGATCATATTTTCTATTCCGCTATTTAATTTAACTGGGCCTCCATGCGAGACCTGTGTGCCTTGTTGCGCTGTTTTGAGTACTCCACCAACATGGCCAGTGGCAATGACGCCGTTCTCAGCTTAACTATCCCACTTCTATGCCTCCTTGAAAAAACAATTCGGGCGATGATGGAAGAGGATGTGGCACAGGATGAGGAGGAGGAGGAGGATGAAGAGGTAACATTTCCAAGGCTTTCAGGGCAGTCATTCGCAAGGGGCTCCGAGGGTGGGTTCCTGCACACGCAAACGCCAGGGACGCAATTGTCCAGCAGGGGCACAGTTCTGGAGGATGAGGAGGATGAGGAGGAGGAGGAGCTGGAGGAGGAGATGGAACCATGTTCACAGCAGGGTGGCACCCAGGCCAGCTCATGGCCATCACTGGTGCGTGGCTGGGGGGATACAGAGGACACGGACGATACACCTCCCACAGAGGACAGCCTTTCGTTGCCTCTGGGCAGCCTGGCACACATGAGCGATTACATGCTGCAGTGTCTCCACAACGACCGCCGAGTTGCCCACATTCTAACTTGTGCTGATTACTGGGTGGCCACGCTGCTGGATCCCCGTTACAAGGACAACGTACCGTCCTTAATTCACTCACTGGAGCGCGATCGCAAGATGCGCGAGTACAAGCGCACGCTGGTAGACGCCATGCTGCTGGCATTCCCATCTGACAGCGGGGCCACAGTGGAAGCACAAGGCAGAGGAGGAGGAGGAGGAGGTCGCCAACGCAACCAGGGCACCGCCAGCACCTCAGAAGGCAGGGTTAGCATGGCCGAAATGTGGAAAAGCTTTGTCAGCACGCCACAACAAACAGCAGCACCAGCAGCTCAGATGGAACGTCTTAGCAGGAGGCAGCATTTTACCAACATGGTGGAGCAGTATGTGTGCACACGCCTACATGTAGTGAATGACGGGTCTGCCCCCTTCAACTTCTGGGTCTCCAAATTGGGCACATGGCCTGAGCTTGCCCTTTACGCCTTGGAGGTGCTGGCGTGCCCTGCAGCCAGTGTATTATCTGAACGGGTATTTAGCACGGCTGGGGGCGTTATAACAGACAAGCGCAGCCGCCTGTCCAGAGACAATGTGGACAAGCTCACGTTCATTAAAATGAACCAGGCATGGATCCCACGGGACTTTTCCGTACCTTATGCAGAATAGCAATGGATACCGACCTTACCCACCCATTGTTCCATTTTTGCTCTTTCTCACTCTTTTGGGGTGTACCCTCATTTAAAATTTTTGAAAAGAAGCAGTGTTGGCTACCTCGTCCTCCTCCTCAGGGCCAGATTAATGTAGGGGCTATTGGAGCTGCAGCTCCAGGCCCCTACCTTTTATATAGGCCCCGGGTTGGCCATATTCACTGTTACCGCTCTTCTGTCACTTGTAAACACAGAAGTCTGGCTTCTATGCTCGCTTCCCCAGGCAGCACCCTCAGAACCTCCCCACACAGCGTGAAGGCCGGACAAGGAGGGACAGTTGGCGATGCATGGATGTGTTTATGGGCTTCAGAGACAGCATCCCATGTTGAATTAGGCATGCATGGCTGCACCCTTCCTCCTCTGGGTGCATGGCAAGGCACGGCCCTTAAGGCCCTTCAAAATCCTCAGCACCAAGCCCATGATGCTGTTAATCCGGCCCTGGTCCTCCTCCACCGCCGCTTCCACCTACACCGCCCATAGGTGTGCGCAGCCTATTGCATTAAGGTGTGCACCCCAAAGTTGAAATACACATGCATGTGTTTGCCAGCAGGGAGAGTAATGTATCGGGGCCATGTACCTGTAGGCAAGGAGAAATAGAGCAGAGCAGGTCCCAGGGAGATCTTTCCCATCTCCTCACTGGCAATGCTATGTGCCCTAGGTGATTAGGGTGTGCCCAGGCACACCCAGCACACCCTGTGCGCACGCCTATGTCACCGCCACATCCACCACCACCTCAACCTCCCTCCTACTCCATATGGGCCTCGTCCTTCAGAGATGAAGAAGAACATTGTTTTATTTTTCTGTTTTTTTTTGTTGTTTTAAGTTATTTCCCTATCCACATTTGTTTGCAGAGCACTTGCCATGCTCTTAATTACGTTTTGCTGCCATTTGCAGCACTCTAGCCCTTTCCTTTGGTGTTTTAGAGCCATTTTAGTGCCTTAAAGTTCGGGTCCCCATTGACTTCAATGGGGTTCGGTGTCCGGGAAAAGTTCGGTAAAAGTCCGGGACACGGACCCGGACTTTTTTTTAAAGTTCGGCCGAACCCGTCGAACACGGACATCTAGGTGTCCGCTCAACCCTAGTTTTTATGAAGAAATTACTGTTTGTTCCTCTGTGTTGAGTGGGTCAAATGGAAGTGGTTTCGTAATTATCTATCAGCTTTGGCAGCTGCAGGGCTCCAATGAGGAAATCTGCTGGGCCTGCATTCTCTTTAGATGTGTTCCTATCGGGGGTATCTCCCCAAAAATTACTTTTTTTTGCAGAAGATGCCAGAAATCTGACTTGTTAGGCAGACTTCTGGGAAAATTGATGAACCAATCACACAAGCAGGAAATTATGTTTCTGGGGTGTGGTCAGTATACATTCTGTGTACAGAACAGCTCCAGGTAGCCATATTGCATTGCATTTTCAGAAAATGACAACAGCTGCAGATTGAAAAGGAAAGATCATTTTTAATAACATTCAATTGCAATATGACTTGTGTTGCAATTGTATACGCTAAATTGTTTTTTCTTTATTTGTGTTTTTTTTTCCCCCTACGAAAGTGGAGTTACTCTTTAAGGCTGCATAACCTTGCTATAGAGGGATAGGCTTTGTTCATATTTCATGTCTGAAATTTGCAACCACTTAAAGCTTTCTACCCACTGCAAAATGTATCCAAGCAAGAAAACCTGAATCTTGAATGAATGGATTTATCCTTGAGACTATTAAAGCGGTAGTATACTCAGCTTTTTAACTTTTACCTACAGGTAAGCCTATAATAAGACTTACCTGTAGGTAAAATCAATATCTCCTAAACCTGCACGGTTTAGGAGATATTCGCCCTGCATGCAGCCGCTGACACCAGCGGCGCATGTGCTCTGAAGGTCTGGCGAACCTTCAGAGCTCCTTGCCGGTTCCTTGCCGGAAAGTGAACTTCTAGAGTGATGTCATCGCGGCTCCGGCCACTCACAGTGCCGAAGCCGCTGAACCCGGAAGAGATGCCGAGGGAAGATGCAATGCATACTAGCTCATTATGCCTTTGTCCTGCAGGGTTTTTTTTTTTTTGAGGATACAACCACTTAAAGAAGTTAAAGGGAGATAAGACCAAAATACAAATGATTTGGAAAACTTCTTCACCTCAATTATGTTTCCAAAAAAGTTTTATTCAAAATGACAAAAAGTACAAATACTAACAGCAGCAGGTAATGAGTAGTAATGCAGAATAAAAGAAAGAAACCATCTCAACACAAGTTGTTTCAATATATTTTACAGTCTGGAAATCCCCAAATATGAATTTAACACCAACTTAAACCCACCGGGAGGTTTAACACAAGAAGCGCTCTTTAAACTTGGTAAGGGATAATTCAAGGGATTTGTCAGCTAAATTAAGAGGTCACACCGCAGATGAACTACAACACATAAGGGAGCAATGCAATTAACCTGGGCCTCACGTCTAATCCAGGTGTCAGGACTAAATCCGGTGAGTTATTACAGCAGATAAAAGATTAGCTGCTTTATTTGGCTACACTAATTAAAACATTTACAATGCGACCTATAAAAGGTGATTGCTTGATGCAAGGTCTCAAAGCAGATTGTGATGTCATTTCATTGGAATTTGGAGAATTATTACAGAACAAAAATATCATAAAATGGGATTATGCTTATGTGCTGCGTACATTCGCATAGTCTTCTTTCTTCTACATGAACCTGTTGCTGAAGCTCGAAAGAACATAATAGATCTGCCCGCAGTGCATAAACATGGCGTGAACCGATCAGTCGTTATTTTACCTGCTGGTGCATGCCACTGAGCACACAGCGGCACAGCTGATAGTATGCCAAAGCTGCACATACACAGCAGGACGCAACTGAACAGCTCAATGCTGCTTGTTTTCATCATAACATACATTTCCCTTGAAGCCCCTTGTATTTCCTTGAAAGAGATGTTGAAGGATTTTGTACACAACATCAAGTTCAACCACAAAAGTCACTGTCAAACAGAGCAAAAGGGGACGAATGTCAGTATTGGGACAGGATGGAAAAATGTGGCCCTTAGTTATAACCAACAGTTAATGTTTGAGGAAATCACTTCATGCAAATATGTAGATTCTAAATATAGATAAATAAATAAATACATTTAAATAAATATGATTTTTCTTTTTTGCAAAGCAATGAAAGCAAATTAAATAGGATTTGGGTGGAGGTAAAGCTCACTAAAAAAAGAAAAATGCAAAAAAATAAAGAAAATTAAAAAAAAAAGAAAATGGCACAGGGCATGTCCTGAGCAGTATAAACATGGATTCCATTCATTATTGCACAGGTATCCAAATCACAAACAAGCATCACAGCCAGATTATTTTTTTGCAAAGTAATGAAAGCAAATTAACTAGGGTTTGGGTGGAGGTAAAGCTCACTAAAAATAGAAAAATGCAAAAAAATAAAGAAAATTAAAAAAAAAAGAAAATGGCACAGGGCATGTCCTGAGCAGTATAAACATGGATTTCATTCATTATTGCAGGGGTATCCAAACAAGCATCACAGCCAGATTTTGGCCAGTGTCACCAGCTAATCAGGGAGATTACCAGAGCTCCAGCTGCTGGGTTTAAATTTTTGGCAGCCTGCACTCTATTGGTCAGAGCAGGAACAAGGATATATGCTGGAGTCAAAGAGAAATTGAAGGAAGATGCTCCCTCAATGGCAGACTAGGATGGGCAGAAGAGGAGAATGCAAGGAGTTGGGGCCAGACCTGACGACATCATAGGATGGCACCTTAACACTAGGACGGTTTTCCTCCCACTGACATCACTGACACTGGGGTATTTTTGCCCCATATTTTGCTGCAACTTGAAAATGGGCACCTGTCCCAACTTCACAACCCGCCCTTTATTATAGATACACCTACATTACTAATGCTTTCACTGCAGTGGACATGTGTGTACTTTTTGAGACCTGCTTTTTTGATTGATAGATACGTATACAGACAGACAGACACATAAGCAGTGTACGCTTTATGTATTTACTCCCTAAAGATACCATGCTCCTCGATAGCAGTGACTTACTTTAGTGATAGAGAATAGTCATGTTTGCTTGTCTGGCTGTTCCGCACAAGGTAACTGCATTCTTTGCACAACCTCAATAAGTTCTCTGCATCTGTCCGACTGATTGCTCCATGATACCATCTGAAATGAAAAGAAACATCTCATTCTTTCACTCTGATAGATGCACAACTAGGTTTAATCAGAAATCATTACATTAAACTGATTGTAAAGGTAAATTAAAAAAAAACCCCACGCAACAAACATGTCTATACTTACCTGCTCTGTGCAATGAAACTGCACAGAGCGGCCAAAAACCTCCTTTTTCCGGGTCCCCTGCCGGCGCTCCTGGCCCCTCCTCTCTGTCCAGTGCCCCCATGGAAAGCGGCTTTCCATGGGGGTACTCGTACCCAAGCTCTGTTGCTGCGCCTGATGACAGTGAGACTCAGCCCTGGCCCCTCGTCACTGGCTTTTATTAACAGTATGGGGAGCCAATGGCTCCCCCCTGGGAGCAAAGCCAGCGAGACCGGCAAATGAGGGGAGAGAAAAGCTGCAGATGTGCATGGGGCTGGATCGAATGAGGGCTCAGGTAAGTAAAAGGGTGCGGCGAGGGGGGATGCAGACACCTAAATATTGTTCCCCTTAATGCATGGAATGCATTAAGGTAAAACATGTTTAGGCTTTACAACCACTTTAATAGAGAAAAGTGACCCTTGTGCTGGTGGCTGCTGTCCTAATTTAAATCTTCATTCCTCTGACCCCCCCCCCCCCCCCCATGGTAACCTACTGGTGCTGCAGCAATTAATACAGCTGCTGGACCTGTCGTGGGCACTCATCAAGGATGTCGACTATGCCTGCTCTTTCTGCCCCCTCCTCCATTTACAAAGTTCTTTTCACTAATGGAAACTATAGTACAGCTTTATGAATGAAGGAGGGAGGGGAGTATGAAGGATGGCCACAACTGGCACTTGTGAGGTGCACCTATGACATTTCCAATGGCTGTATTAACCCTTGCAGCATTGGAAAATTGTCACTAGAAGGGCATTGGAGGGAAGGGCACAGGACTGAGAATTTTGATGTAAAAATGTAACTAAGCTTAGGCTTTAAGGCCTATTTCCGATGGCCTGTACTGTGAGGGCATTTTTTGGGGGGTCTGCATCCACCCTAAGCTGGTCCAGCATTCTTAATGCTTTCCCAAGTAATTTTAATATTCCCACAATAAAACGGAATTACGCTATGTGGGTCCCTCTTGCTATTCCTTCTTTTATATGAAAATAAAACAACCTGCTGATTCCTGGTGATGCAGTGGAGGATCGACTGATCAAAGGAAATACAAGTCCCAGCAATCTCAAGAAATTCATCACACTGATGCATTTTGACTCTTTACAACATATGTAAGAGTCCACCAGCTGTCAGTGAGTGCGGGAACACAGGAGAGGAGCACAGCACAGTCTTTGGCACCTATTGTTTTGGAAGAACTTTGCACAAGTTCACTATTGTCTGCACAATTGTTTGAACTTTATTTTTTTATATTGTTTAGACTAAATTAAAATAAATGAATTACTGTAGATAGGGTTGCGCTTTGAATTATTATATCCTGCATACAGACAGCCTACGGAAATTTGACAGGCCTTCAGTAGCAGCTACACAACCCCAAACACACACTGTCTGCTTTTGGGGCTGTGCACCCACTCCTGCAGTTTTTACACTATGTGTGTTATGCTTTGGCTTGTTTTTGCATATCGGTTTATTGCATGGAGATCAAGCCATCATAATTCAGGAATATAAGGACACAGCCTGATCGATAATTCCTTGTGATCGGAATCTACCTACTTATAAGGATTATCTGGCTTGTTTGACCAATTTACTATAAGGTACCTGGGTCCATATTTTCTGGGTGAGCGCATATACCTCTATTGTTGGCGTTGGGTTCTATCTTTGGCTTGTTTTTGCATATCAGTTTATTGCTTGGAGATCAAGCCCTCATAATCCAGGAATATAAGGACATAGCCTGATCGATAATTCCTTGTGATCAGAATCTACCTACTTATAAGGATCATCTGACTTGTTTGACCCATTTACTATAAGGTACCTGGGTCCATATTTTCGGGTGATCGCATATTGTTGGTGTTGGGTTCTATCTCACCGATGAATATTGGAAACAGAAGACTTTGGCTTCTCATCTGGTTTTCCAGCCATCTTCACATAGTTTATGGACTCACTTATTGTTTTTTCCTCGCATTTTAGATAATATCTATTATCACCTGTTTTATGTATACTTTGTTGTATATAAAGTATTTTAGCGCAGTACATTATTATATCATTTCACAATTTATCATGTCAGTTGTAGTGCTAGCGGCTCATGTCCAATTGTGTAGTTAGCGGCAGCTCAGTGTTTTTCCATATTTTACAGTTGTAGAAGTAAACTAAATTAAATTTAGACATGGTGCTGACATTTTTATAGGTTTGTTTTTATCATATGCAGTTTGAAGGAATCTAGCGAGGGTATGTGACACCTGCCAACTCTGAAACAAACCCTATTTATTTACAGATAGGCTTATCCTTCAAATACTGCAACAATAATCAATTAAAAAAAAAAATCTTATCAGACACTCCTATATGAGAAGCTTCATCAGTAAATAAAATAACTTCATACTAAAACCCACATTTGTTTCTCCAGTGCAACATTTGGATCCACTCTCTCGCCCAAGACACCACAAAGTTCAGGGCTGCCGTGTTTTATCGGTTTGAAGCCCCCTCCAGGAGCTCTCAGCTGTCTGCGTCTGTCACTGCTTGGAGATGGCGATGACTGCCTCTTCTCGCTGCCATTGAACTGTGCTGTAGAAAAGGAACAAATGAATAATAAAAAAAGATTAGTGGTGTCAACCAATGACAGCAGAAATGCAGTTTTAAGTATCTGCGTACACTTTCTCTGACTAGCGAGTATAATTTATTTAGCATTTGTATAGTACAGTTGAAATATTTTACGAAAAATACATTTTAGATATGGTTCTCACATTTTTACATCCTTGTTTGTTTTTATTATATACAGTTTAAATGTTCAACTAGGGAAATGTATAACTTGTTGGATAGAGTGTACCTTGGGAGAGTAAACTGTACTAAGATCTAAAGGAATTACAACATTAATATTGGATGGTGGTATTGCCATGATCTATCTACTCTCATAGGGCTATAGTGTTGAGCACTTAAAACTGAGTGGTACATGTTTTAATTTTAGATTGTAAGCTCTAAAGAGCAGGACCCTCTGATTCCTCCTGAATTGAATTGTAGTGTAACTGTTAGAGATGCACCAGGTTTTTAAGACTGAGTACCGATACCTTTTCTCAAGTACTCAACATATCTAGCTTGGGTTTAAATATGTGCGAGACGGTTTTCAGCACGATTTTAAGCCCCATCTAGTGCAATTTTATTCAATGGTTCAGGTGCGAATTGTTAAAGTGTAGGACATTGGAAATCATACCTGAACCGGGCTAAAAATCGTACCGGACTGTTTTTGAAAATGCACTACGACCGGCTGAGTCAGGTATAATTTTCAGTACCAAAATTCACACCTGAACTGCTGATAGAAATCACACGGACTCTTGAAGGTATCGGTTTTAGTATCGGAGCATTTTCACGAGTACAAGAACTCACGCAAATGCTTAGTATTGGCACTGATAACAGTAACGGTGCCACACTAGTAGCGTACAATGTGCCCCCATGTTGTAAAACTCTGTACAAACTGTTGGCATTTTATAAATCCGGTAAAATAATAATATTCCATCAATAAAAATAATTTTACACTATATTAGGTTTCTTTTGATGTTATCAGTGCCTGGATGGAGAAGCATGTGAAGCTGGAGGAGTCTGTGGGGGACCGGTCGCATAAAAGAAGTATGTGATAGTGAGGGATAAGGTACTGTATATTGTACAGTAAGGCCCCTTTCACACAGGCGGACACATTCAGATCCGCCTGTCCGTTTTTTTGGCAGATCTGAACGGATGCCCCATGCATCTCTATGGGGCATCAGATGTCAGCTGACATCCAATCCAATCCGATCCGTCAAGTCTGGACGGATGGAAACCCTATTTTCCCACAGCGCGGAGACAGAGCTGCCATCCGCCTGCTCAGCGCGGGATTGGCGGATCGATCCCCCGCTGAGAGAAACCAAGTCCTTTGATGGACTCTACAGTGTGAAAGGGGCCTAAGAGTGCTTTATACAGGTACCCTGTGCAAAAAATGAGCCTTTAACTCCGGAAATGCTGGAGCAGCCCCACTACAAACTACTTTTTTTCCCATTTCCCCTGGAATTCAGCTCCAATTATTATTTCACTCCAGTTTAAGGCGTGCTTCAAAAATTGAATGAACATAAGTTGAAGTTTGACACTCATGTGTAATCTCCATTGTCAATTTCTGCCAGCTGTGTATAGAACAAACAATAGAAAGATGTCTTTTGTTGTGAGTCATTGTCATCTGTCATGTGGTCTTCCTTTAAAATCCAATTTATTATTAAAAAAACGCCTCTAACTGAAAATAGTTAATGTATATAACTTGATATAATTGAAGCCCAAAGTGATGCTGGATTGGAAAGTTACATCTATCATGCACATACTAATGTCGCTTTCCATATGGAGAATAAAGGCATACCCTCAAGGTCACAAACAATCAGAATGCTTATTAGAACAGAAATCCTGTTTACTAATCAGACATGACATAGATAATTAACAACTCATTCACAATGTTGAAAAGTATCTTAATAGTGTTTAATCTATGCTTTTTTTCTGCCAAAGGTCATCCCCCTAGGTGTTCTATACAGTACAATATTAATCACTAGCACCTTTCAATGAACATCTCACTAGAGACGTAATTGTACAAGCAGCAACAGACAATTAGATATATAAACTAAAGCCATACACCCTTGCAGGCATATCTAATCTGGTGAAAAGATGCAAAGTATATTTGTATATTAAAATGAGATATCCCATTATCACAGGAAAAGTGCGTCAACAAGAAAATATATATTTCCCCATAGTGTTGAATGTGCTCTTCGGGAACAAGACCCTTTCCCATAGTCACAGAGTCTGTCATGCCCAAATAAACTGAATTAGTCACGCACAGCCTTGTTAAACTAAGCACAGGCATAACACAAGGACTGAATTTATACCTGTTCTGCCTCGCACAGTCACTAATAGACAGCCATAAACCTCTGTCATGGGACATTGGGAGAAAAGAAACATAAAATGTGAAACTTGAAGTAGTACTGAATTGCAACATGTGTTCTTCAGTGTGTTTTCTCTATTTATAGGGTTGTGAAAGTGTTCTGAGTTTCCAAAGAAAGCCTTCTAGCATTTAGGCCTCATGCACACTGGACATTATCAAAACGCCAGTAGAAAGCTGTAGCTGTAGGAGTTTTGCAGCTTTTTTGCAGTAGCGTTTTTTAGCTGTAGCAATTTTTTGGCTTTTTTAGTAAACTTATATGCCTATGGCTCAAAAACACTGATAAACGCCAAATAGCTACGTTTTTCAGCGTTTTTAAGCTTTTATCAGAGTTCGAGTGTTTTTACAGTTAAAAAACTCCTCTCAAAACCCACAAATTCTCTGTTTTTTTTCCAGCCATAAACACCACTGCCAAAAACTGCTAATACCAACCTGTACGTGCATGGACACTTAAGTGGGGTACACACTAGTAGAAAATCTGCCGAAAATTCCCGTCCAAGGTAAAATCGTACGATTTTCGGCTAGTGTGTACACAATTTTTCATTTAATGTGTATGCAGTACGTCCGTGAAAAATCAGATACGAAAGACCACGCATGATCTGAAGTTGCTGACGACCTTTGTCTAGGAACAAATCTCCCAAAAAAAAAAAAATCGGACGAGAAATTTTGTGAACATTATGCATTGTCAACTATTGGCTATTTCGTCCGATTTTTGGCAAATGTGTACGGATGTCTGAAACCAAAAACAGCAGCTGTTATAACGTTCAGTGTGCATGAGGCCTTAAATGTACTTAAATATTTAATTTCCTTGTTTTGAAGCTGGGTTCACACTTAATACGAATGTGGCTCACAGCAGGGGTCTGGTGCGTCCCTGTTCTGTTTCAGGAATGAATCGGTCCCGAATTTTTGCCTCAACTCGGACCTAAAACGGAGCCAAAGAAGCACAGGACCCCTGTGCAATCTGCTCCGCAGCCCCCATAGAGATGTGGGAAAACCCCCATCCAATGCGCACTAATGTAAACCCGGCCTCAAAGTTGAACTCCAGGCAAGCAGTTGTAAGCACAGTTAAAAATCTAGATTTGTGAAATTTTAAGTTATGCAGGTGCTTCCAGACACACATTCAGATCCTTTACTTCCACTGCAGCAAAGCTTGACCTAGAACACACCCCCAGCCTGTTGATTGGACAATGAAGGAGTAGAAGCACACTGTTGAGGTTACTCTTCTCCAGCAGCACACTGGAAATCAAGAAGGTCTGCTCCACTCCTAATGTAAGCTTTCCCTCTCCCAGTTTATAAAAGGTGGAAATCAAGCCAAATTCAGGAAATTAGATTACATTTTATTTTTTATTTATACATCATTTGTGTTTCTTTCATATTAAATTTGCGAAGAGAAACAATAGTGAAAAATGAAATGAACCTTACCTATGTGAACAAGTTGTTCTTTTTAAAAAAATAATGCTAACCAGTTCTTGTTTAAATTGTCCTATGGCTTCTTTGGCCAGAACTAAAAGGTGCCTATAGCCATAGGAGCAACTTCATCTACTCTGTGTGGTTACAACATTGGGAAACAATCCTATGTTTGCATGCACTCCCTTCCCTTCCTTTCCTATCCCATCATCCATCAACAAAATGCCCTGTACTATTTTCACAGAATACAAGTTGTTCTGTGAATAGACAAGGGTAGAAAAGGTGACAGGATTTCTTTATTTTTTCCTATAGAAGGTGATTTGTGAATGGATGAGGCAAGGAGAAATGACAGGATTCTTTTACTGTCAAGGCTGCTGCACTCATCCCTGCAGTACAAGAAGAAGATTTCTCTGTGTAGTATTCAGCATCAACAAAACTTGGATTTTAAAAGTAAAGAGCAGCCAGTCAGACTTAGGCCAGGTTTATACTAGCTTCAGCCGAGGCTCGCAGCAGGGGTCCGGTGCGTCCCTGTTCTCCATTTCAGGTACGAACCTGGTCCGAATTTTTGGCTGAATTCGGACCTGAAATGGAGCCAAAGACGCACAGGACCCTTTTCCAGTGCAGACTGCGGCCACCCTGGAGCTGTGAGAACATTGAGAGCCAGTCACAGTCGCCTGTGATGCAGAAATGTGAACCAAGCCTGAAGATAATCTTTATTAGCAGTACTTGTGACTTGTGCTATATATATATAAATATATATATATATATATATATATATATATATAAATCCTGCAGTTCAGCCTTAAAGCGATTGTAAAAGGTACATTTTTTCTTCAACCAACAAACATGTCTATACTTAACCGCTCTGTGAAATTTAATTGCACAGAGTGGCTAGAAACCTCCTCTTTCCGGTTTTCCCTCCGGTGCTCCTGGCCTCTCCCCTCTGTCCAGTGCCCCCCCCCCCATGGAAAGCTGCTTCCCATGGGGGCACTTGTGCATGCTCACTCCTGAGCCCCAACGTTGCCTCCATTGACACAGACAGCGGGACTCGGCCTTGCTCCCGTGTCAATGACCTTGATTGACAGCAGCGGCAGCAAATGGCTCCCGATGCCCCAGCAAAGCCAGTGAGACCCGGTAGTGAGGGGAGAGAAGAGCCACAGATGCGCACATCGCTGGATCGTATGTGGGCTCAGGCAAGTAAAAGGGGTGAAGGGGGACACTGATGCCTAAACATTTTTACCTTAATGCAAGGAATGCATTTAGGTAAAAAATATTTAGGCTTTGGAACCACTTTAAGTCTTAGATTTAAAAGCCTCCGGCTCCAAGTACAAGATGGTGTGCTCACGCAGCTTAATAACAGATATTTCTATTTTGTGCCCAATCATAAGTAGTTCAGTTATCATTTACCTCTGCAATAAATTGATGTTGCTATACAAATACAGAAAGTGTCTGTAAGTACACACTTGGCTGGGAAGAGGGATCTAAGAATGTGTACTTTTTTGCATGCTAAAGTGCCTACTGAGGTTGACTGAACTGGGTGTATGCCGAAATATGAATAAAAGCTTTCTAAAGACGTCATCAAATCAAGATGGATGCAACAGAGCTAGAAAACAATATACATAGAATGTGGGAGGAAGCAAAGACAGCCAACTATAGTGTTTATTTAGATGCATTTAGTTTGTGTATGAGATGCTTCAAAGTTTTTTGAAAGGTGTGTCTTATCTCTTTCATATCTCCAAGCTGCTTGAGTTCCTACTGACTGGTTTGGGGTTTTAGGAGTGGTATTTACATATTCATTTACTTATATGTCATTATACCCTCATAGTTACTGTGCTGACTAACACTTATTCCCTTCACTTATGTTTCTTCAGGCATTGTAACATCATTTTATATACTTCTTTTTTGTCCTTCATGTGCAGGCTTACCCCTCTCTATTTTACCTTCCACCTTTTCTTTTTTTTTCTTCCTTTTTTTTGTTTTTTCCCCTCCTCCAATCCATCCCCTCTTCCATTTTTCCGGACCCCTCTACTCTAACTTATGTTTTGATCATTGCTGAACAACTATTCAATACCTCATGGTTTTCCCCCCTTTTATTTGTATGCACTACTTCTGTCATTTTGTACTTGTTTATTTTAGTCTGGATTTTGTATGTTAAAATTTCAATAAACATTTAAAAAAAAAAATACATATTCATTTAGTGCACAATTGTGAAAGCACAATGGAAAAAAACAGACAATTGGGGTGGATCTAAAAATACACAAAATGACAGAAGAATTTGCCAAATGGATCAAAACTGCCATGAAAATGTGAGCTGTGCTCCTGATTGGCATTGCATACAAATTCCTAATGGGCCTGGATTTTCTTCAATGTGCATAGATTTATTAAATATGCATACTGCGCAAAACTTTGAACTGTCCGGCTGTTAATTATACAATTTTGGGACATTTTCGAAGAAAAGAGAACTTTAATTTATCCAAATTCTGGGATGGCCTAAATGAGCCATACTAGGCCTACCTGTTCTTGAAACTTTGGGTATTCAGGAGAAACTGTAAGTAGTTTTGAGTTAATTTTATTTGTTAAACTCGTTTTATAAATTTTTCCTATTATTTGCATAAAATCTTTATTTTGCAAGAAAACATTACAAAGAAAAGCCGAGATATTGCAGATTACCCAGGGTCTTCTAAAGTAATCACAGTTGTAGCTTTTCCATTTGTCACAGTTTCTTTTTCTAATTAATACAAAGTAGGCAGGGAGAGGAGGGGGTGAGCACTTCTCTGACTCGTTCAAATGTACAATTTGAACTTTAGCTATTCAGCTCTGTAAACAACAATCCTTTTCCAGCAAAACATTAAAAGGTGAGCTTGATAAACATTTGAAAATTAGTTTACAGCTCTACCTGCAGGCTGAAGACAGCAATTATGAAAAATGTATATGAAACATGTATAAGTTTACCTAAAGAATGAAAGAAAATACAAACAATAATATATACTCTTTAGATTACTTTATATTTTCTTAATAGTTAAAATCCTTGTTAAGGCTGAATGTTTTTTAACTTTTTTCTAACATTTAGGAAGGTAAAAAACCTTCTGTGTGCTGACACCCCCCCCCCCAAATACTTACATGAGCTCCCTCTTGATCCAGTAATGTGCATGAGAGCCCTGGCTGTCCCGGAACTCCCTCTCCTCATTGGCTGATATAAAAGCGGAAGTCACTGGCTCCCACTGCTGTCAATCACAGCTAGTGAGCCATTAAGGAGAGGGCAGGGGTGGGGCCAAGCCATGCCTCTATGTGTCTTATGGATGCATAGAGCAGGGCTCGGGAGAGTGGCTTGCTATTGGGGGTACTGGTCAAGGGGGAGGAGCCAAGAGCACTGGCAGGTGACCCGAGAAGAAGAGCATCAGGGCCACTGCGCAGAGCAAGTAAGAACAAAATGTTTTTTTTTAAAAAGCCAAATCTTTAATAGACTGTACCGAACAGTAATCTGGCATCTGGGTAATCTACATTTTTTTTAACATAAGAAAAACAACAAAATGTGTTGTGCTTAGCTCTCTCTTTATACTTTGCCATGTCTCATGTATATACAGATACCAAAACGTTCATCATACCTATAAAGGATGTATATTATTCTTCTTAAATGAAAAAGAAAAACAAAATCTGGATGCGATTTGTAAAACTTTTTTTTATTTATTTCAAGCACACTGAGAATGCTATCAGACTAAGCCAGGTTATTACAACTAAAAAAGTATCTGGGAATGCAATGCATACTAATTAAAGTAACTCACTGTAAGATTTGTGCAATAGTCAGCAAATTCAAAAAACCTGAGACACAAAGTTACATTCACTTTGTTCATATTGCTCAATACACATATTTACCAAGACATGATGCATAATAAAATATGTCATGGTACACTGATATGGTCTGATAGATGGTATATGAAACTGTCAAAGCCTGACATTAAAGATAAATACTCAAGCACAGTTCATATATTTTGTAGCAAGGAGTAAACTACAGAAATGTGTTTCTTCTAGCTATCTCAATGCATCAGTTCCCTTTGCTCAAAACAATAAGAACATATGAAAGAAGTGTAAAAAATGATCCACTACTAGAACAACATGCTGAGATGACTTCAAAGGTTGTCATTTTTTTTTCAATTTAGTTACTATATCAGCTGCAACTGATTTACGTTCCTATACACAATAGAGACTGTCGCACACTCTCAAAGCGGGAAGTGGAATTTGGACGTGACCACATCTATATTATCAGTTCTTCCCTTGCAAACCAGTTGCCAATGTTTGCCAGCTGATTGCTATTGCTCCCCAAAGAGAAGGCTGGCATTGCTGATGCTTGTGCAATGTATTATCATATACACTTGTATGTTGCAGAAACTTACAAGTGTAAATCCTCATTGTTCTCACAATTGTTCATTTGCTGACTGAAAAGTTGTGTTCCCATTGCCCTGTTGTGTTCCCGTTCCCCCAAAACGCATTGGCTTTAACATGTTCTGCTACCAATAAAACAACGATCTTTTGATCTAAGTGGGATTCTTATTGCTGATTTTGGGCGCTCCTTTAACCGACTACCAGTAGAATTTTTGGAAATGACCACTAGGCCGTATCTTAACCACTTGCCGACCGCCGCACGACTATCTACGTCGGCGGTCAGCCCCTCACAGGCAAACTAACGTAGGGCTACGTTGCTTGCTTGTGAGGGTCTAGGGAGCGAGCGCGCGCCCCCCGGGGCGCGCTCCCGCTCCCGCGTGGTCACGGACCCCCCCGCGCGTGTGACCAGCGGACCCGATGTCCGCCGGTCACTCGGCGATCGGCGGGGGAGAGGGAGAATGTCAGGCAGCTTGTGTAAACAAACTGCCTGTCATTCTCCTCGCTGCAAAGACACTGATAAAACGGATCTGGTATGTAGATCCGTTGATCAGTGTCCTTACAGCTAGAGCCACAGCCAATCACAGTAGAAACCACGCCCCTAGGGACACACACAGCCCCTCCCTTCCAAATAAAGTTAACCCCTTCACTACCAGTGTATTTTTACAGTAACAGTGCATATATATAGCACTGATTACTGTAGAAATGTCACTGGTAACCCCAAAAGTGTCAAAAATGTCAGTCAAGGGTCCGATCTGTCCGCCGCAATGTCGCAGTACCGCAAAAAAAATCGCAGATCGCCGCCATTACGCGTTAAAAAAAAAAACAACAAAAATTACAAAAATCTTTCCCTTTGTTAGTAAACGCGATAACTTTTGCGCAAACCGATCAAAATTCGCTTTTTGCGATTTTTTTTACCAAACATAGGTAGCATAAAATAAATTGGCCGAAAATTTTTAAAAATTTTGATTTTTACATTTTTTTTTGGGGGAATTTCATATAAAAAAATGTGAAAAATATTGCTATTTTTGCAAAATTGACGCTCTTTTTTTGTTTATAGCGCGTGATCAAAAAATCGCACAGGTGATCAAATACCACCAAAAGAAAGCTCTGTTTGTGGGAAAAAAAGGACGTCAAATTCGTTTAGGTACAGCGTCGCACGACCGCGCAATTGTGCGTTAAATTCACGCAGTGCCGAATCGCAAAATACCCCCTGGTCGGAATGGGGGTAAAATCTTCCGGGGCTTAAGTGGTTAAGGTAGCAGCCCAGAACCCTTAACAAGGGTACACTGCCTTTTTTCATCCAGTCGGGCCAGATTGATTGGGAGTAAATTTCCCCAATTGGCCCTCTCTCACCTACCACTCACCCACAGACCCTGTATGGAGCAGGTCAGTCCAGCGCAGCCATCAACTTTTCAAAAAAACGACTCACAATTGTTCAGGAATTGTGTCTCAAGTGCTAATTCATCTTTATGGGCATCTTTACACAATACCATACAGTATATGAACACCAAACCTGGCAAAGGTAGTTGATCAAAAACGGATAACCAATGTGACCAAATGTATATTACAGCTCTACATTCTCATCTGTTATGCTTTTATAAGGCAATAGCGAGGTAGACATTAGGCCCTTTTAACACATGCATTCATTTCATCAGTTAAGTCCCAGTTCACATTAGTGCGATGACAGACATTGCATGTGATTCGCAGCACAATGCTCTGAAAATCACATGCGATGTGAATTCAACCTTACAGATTGTATAGATGAATTTGCATCGCTTTCAGACCAAAGTCGCACAGGACCCCTTTTTTGGTCTGCACCAGAATCAGATCGCATTGGTGTTCACACCTTTGTGATCCGATTCATGTTCCGAACTGACAAATCACACTGCGATATGAAAACTGATCTGGGGTGTCGTTAACTTTGTACTGACACCCCCAGCGATTCGCATATGGCAGTGTGAACTGCCTGCGAGTTGAGTGCGATGCGGGAACCCGCAGTGGATTCGCAGGGTTCCCGCATCGCATATGTGTCAACCGACACTCAGTCACGTCAAAATGGATTGAAGAATTCATCAGTTTTTCATTAGTGATCATCAGTTTGTCATCAGTAATCATCAGTTTTTCATCAGTGATCATCAGTGTTCATAAGTTTTTTCATCAAGTATCATCAGTTTTTTTAATCAGGGATTATAAATTTTTCATCAGTAATCATCAGTTTTTCATCAGTGATCATCAGTTTTTTCATCAGCGGTCATCAGTTTTTCATCAGGGATCATCAGTTTTTCATCAGGGATCATCAGTTTTTCATCAGGGATCATCAGTTTTTCATCAGGGATCATCACTTTTTCATCAGTGGTCATCTGTTTTTCATCAGTGATTAGAGCTCTTTGACAAGGTCCGCCTCCGTAGGCGGATCTGTGCTGCTCAGCGGGGATCGATCCGCCGATCCCCGCTGAGCCGGCGGGTGACAGCTCCGTCTCCGCTTGCAGTGTGGAGAAGGAGGTGTCACAGCCCCCGCTGCTCTCTATGGGGAATCGGATGAGAGCGGACAGCTTGTCCGCTCTCATCCGATCCGATCCCCAGGACGGATGGAAAATAGGGTTTCCATCCTTCCGGATTTCACAGACAGGATCGGATGCGGATAGCAGCGGAGATGTCACCGCTGACATCCGCTGCCCCATAAGGTCCTTTCACACGGCCGCTCCGTGTGTCCGCAAATCATCCCATCCGTTTGCGGATGATTTGCGGACATAATGTAAGTGAATGGCACTGCGGATGTCAGCGGAATACCATCCGCTGACATCCGATTTTCCTCCTTTCAGTTCTGTTCCGTTTTTTCGAATGGAACAGAACCCCATTTTTCCTTCCGTGTAAAAAACGGAAAGGAAGGAAAATCAGTGCCATATACTTACATTATGTCCGCATATCATCCGCAAACGGATGGGATGATATGCGGGCACACGGAGCGGATGACAGAAATGTCATCCGCTCCGTGGAAAAAAAAAAAAAGTCCTTTAGGACCTTTCACACGGCTGCCCATAGGGCTGAATGGGGCGCCTAAAAAACTGACAGGCGGATCTGATCGGAATGCCCGTGTGAAAGAGCCCTATCAGTTTTTCATCAGGGATTATCAGTTTTTCATCAATGGTCATCAGTTTTTCATCAGTGATTATCAGTTTTTCATCAGGGATCATCAGTTTTTCATTAGTGGTCATCAGTTTTTCATCAGTGGTCATCAGTTTTTCATCAGGGATCATCAGTTTTTCATTAGTGGTCATCAGTTTTTCATTAGTGGTCATCAGTTTTTCATCAGGGATCATCAGTTTTTCATCAGGGATCATCAGTTTTTCATCAGTGGTCATCGGTTTTTCATCAGGGATCATCAGTTTTTCATTAGTGGTCATCAGTTTTTCATCAGGGATCATCAGTTTTTAATCAGGGATCATCAGTTTTTTTTTTTATCAGGGATCATCAGTTTTTCATTAGTGGTCATCAGTTTTTCATCAGTTTTTCATTAGTGGTCATCAGTTTTTCATCAGTGATCATCAGTTTTTCATCAGGGATCATCAATTTTTCATCAGTGATCATCAGTTTTTCATCAGGGATTATCAAGTTTTTCATCAGGGATCATCAGTTTTTCATTAGTGGTCATCAGTTTTTCATCAGGGATCATCAGTTTTTCATCAGGGATTATCAAGTTTTTCATCAGGGATCATCAGTTTTTCATCAGGGATCATCAGTTTTTCATCAGGGATTATCAAGTTTTTCATCAGGGATCATCAGTTTTTCATCAGTGGTCATCAGTTTTTAATCAGGGATCATCAGTTTTTCATCAGGGATCATCAGTTTTTCATCAGGGATCATCAGTTTTTCATCAGGGATTATGGGCTCTTTCACACGGTCCGCCTCCGTAGGCGGATCCGTGTTGCTCAGCGGGGATCGATCCGCGATCCCCGCTGAGCTGGCGGATGACAGCTCCGTCTCCGCTCGCAGAGCGGAGAGGGAGGTGTCTCAGCACCCGCTGCCCTCTATGGGGGATCGGATGAGAGCGGACCGCTTGTCCGCTCTCATCAGATCCGCTCCGCACCGATTACTGAACAGATGGAAAAATAGGGTTTCCATCCGTCCAGATTTCAGCACAGGATCGGATGCGGATGGCAGCGGGTGTCAGTGGAGGTGTCTCCGCTGACACCCGCTGCCCCATAGAGCTGCATGGAGGATCCGATCAGATCCGCCTAAAAAACTGACAGGCGGATCTGATCGGACCGCCCGTGTGAAAGAGCCCTATCAAGTTTTTCATCAGTGATCATCAGTTTTTCATCAGGGATCATCAGTTTTTCATCAGGGACCATCAGTTTTTTCATCAGTGGTCATCAGTTTTTTCATCAGTGGTCATCAGTTTTTCATCAGGGATCATCAGTTTTTCGTCAGGGATCATCAGTTTTTCGTCAGGGATCATCAGTTTTTCGTCAGGGATCATCAGTCTTTCATCAGTTTTTTTTTTTAAATCCACTACCAATGCAAATATGGATGGAAAACCATTTGTCCATCTGACCATTTGTCAGTTTACATCCCTTTTTGTCGGATCCATTTTTTTTAATAGGGCTTTCATCCGTTCAAAAAAACGGATGTTGACAGAAGCGGATGAAAACGGATGTAAATGAATGATCATCCATTTACATCTGTTTTTCCATAGGAATACATTGATGTCCGTTTTTCCATCTGTCAACGTGTGGATACAAAACGGACTAACGGTCCGTATGTGTGAAAGGGGCCTAACGGAAGCAAAAAATAGAGCTTTGATCAGTTTAAAAAAACGGATGATGATGGATGCGGATGTAAACTGATGTAAATGAATGATCATCTATTTACATCCATTTTTCCATAGAGATGCATTGATGTCCGTTTTTCATCCGTCAACGGATGGGTGAAAAACAGACAAACGGACAGCATGTATGAAAGGGGCCTTTGGCAGTCATTTAGATGACATTTAGATGACAGCTCTATGTAATCTCTCATTACTGGAGAATGTAACCATACAAAGGAACTGAGCTTAATTAAAATCTGAGATATAAGAGACAGTTTGCCAGCCAACTGCTGTTATAGAACTAAAGGCTGGAGTGGGTTATCAGTGATCATATATTGAAATTCTGCTAATTAATTCTTAAGAAGCTAATTTGCAATGCATGGAGTGATATCACAACTTTAGCCAGGTGCATCATCCTTGATTTGCCTAACCATTCCCAGTTCAGCCCCCTAAAGCTGGTCATAGACAGTGCGATTTTCTTTTCTGAAACTACAGATTGCAGGAAAGGAAAAATGCTAAATTTCCTCCCGTGTTTTCCAGGTGGGGGGAGGGGAACTGTCCCGGCTGGAAGAACACACAGTGATTATTGCTAATGGCCATAGCCACTGGCAAAAATCGCATGGAAATCCTACAGGCTGGTTGTACCCAAGTTGATTTATTGATCAACTTGGGTACAATCTGCCAGCCCATGCATGGTTTGACTCTCGGCCAGTGCTGAACCGTCTATGGCTGGCTTCAGAATGTCCATTCTACTAGTAATTCACTTGAGATACTGCAAAATGAATACTGTCTCATCATCTGTTCACTTTTTAAAAGTTGTGTACTGGCTGGGAACCTATAGAATGTGCTGTCGCATTGGTGGGCATTGTGTACTGGCTGGGAAGTAGAACCTATAGAATGTCTTGTCGCATTAGTGGGCAATCAATATTATTGTGGTAAGAAAAAGAAAAATGTTATTGCAAGTAGCAAAACTCAAAGTGCTATACTAATAGCAGCCAATTAGTCCTTGTACTGGTCTGTCTCTAGTGAATTAAAGGCAAAACATTTTTTGGATTGAGTGAATAAGGATTATAACGCTTGACAGGTTTTTATTGCGGTCTGTGCCCCCATTAGGGAGTTTCACCCTCTCTATTTGTCCTCTTTACCATTATCATTGACAGTGAAAGTAAAAGAAAATCCCAAACTGTGAGTTGTACCCAGAGAAGTAATAGAGAGGAAATCTTCCAATGGGGAAACTAGTTCTGATGGCCTGGGGTTTCCAAAGGGACTCTCTTAAAGGGGTTGTAAAGGCAAAATATTTTTTAATACATTCTATGTGAAGCAGCCACCCCAGCACCCCCTAATAAAAACCCACCTCTATCCAGAAATTGTCCACGAGTCCCTCAACCATCCGGGACTCTCCCTCCTGATTGGCTGAGACACAGCAGTGGCGCCATTGGCTTCCGCTGCTGCCAAAGTCAGTTAGCCAATCAGGAGAGGGGCGGGGCCAAAAGGCAGCTGTCTGGACACACAGAGCTGCAGCGCAGCCTGAGTGTCCCCATAGAAAGATGCTTGCTGTGGGGGCACTTCACAGCCGGGAGGGGTCAGGAGCACTGAAGAGGGACCCGAGAAGAGGAGTATCAGGGCTGCTCTGTGCAAAACCACTTCACTGGGCAGGTAAGTACATTAGTAAGGTACAGTCTTATTGACTGGAAAAATAAACTATTGCTCCTGCGCTTAAGAAGTTGCTGTGCGGCTGATTGAAAACATGCGTCTCCATCGGTTCAGCCGCCATATCGGCTGTGCTGCCACTCCCAACAGGTCGGGGAAAACCCAAATGAAACTCTAAAAAGAAAAGAACAGAGGGTGCACCAGCCTAGAGCATTACCTTTGTGACAATTTATTTTTAAAAATATACACATCAAACTCACAAACAAGATGAAATGTCAAGTGAAATATATATATATATATATATATATATATATATATATATATATATATATATATATATATATATATAAATGGATTTTTGTAAGAACTTACTGTAAAATCCTTTTCTCTTAAGCTCATTGACAGACGTAGTCTTCTTGATTCTCAAGAGCTGGGTTATGTTGTCTCCGCAGGAGTAGGACTAGGCAGAATGACAAAACGTTCTGGCTCCACCCTAGGGGCAGTCCCTGAGGGTATATCCTCCCTCTCTCTGCTACAGGGAATCAGTTCTGTTTAAAGCAGTACAGAGAATTTAACCCAACCCAACTCAATGATAGAGGGGCGGGTACTACGTCTGTCAATGAGCTTAAGAGAAAAGGATTTTACGGTAAGTTCTTACAAAAATCCATTTTTCTCTATCGCTCATTGACAGACGTAGTCTTCTTGATTCTCAAGAGCTGGGACATCCAGAAGCAGTGCCACAAATGAGGGGTGGGATTGACAAAATCAAATCCAATCTAGAAGGCCCAACCGGTGCCAAACTAGAAGTTTTAAAGGCTCATTATAAACAAAGAATGAGGCTAAAGAAAAATTTTTCCAACGGAAAAAAACCCTCGAGGTAGACCACTGGTCTCCTCAAATTGCGGCCTGCAAAACCTTGCGGCCAAATGAGGCATCAGACGATGCCATTACATCAACTTTATAATGTTTAGAGAAGGTATGCACCGACGACCAGGTAGCCGCCTTGCACACCTGGACCACTGACGCCTGATGGCGAAAGGCCCATGACGCACTAAGTGCCCGAGTAGAGTGCGCCTTAACAGGGAACGGGGGCTCCCGACCCTTAATAGAATAAGCCTGCACTACCGTCTGTCTGATCCATCTGGAAATGGTCGCGGCAGAAGCAGGCAACCCCTTTTTGGGTCCATCTGGGATCACAAAAAGTGAATCCGTCTTGCGAAACGAGTCTGTCGTTTTCAAGTATACCCTGATCGCCCGGACCACATCCAAGGAGTGCAAAGCAAATTCCCGAGGATGACTGGGCTTAGGACACAGGGAAGGTAATACAATTTCTTCATTCAGATGAAATTCTGAAACCACTTTTGGTAGGAAGGATGGATTCGGACGAAGAACCACCTTATCTCTATGAACCACCAGATATGGTGAACGACAAGATAATGCGGCCAGTTCTGACACCCTGCGTGCAGAAGTAATAGCCACCAAGAAGGCCACCTTCTGGGACAACGTGGGTAGAGGAATCTCCCTAATATCTTCAAAGGGAGGTTTCTGAAGAACCGACAACACTAGATTAAGATCCCAGGGGGGTAACGGCGCGTGCACTGGCGGAGCCAGATGTCGCACCCCCTGGATGAAATTCCGCACCAAGGAATGAGTAGCCAAAGGCTTCTGAAAGAAGATGGCTAATGCTGAGACCTGACCCTTGATAGTACTCAAGGCCAGTTTCTGCTCAACCCCTTGTTGCAGAAAAGCCAATATTCGGCTAATCGAATAAGACCGAGGACGGAACCCCAAAGGTTCACACCATGCAATGTAGGACTTCCATGTGCGATGATAAATCTTTCTGGAAGTCACTTTCCTTGCTTCAACTAGAGTAGGAATAACGGAAGCTGACAAACCTTTGTCCTTCAGCACCTGGGTCTCAATAGCCAGGCCGTTAAAGCCAGCGATCGTAAAGCAGGATGGAAGATCGGTCCCTGAGACAGTAGATCCTCCCTGAGAGGAAGTCTCCATGGGACGTCCGCCACCAGTCTGACCATGTCGGCGTACCAAGCTCGACGAGGCCAGTCCGGAGCTACCAGGATTACTGGGATTCCTTCCTCCTCTACCCTGCGAAGAAGTCTTGGCAGTAACGCGAGAGGAGGGAAGGCATATATTAGCTGGTATTGCCCCCACGGGGCGATCAGTGCGTCTGCGGTTTCTGCTAGAGGATCGCGGGAGCGAGCCACGAATCTCTGAACTTTCCTGTTGAATCGTGATGCCAACAGATCCACATCCGGGGTGCCCCACCGTAGGCACAACTGGTGGAAAACGTCTGGATGGAGGGACCATTCCCCCTGATCCAGGGTCTGACGGCTGAGATAATCTGCCTGACAATTCTCCACCCCCGGAATGAACACCGCAGAGATTGTTGGAACAAATCGTTCCGCCCAGCGAAGAATGCAAGCCACTTCTTTGGCCGCTCGGACACTCTTGGTGCCCCCCTGATGATTGACATAAGCCACGGCCGTGGCATTGTCCGACTGGATCCGAACCGGGCTGCCCTGGAGCTGCTCGGTCCAGTGAATCAGACAAAGTCTGATCGCTCTCAGTTCCAATACATTTATCGGTAACCTGGATTCTTCCGAGGACCAAAGTCCCTGGACAGATAACTGACCAAGAATTCCTCCCCATCCGGATAGACTGGCATCCGTGGTCACTATCGTCCAATATATTGGCAGAAATGACTTTCCCTGGCTGAGCATTGGAGACCGAAGCCACCAAACCAGAGACTCTCTGGTCTGTTTGCTCAATCGTATCTGATTGTCCAGGGATTCCGGATTCCGATTCCATCTGAGAAGAATCTCTTGCTGAAGAATTCGGGTATGGGACTGGGCAAATGGGACTGCTTCGAATGAAGCCACCATCAACCCCAGAACCCTCATGCACGTCCGAAGGGAAGACCAGCTGTTGGACAGTAACAACTGGACTGCTGATTGAATCTTTCGAAGTTTCCCTACCGGAAGGAAAACTCTGTCTAGAATTAGACCCAGATATTCGAGCCTCTGGGTGGGAACCAGAAATGACTTTTGCTGGTTCACCAGCCACCCGAATTCCTGTAAAGAAATCATAGTAATTTCTATGTTTTGTAGCAAGGTCTGAGGAGACTCTGCATGAAGCAGAAGATCGTCTAGGTAACCTAGAATCGATATACCTCTTTGGCGCAGAAGTGCCAACATTGGGGCCAACACCTTTGTGAAGACCCGCGGAGCCGTGGCGAGACCGAAAGGTAACGCCACAAACTGATAGTGGTTCTCCTCTACGGAAAAGCGTAGAAAACGCTGATGTCCTGCGAAAATGGGAATGTGAAGATAGGCGTCCTTGATGTCTATGGACGCTAGGACATCCCCTGGATGCAGGAAGGCTGCTACCGTGCGAATGGACTCCATTCTGAATCTTCTTATGTTGACGAAAGAATTGAGTGCTCTTAAGTCCAGAATTGGACGCACTTTGCCCTCTTTCCTGGGTATTGTAAACAGGTTTGAATAAAACCCTTGAAACCGTTCTGTCCAAGGAACGTGGACTACCACTCCTTGTTGTAGTAAATCTGTGACTGCTCTCCTCAGATCTTCTAAACGATCTGCGGATAGACGGATATTGGAAGGGAAGAATCGCGCCGGTGGGAGAGATCGAAACTCGATCTTGTACCCTGACCTTATGACTTCGCAAACCCAATTGTCCGGGATTCTGGAAAGCCATGGATCCGGGAACCGGCGAAGACGTCCCCCCACCCCAGTTATGGGTGGGGGCGCACCTTCAGGCTTTGGATGGTTTATCTTCAGGTCTGGAGGGGGCGGGCTTTTGCTTGCCCGACCAACGACCCCTGACGCCTCCTGTAGGAGCTTTGGAGGACTTAGTTTTTTCACCCGCTGGATGAAAAAACCTCTTGTGAGCAGAAAAAGAAGGCCCTCGTCTTTGACGAGTTCCTCTACCTTTAAAATTTTGCGGTAAAAAGGTGCTTTTTCCACCGGTGAGATCCTTAATGATCTCATCTAAGTTGGCTCCAAATAGACGCTCTCCTGAAAAGGGGATATTAGCCAATGCTTTTTTGGAACCTTGGTCGGCTAACCAACCTTTTAGCCACAGTGTACGCCTGAGAACCACTGCTGAGACTGATGCTCGCGCCATTAATGGAGTGGCGTCTAACGCCGCATCACATACAAACTGTAACCCCTGTATCATTTGTTCCAACAAATCTGATACCGCCTGAGGGACTTCTTCTAAGTCCCGGCGTAACCACTTGGTCCATTCAGTTACAGCCTGCGAAACCAGACCAATAGCAATTATTGGTCTGAAAGCTGATCCAATCAAGGAAAACATGGTGCGAGACATAGCTTCTATCTTGCGATCCACTGGATCTTTAAAAGACGGAGCGTCTTCTAAAGGAATAACCGTGGCTTTATTCAATCTAGCAATAGGTGAATCCACCACAGGTGGTTCTGTCCATTTCTTAATAAGGGTTTCCTGAAACGGATAACGCCTGTCAATGCGTTTAGAAATATTAAAAGTGCGTTTTGGCAGACGCCATTCTTCTTCGATTGGATTGCCAAAACATTTGGGCAATGGAAAAACCTTCGCCACTTTGATGCGCTTTTTAGTCCCAAAAGGGATCTCAGTTTCAGCTATTTCCGATGGAGTACCCTGTAACCTTAAAGTCTCTTGAACAGATACAATGAGTGCGTTTACCAACGCTTCCTCTCGGGCTATGGCGGATGCCGAAACATCCTCCTCACTGTCTGAAGAGACAGGACCCGAGACACCAATACCAGATGAAGTACCTGCAACTGCAGAAATAGGCTCAGAGTCTGAATCCGAAGTTTCAGATAATAAGGGGTTAGGCGGGGGTCGCTTTCTTGCGCCCTGTCCCTGACAAGCCACTTCCACCCGGGACACAAAAGTTTCCATAATAGCTGACAAAGATTCAATTGTCAATGGGGTGCTGGAGGATCCCGCAGACCCCTCGAGGGGATCCGGAGGAGATACATGAGTGGCAGGGTCCATGTTAATACAGGACACCTTTGCCAGCAAAAACAAAAAAACTTTTTCTTTTTTTTTTTTCGTGTGTCTCCCCCTAGCGCAATAGCGCCCCTCAGAGTACCTGCTTCTCGATCCCAGAGAGAGAGAGAGGGACCCCCAAGGCTCACCAACCGATGCAGTGCAGTTTCCAACAAACTGCAGTCAGCGTCTGTCTTACACAGACTGGAAGGAGCTGTTTGCTTTTTTCCCGGGCAGAAGGCGTGGCTCCGCCCCCTGTGTACGCCTTCCGGCGTTCCCAGCCCTCCACGAGGTAGCTGGGCTCACAAAACATGGCCGCCCCCATAGAAGAGACATAAGACTCCAAAAACATGGCGGCCGGCGTGACCTGAGGACATACATGCATTCGGTCTACGGCAAAATGGCGGCGGACCGCCGATATCGGCTTCCCAGCACATCCACCTGCACTCTGCTAAGAGGTGACATATGGATCTACAGAGATACACTGCACATAAGGTAGGATTATACCTCCTATGTCTGCTGTAATTTACAGTCTGCTGGGTAGAGTGTTAGCTCTTGAACCAAGTCCACTTCCCACAAACACATGCTGTATTACAAGGGGGACTTGTAAATATCAGATATATACTGACCATATATGGAGGGGCCCATAATATATACTGCCTCATAATGAGGAAAAAAGGGAACGTTTACTCACCATACCGAACCGATAGGCACCCACTCTTCACAATACCCTCTCCACCGGGGTGGGGGTTTTGTGGACGCCTCGACTCTCTGGTACCTGGCGTCCAAGCGAGCTTTTAACTCGCAAAGTCAGTCCCTTTGCTGGGACTCCGTCGCGGCCGACTCAGCGCACTGGTCTGCACGCGCTCTTAGGCAGAAACCGGGGTGACCACTGTATCTCAACATCCAGCCCGTCGCCCGGCCCCGCATACTTACTTGAATATGTCGCGGCCGACCAAGCGCAATGCCATGGTCTGCGCGCGCTCGTAGGCCGGCTGGGGTGACCACAAGTGTCGCCCAGTCCGGCATTTTTGCTTGAAGATCTCACAGGAAAAAAACACTGGAGAAAACTACCTAAAAAATGTCTTTTTCTTAAAGAAAAAAAGTCTTGCCAGGACCAAAAGATCCCAGCAAGGAACTTAGGTCCTTACTCCTGACTAGACAGAAAAAAACTGATTCCCTGTAGCAGAGAGAGGGAGGATATACCCTCAGGGACTGCCCCTAGGGTGGAGCCAGAACGTTTTGTCATTCTGCCTAGTCCTACTCCTGCGGAGACAACATAACCCAGCTCTTGAGAATCAAGAAGACTACGTCTGTCAATGAGCGATAGAGAAATATATATATATTTATATATATATATGTAAAAAAGTGCACCAGATGTTCCACTGGTCTCTGCTGGTTAGTGACATTTGTGGAATAGAAACCTCCTAATAAAGCTGACAAGTTTTGGAGGGGTGTCCCTTCTTCTTCAGAGCTGTAACCAGCAGATCATGCTGAGTGGAGCATCTGGTGGACTTTTATATATATGCTCCACTTGGCATGATCTGCTGGTTACAGCTCTGAAGAAGAGGGGACACCCCTCGAAACACGTCAGCTTTATTAGGATGTTTCTATTCCACAACTGTCACTAACCAGCAGAGACCATTCTGATTCGAGCATCTGGTGGAATTTTTTACATATATATATATATATATTTATTTCGCTTGACATTTCATCTTGTTTGCGAGTATGATGTATATATATTTTTAAAAATAAATTGTCGCAAAGGTAATGAGGTAGGCTGGTGCCCCCTCTGTTCTTTTCTTTTTACAGTCTTATTGACTGCTGAGGACTCCTGCAATTTAAAGTTTTTAAAATGAAGGCGCCTCTGGAACAGGTAAGTGAAACAGCTTCACTACCTGCCATTATGCAGGGCTGCGGGCACACTACAAGGGATGCAGTGCTGCGGGCATGGTCCACCTGTACCATGCCCACAGTACTGCATCTCCTATAGTATGCCCACAACCCCGGATCCTCTTGTACCATGCCAGTACCCTGCATTCTCCTGAACCGTGCCAGTACCCTGCATTCTCCTGCACTATGCCAGTACCCTGCATTCTCCTGCACCATGCCAGTCACCCTGCATTCTCCTGTACCATGCCCGCCGCCCTGCATTCTCACCCTAGGCTTATACTCGAGTCAATGATTTTTCCCATCTTTTTGTGGTAAAAGTAGGGGCCTCGGCTTATACTCGGGTCGGCTTATACTCGAGTATATACGGTAATACTTTTAAAAACTCCCCAGCAGCAATTGCAATTGGGCATCCTTAAGGCTCCATTCACACCTAAGCAAATCGTTTTCAGGCATTTTTTTGGGGAGTTTTTCAGACGTTTGGAGGCAGACATTGACATCTAACAAAAAAGCGTCTTATCTGCCAAAAAAAGAAACTCATGTACTTTGAGCTTCATCATTTTGCTTCAGGTGACAAAACGCTGATAGGCTCAAAGGCCATTGAAATGAATGGGGTTTTGCTTGTTGGGCATTTTTAGACTTCTGAAATGAGCGTTTTACGAGCTGAAAAACACTAAGGTATGAATAGGGCCTTAACAAATTCTCCAAAGAAAGATACATTTCCTACCAGCACAAGTAAAAATTAGTGGAATGTTCCTTTGGTAATGAACTACAAAAATACTACTATTATGTATATATATATATATATATATATATACATATATATATATATATGTATAAACATTTCTGATTCTGATTCATATTTACAACTCGAATCTTTAAAATATGAGGGTTACCATTATATAGGGATTATATAAGGTACACCACTTCTGACAGTATTACATGTGAGAAGGAGCCTACGAAATGAAACGCTTGTTAGAATTCTTTGTTTGCTAAAGCAAGGCATTTAGGCTTTTAATAATATCTAGCAAATAAATATTCCTTCCAACATGCTGCAAGTAACAGTTATAGGACTGGTGGCGCCAGTTGCAAAATGAACATGTACTTTACACAAGATAAAAATGAAAACTCAAAAATGTGCAAGATGATCTGCGCCCAACACCGTGACCTAAATTGGCTTGGACTTTTGCTCGGAATGGACAACCTCGTTTTACTAGCCATAGTGTAATTTTTAATGTACTTCACTATGTCTGTGTTTACTTTTGTCTTTAGTGAATGATCTGGCAAACCAGCATCTTCCTGTAAAAATATGTATAACATTACCACTGTAGGCTGTGTAATGAGTGATGGTCTCTGGGGAGATGTTCTAGAATATATTACTGAACACTGGCACAGTATTGCGATTACAGAAGAGAACAGGAATACTAAGAATGGAAAATTTGAAGTTAATGCTTTTCCTGTAATCTGATAAATACATTTCAATGGTACAAAACACTAAAAGAATATTTAAAAACCGTTATTGTGACATTCACTGTGGATGAATCTTCCTGGTGCATGTGTTTTAATGACTAATTATTCACCATTAGTGAATGTTTGGTGACTGTCACCTTCAATGCTTTATACCAGGGATTCCCAGACTACGGCCCTGTAGCTGTTGCAGAACTACACATCCCATGAGGCATTGTAAAACTTTGACATTCACAGACATGACTAGGCATGATGGCAATTGTAGTTCCTGAACAACTGCAGGGCCGTAGTTTGGGAATCCCTGCTTTATACATTTGACTTTTATCAGACTCTCTGTAAGCAGAACTATTGTTTAAATGTAAATATTATATCCGGCTTAGATTTCCATCCTCTGCTCAATTAGATTGTTAAGCCCATGAGTAGGCATTCTCTCAAGTAACAGTTTAGTTTGTAGGCTGCACTAAAATTGTGTAACTATATTTTCACATTTTCATGACTGAAGTATTGGTGATGTTGCGGCTGCCATGCCCTTACTTCTATTATCCATATACCATTCGTTATCATAAATAAGGACACATCATGTATCTTGGATTTAAATGGCCATAGCAGCCCTTTTATTAACAACCCTAAATAACAAAATAACTTCATTCCATTCCATGTAAACAAGAACTTTTCAACCCAACTGTATCTAACTGCCTGTTTATATGTCTCGGTAGATGAAGGATGTTTATCTTTATCGCATCGGCTGTATGAACCACCACATTACTATCAGAAGCCCCTAGCCGCAATTACACAGACTCAGGGACAATTCAGTTTTCACACCCAATGCAGCCCGATGATAGATAGCCCCTTAGTGACTTCACCTAGTAGGGAAGGTACACCCACACCGAGATGGGTCAAACCCATCACACTCCACGTACTGTTTTTGACCCATGCCGACCATTAAAAACCTGAGACCCCCTGCCTGCTGCTATGACAAAAAACAAACCCCCCAAACCCTACTAGAAAAAAACATGAGAAAAAAACAAATACAATAAGCCCTGCATACCAAAGTAAAGGGAGGGAGGGTGGGCAAGTTCCTTCTGTGCTGACCAAGCTCCCACTGACCGTTGATCAACTCCCTCCTTTTGCTGGTCCCTGCTGCCACACCCTGCCCCCCATGATAATCCAATAAGGTAAGCTTTACCCTCTTTTTTTAAAAACCAACCTCCAAAATTGCCCAACTACCACCTGCCCATCAAACTCAGTCATGCAGGCCCTCGCTTTATGCTAGGCATACAGTTCCTGGCCTTTACTTTCAGTGTGAGACATCTCAAATGGGTTCTACGAGACATAAGTTAGTTAAGGCAACCTAAAGCTGGACATGCAAAAAGCAGATTTCCTACTGGCAACAAGAGAAGATTATTGTCGATCAGGAAGGGGTTCAACTGCTTGTCAGGTTTTTTTTGTCAACTTCCATTACATTCCAGTTTCTATGTGATCTTTAAGACAAGAAGTGAGGTGAAATTTCCCCTAAAAGGACCCTGATCACAATAAAAACCTGACTGTTTTCTAACCCCTCCCCAAAATTGTTTTGGCTGGAGTTGGAGATATATAGTTGGCATCAATAATTAATGCCTTTTGGACAAAAACATGACTTCCTTCCTCAATTCCTGACGAAAATATAATGAATATCTAAAGGAAAAAAAACGTTTCTTTTTATAGAGAAGGGAGGGGGTTACAACCTGTCAAGTTTTTATTGCTATCGGTGTCCCTGTTATGGGGATTTATCTTCTATATTTGTCCTGTCGACTGCTTTCACCAAGAACGAAGGTGGTGGAAAACCAAAATTTTGGGCTGCCACCAGAACTGGAGTAGATTAGAAATCATCCAATTGGGTGCACTTGCTCCTGTGACAAATGTCTAAGAGGGGACATGCTTCACTTTGGAAAGTAATGGCTTTAGATATACAGTACTTTATGCATACAAAGTTCTCGTGTTGTAGTTAAGAGGTTATGATTTTCATATTCATTGTATTATCTGTCCACAATTACAAACCTACCAAAATAGGTCACTACGGGGTTGATTTACTAAGGACAAAAAGACTGATTACTTTGCAAAGGAAGCTGAACATTGCAGGAGACTTTTTCCCAATTTTTTTGAATTAGGTGATTATATTTTCCTTGCATGTATTGGGAAGTGAACTTTCACCACATTCACTAAGCTCTGGGGAAAATTCCCTTGCACAGCAAATGGCCTATTTGTCTCTAGTAAATCATCCTATTTTTTTTTTTTTTTGTGTGGTTTGTTACCTCAATATTTCATATTACTGACATGTGTCTGTTGTACCATGTACTTACATTGAAAAGTATCAAGTTCTCTTTGTATGTATTCCCTTGTGTGAAAAACCTGGTGATCCTGACAGTCCCCCTTGCTTTCCTATTTCAAACTGACCATACTAGGCAAAGCAGCACATCCCTTTCCCCTTCCCACTGTGGTTAGCAATCTGGCTCCTGTCCTCCAATGGACAAGACGTGTGCTAACACAAACAACCCACCCCACACAGCTAAACAATGGGGAAATCAGTGTATTGCTCTTTCTCTGTCCCCTTTTGGTATTTATTATGTTTTCATATCTATGCACAAATGTTTTATTTTTCATTTCTATTTAAGGCTCAGTGCACACTGCTGTGACTTAGGATCCGACTTGTAAGATCCCAAGTCGCATGACATGTGAAATTCCATGTTAGTTAATGCCAGCTGTCTTAATTAGCACTACTGAAAATGCTCCAACTTTAGAAAAGGTTCCTGAACTACTTCAAGGGGTCTTCTATCAGACTTGTGCCTCAAAGTAGTACTCAAGTCGCCAGGAAGTCTCCTGGCAAAGTCTCCAGGCAAAGTCTCACCATATGTCTTGCAACTTTGAGGTCGCGGTAGTGTGAACCGAGCCCTAAACTGGATTAGTGGTATTACAAGGTAAGGGTTCACATATGCGTTGGTCACCATTCATTGGTGGTTCGCAGGGTCTCAGTCGAACGCGGCGATGTGCCTGGAGGCGGCTTGCCTGGGCTCCTTGGCCGGCCATGGCAACCTGGCCTACCGGGGCGCGGGCGCGTATCCGTCCCTTCCTCTTCCCACTAAAACCACTCTGCGGATTTGGAAGGTGGCCAGGGCACGGTTTCTTCAGCCTAACACCTGGTCTCCCTACCAGCCCCTGTGGGGCAACCCATCGCTCCCTCACCTGCGGATGCTCCCTGATCCGCAGGTGTGGGCCCGGTGTGGCATCCAGCGCCTGAAAGACATTATGCCCCTTGGCACGCTTCGTACGCTCCCGGTCATTTGCCCTGCCCCGCTGGATAGGTTTCCGCTATCTCCAATTGCGCCATGCGATTAATGCTCAGTTTCCGGTCACCCCTGTCCTGCAGACTGACCATCTGGAGGATGTGTTGGCACAGGCTGAACTACCTAAACCTCTCTCTGCCCTTTACGCTACCCTGTTGACTACAAACTCCCCTGCATTGGAACGTCTTTGGCAGAGGTGGTCTTCGGACATACCTGACTTGGATAGGGAGGAATGGGAGGACTGCTTGGGGAATGGCTCCAGACTGCTAATTGCTTCTAGGGACAAACTCATTCAGACCAAGTTCCTCCATAGGGTTTACTTCACTCCACAGAGGCTACACGGAATGTACTCTGCGAGGTCAGCAGAGTGCCCTAAATGTCTTGCTGCAGAGGGTTCCTACTTCCACATGTTTTGGACATGCCCACGGGTGGCGGAGTTCTGGGGGGCGGTGTTTGACATCCTGAACACCCGTCTTCATCTCTAGGTCACGCGCACCCCGGAGCTGGCACTCTTGGGCACTGCCAATAAGGTCAGGTGCAATAAGTATTCTCGTTTTCTGATCTTTCTGGTGTTATACTATGCAAAGAAGGAAATCGTCCTTCGCTGGGTTCCCCCCCCCCCCCCCCACGTCGGCCGCGTGGGAGGCCCTGGTCAACGGGGCTCTCCTGATGTATAAACTCACCTACATCCATAGGAATTGCCCCCAAAAGTATGAGAAAATTTGGCAACCCTGGTTGGATGGCTCGGCTTAATTCCTGAGCTGCATATTAATGCTTGACTGCGCTGATTAGTTTGTTCTGTTGGCTATACCTTTCTTTCCTGTATACTCTTTGTTTGTGTTTATGTTGCATTCCCCATATGTGATTGTGCTTATGTACCCAGCACACCTATTCCCCCCCTGTTGTGCTATGCTGTACACTGGCTACACCTATGTTGTATACTGTTATATACTACTGTTTTTTTTTCAATAAAGAGCAAACTTGTTTGTAAAAAAAAAAAAAGGTTCACATATGCTTTAAAGAGGAAGCTACAGTGGGTCATGATGCAGGGAAATGGGCTACAGGGTGATCTCATCATGTTTTAATAGGAAGGCACTTTTAAGAGTTCCTTAAACTAATAAATTAAAAAAACTATTACTATGGATTATGGCCTATAGGGCCCTTATCTTCAATTAGCCCCAACTATCTCAAAACAGGTGCTTATAAACTAGGGGTATCTATTCCACTATGGGAACCAAATAGAGGTCATTAGAATGAATCTTTGAATAATTTAAAAACTGAAATAGGATACTACAGCATTATTAAACCTGAATTAAAGTAGAGAAATTGACTTGAAGTGTCAGAGGACATGCGAGTAACATTTTCAGTAATAGTACATTGATTTCATGTTTGGACTGCACAAAAAAAAAAAAAAAAAAAACTGTTCTGCTGCTTCTTTAAGATGATAAAATCAACTTTGCAGCAACTTTACCCCTGCTCCAGTTTCTGTTCCTTGAGATTTGTCAATCTGTTCCAATGACTTATTGAAACATGTTTTTGTTGCTCTATTGAACACCCTCTTAACTCTATGCCTGTATAAATACCAAATGCTCGAAGGGAAGATGGGAGCTATACTTTGAAAGATTGACATTTGGTTATTTTGTGTAGAACAAATACCTTCCATATATTTTCTGCAGCACCCAAAACCATATTTAAGGCACCATCTTGTAAATAAAGGACATTGGAGAGGGGATATCATTTCAGAACAATAGGTACACTATAATGCCCCTAAATTGAGTAGCGGTGTTTACTACAGTGATTTCCATTTTCTAGGGCAGGGGTTCTCATTTCCTGTCCTTAGGAGCCACTAACAGGCCAGGTTTGCAAGATATTGGAAATACATCACAGGTGATATAATTTGCTGCTCAGTGACTGCAGTATTCTAGTCTGCATCTCCCCAACGTAATACTTAAAAATCTGGCCTGTTAGTGGGTCCTGAGGACAGGAGTTGAGAACCACTTTTTTAGAGGAATCCCAAAAGTATGATACATAGTTACATTGGTCTAAACTGGACAAATGTAACTAGGTAAAAAAATGCCATATTTGGAATTCTTCTTAATTATAACTTTTCGTTTGTGCAAATAGGAGAAAAAAGAAAATATTTTGTAAAAAATAAAAAACTAGATCAAAAATGTAAAATTTCTAGGGATGAGAAAAATCGTTCTCAAATTTAATTCATGACCTTGATATCAACATTTTGTATTTAATTGGACCTAATAAAGTACAACGCTTGAAAGCAATTTTTGAACACTGCAACAATTTTGAACAGCAACAAAATAATTACAGGCACACATATTTATTTTTAGGGGGAGGAAAACTCAAGCTGGTGTTTACTTTGGGTATCATGTACATGTTGGAGACCAGAAATGATCAATGGATTGTATAATAATCACTGACAGAGTTACTCAGCATGGCCTTCATTAGAGAGTTGTCCTTGTCACTATAACAAGTCTCATGAATACATTTGCATTGCAATGAACAAACACACCTAAACATTGCCTAGTTCTCAATTCAATCTACTCCATTTCCCCCTTACAGAGATAATTTAGGCTAAATTCAGTACAGGACAACCAGAGGACTTTGGGAATATCATATATTGATTGTGACTCATTCAAAAGGAAGCACATCTAGTACTATCCTTTTTTTAAATAAAACTATCAAACAATATTAGAATAGCAAATTATGTAAACAAACATGATTGATAATATGTATAATGAAATGCCGCCGAAGGCATATGCCATTGTTTACCCTTATTTCGTAAAGATAAGACAGAAGTATGCCATTTGTAAGCCCAGTTTAAAATGAAACAGGTTTGTAATTCTTAGTATAAAACGTTATACATTCTTATACATACGTCTAGGTACAACAATTAGGCAACCTTTAGACGGCCGAATATGTGCGGCCAGGGTCGGCCGTCGGCAAGAATCAGTAGATTCTTGCTATCAGTGTACGACCAGCAGCTGCCAGCGGTGGCTGGTGGAGTTCTACTCTGTTTGCATTTAAAGCGGAGTTCCGGCGTTAAAATAGAAAAAATCTATTTTGGGCCATCCGCTTGCTGAGTGCAACCTGAAAAAGAATTGGATACTGCAGATTTTCTTTTTTTTTGGTCACTTATTATAGAAGAAAAAATACTCACCTTCCTACCACTTTCTCCCTCTGCGGCCGCGGGCCGCGCCGTCTCTTACGGTTTGCGATGACTCCTGGGAGCTGAACGCCATCGCTCCCAGGAGTCAATGCGCCTGCACCGGCCCCGCTTGTCACTTCCGGTGCAGGCACGGCATTCCCTGCTAAACAGCTTCTGGGCATGCAGTGCATTGTGCGAAGTCAGAGAAGAGGACACGAAGAGGGACGCTGCGGCTTCAGCTGCCCACACCTGAGATGGCAGCGCTGAAAAAGAAGAACTTTTCAAGGTAAGTATTTCTTCTTACAGGTAAGTGCGACCCGGGACAGTTCAGAGGCTATCCATTATGGAATGTACTAGCCCTGACTGTCCCGGGGGTATTTTTAGCTAAAATTGACCCCCGAGGCCGGAACTCAACTTTAACTGTTCATCTAAGTGGGTACATAACAATACCGACCAATGATGCAGCCAGTGTATGTCCAGGGTGGGTGCTCTTGCACAGTTTGGCAGCACACAAAATGGCCTCAGGTAAACGGCCAGTTTGTATGAAGCCATAGTACAGAGTGTTGCGGTGTCAAGACGTGGTGTTTTACCACAGATATCGGCTGACTGCATGTGGCCTGTGCTCTTCTGTCTCTTGCACATACACTAGATCAGTGATGGCGAACCTTAGCACCTCAGATGTTTTGCAACTACATTTCTCACGATGCTCAACTACACTGCAGAGTACATGAGCATCATGGGAAATGTAGTTCCAAAACATCTGGGGTGCCAAGACTGCATCGCCATCACTGCACTAGACTATGCTGACATTTATAAACACAGGACAAAAAAACAAGATGGAGATCATTGCAGCAGATAATATATTATCTATGCTCACATATCTAATTGTGGCTAATTGGCTGAATAAGCTAAAGTCAATAAGATATTAAGTAACTTGTATTATACCATCTATTGCTTCCAAGGTTAAAAGGTTTGGGTTCTGAATTATCAAATCTTTCAGGCGCACTCATTACAAACATCTAGGTCAGTGGTTGTCAACTTATGAGGAATAAGGGGGCCTCGACTGTAGCCCTTCACAGTTCGAAAGGGCTGCATATATTCTATTTATGATAGAAGACTGTCAGAGACTTCAAACATATTAGAAGAGATGTTCAGAGACTGTAGACATGCCAAGTGTGGTTGGAGACAGAAGACTATAGAAGACAATTAGAGACTGGGGACATGCTTTAGGTCACGGATATTACAGCTTCTTTTCACATAAATGCTGCTGCTCCTCACGGTTAGTGAGGAACACCAGAGATTTAGGTAATACTATTGAAAAACTGCACCCAAAATAAACTAACCTATCAGGGATGTGTCAGTTAGCACTGCTATATAATTGACATATTCCCAGTGGTGGGATTCAGCCGGTTCGCACCGGTTCCGCAGAACCGGTTACTAAATATTTGGAAGTTCGCAGAACCGCCTTGTGAGTTGTGACCATCTGTATATCATCCTGATCCGCTGACCGCTCTGCTGCTCTCTCTGTCCTCTGTTGGCACTCTCTCTCTGCAGGGAGGCAGCCGGAGCTCACACACTGCACTGGTTGCTAGGCTAGAGCAGCTTAGCGTCTAGCCACCAGTGATGTCACCCCTTTCTCCTCCAGGCCGCCGCCTCCCAGACAGTCCCCGACTCCCTGCCTATTACAATTTGGCTCTAGTAGGAAAGGGTGGACCCGGGGCGCAGAGCAGTGCGCCCAGAGCCCACCAATTGTGAATGAAAATTCACTATAGTCACACAGATCCTCCTCCTCCTTGGCCGAGGAGGAGGCGGGAGGACTCAAGGAGACGCGGGGACTGAAGAGAAGAAGCAGCCGCTACAACAGGTAAGTCAAGTGCACTGGTCTCGGGGGGCGCTTGGCAAGTTTGCACGCTGTTCACTCTGCATTGAAGGGGGCACAATGATCTCTGCATTGAAGGGGGCACGCGGCACGCTGGTCTCTGCATTGAAAGGGGGCACGAATGATGATCTCTGCATTGAAGGGGGCACGAATGATGATCTCTGCATTGAAGGGGGCAGGGGCACGAATGATGATCTCTGCATTGAAAGGGGGCACGCTGGTCTCTGTGCATTGAAAGGGGGCACGCTGGTCACTGTGCATTGAAAGGGGACACGCTGGTCACTGTGCATTGAAAGGGGACACGCTGGTCATTCTGCATTGAAAGGGGGCACGCTGGTCACTGTGCATTGAAAGGGGGCACGCTGGTCACTGTGCATTGAAAGGGGGCACGCTGGTCACTGCATTAAAGGGGGCACGCTGGTCACTGCATTAAAGGGGGCACGCTGGTCTCTGTGCATTGAAAGGAGGCAGGCTGGTCATTCTGCATTGAAAGGGGGCACGCTGGTCACTAAAATCTTTGAATCCCACCACTGCATATTCCTAAAGATTATCAAGCAAGGGCACTTATGGCCTGTTTCACCTACCCCTTGCTGTATATTGTAGATTGAACATAAGAGAGGACTGAAAATTGACACAGAGGGAATGCGTACTGAATACCAGGATTCTGCAAGACATTTTTCATGAAGAACTGGTATGCCTTGAAATGTTGTATTATTATTTATACCAATCATGATTCGCAGAACTGTGTTGCTATTATACCCGTAAATCAGTTTTCCTCTCAAGAATATGGGATCTTAGACAAAATGGCCCGGACATAAAGAATCACAAACAACAAATTATTGATGCATTTATTTAGACAAAAATTGGCCGTGGCCTTTATTACTGGTTTATAACAATTAGCTTTAAAACAAATCTGTAATTATGCAAGTCAACTGTAATAAATTATAAGTACCAACCGAATAAACAGCTCAGCCACTAAGACTCGAGCTGCAAATCAAATGACCCGTCATAAAATTATTGAGTCAACTGGTCCCCTCTTGAAAAAAAAAAAAAAGGGACCCAAGCATGTATAAGGCCACAACAAAATAGAGAAGTGTGTGTGTGGGGGGGGGGGGGGATTGGCCCCAAACCTGATGAGCTAACCCTTTATATAGGGACCCCCAGGGATTCAAGAAGGTTCCTGGGGGGGTCATGTGCCCTAAGCTGACCTATCCTAGAGGGGTCCTCCTATTTTCAAGAAAATTCCAGGTCATATGACCCGGATTGAGCCATCACAGACCCCCCCCCCACTGCCTTAACCTCCCTGGCGGTAATCCCGAACGTGACTTGGGGTTGATTTTTCATACCAGGATCGGTAACCCCGAGTCACGCTCAGGGTAGATGTGCAGAGAGCGCAGCGGTGTTCTCTTACCTTCTCCTGGCGATCCAGCGATGATCTCTCATTGCTGTGACCGCCAGCCGAGATCCCCCGCCGCTCTCCGTCGGTCTCTGTCGGTGTGATCACTTCCTAGTTCCGTTCCCTGCAGCAGCAATGCTGCATGGGAGCGGAACTAGGGAGGGAAATTAAAAAAAAAAAAAAAGTTGCACAAAACACAAACACATTACACATATATATACATATATGCATATATATATATGCATATATATATATATATATATATATATATATATATATATATGCATATATATATATATATATACATATGTGTATATATGTATATATATATATATGCACACACACACACACACACACATATATATATATATATATATATATATATAAAATTATATTATTGATTCGATCATAATTCATGCGTTAGACACACACACACACACACATATATATATATATATATATATATATATATATATATATATATAGACACACACACACATATATATTATATTATATTATATATATATATATATATATATATATATATATATATATATATATATAAAGCGCTGCGCAAACTGTTGGCGCTATATAAATCCTGTATAATAATAATAATAATATAATATATAACTTTGAAACACAAACGCATGAATTATAATTGAATCAATAATCTAATTTTATTATATAATATATAATATATATAATAAAATTATATTATTGATTCGATTATAATTCATGCGTTATATATTATATATATATGTGTGTATATATATATATATATATATATTATATATATTATATATTATATAATAAAATTATATTATTGATTCGATTATAATTCATGCGTTTGTGTTTCAAATTTATCACATCTGGGATGTCTACTAGAGTCTTGTTTTGGTCAGGTTTAAGTCAGTAATTACTAAGAATTGTAGGCCTATAATACATAACGCCAAATTTCCATGGAAAGAATTGTACCGCTTTTGGTATATAATTCCTGACATAATCATACCGCCAGGGAGGTTAATGCAGTCTGCTAACAGGTTTATCCCTCCTTTTCTTCATATTTTCTGAATAGGCTATCCAGACAAATTTTGACAAAACCAGCTCTGAGTTCCGCTCATAACAATAAAGATATCCATTGTCCGTTTGTACTAGTTTGATTTCCTAAATATTTCATCAATATTTAATTCTGTTAAATCTGTTCTGAAAATTGCATAGCATATGGCAAGCAAAGGCTTAAGGGGGGAAGTTTATGTTCTCAAGCAAAATGGCTGTTTTCTAAATGAAGTTAATAGGCAACGTTCCTATTAAATGTGCACATAACACGCAGTGCAATTTAAAACACATCCTAAACAACACAATGTTATAAAGATGTTTAACACACAAAATACTCAACTTTCAACAAGAGAATGATGGTGGAGTCTGTGGAAGTCTTGTACAAGAGGATTAGATTTAATTATATCTGTTTCCAACCACATGGAAAGGTTATTAAAAGCCAATTACCTCCTCTAAATGCAGTGAAGCAAGCCGAGGCCATTCTAGCGTCCTCCTTGCACTACTTAATACTCAAATTAACTGCATTTTAATTCTTCATGATAACTTCCCCTCATGAGAGAAAGCCAGGAGGAAGAAAACTACAGACCAATTTTTAGCTCGGTTTGCAAGGAAATGATTACGTGTGTGTATTTTTTATTTGTTAGGTAAGATATATTTGTGTATGGCCAAGCTGTTTGTTATTATGTGTGACCCATAGCTATAAAGTACAAGTGACATAAATACAATATATCTCAAAAAATGCATCCCTGTATTTGGATGGGGGAAGACATCACGTTGGAAACGACAGATATCATTGCTGATTTTTGTAGAACCGTGGTATCATATGACCCATTCTGACCCATTTATGCTCTATAAGAACAATTAAAGGGATGTCCTCCCAGCTGAGTAGCATTAGGTAGATGCTGTGCAAGAGTTTCTTTCACCTACCTAAAGTCAAACACTAGGGAATGTACTGCAAAGGTTACCTGCTCGTTTAAGTCTAGGGTACAAAGAAGCACCTTTACTTGCCCGTTCCTCTGCTCTCCCAGCAGATGGTGCTTCCCTATGCTCCAGTGGTGAACTGTTCCTCAGCATCCCCACGTCCAATGCAAGACTATGGTCACGCCAGATGCCCTTAGACCACCACACCATAAGGTGGAAGAGGCCGAAAAGGATGATCTAACAGTGCCGAGGATAGGGCAAGTAAATTGCTTTAACAAGTCTGGACCTAAAAAGCAAACCTTCAAAGCCATACTGGTTTGATTTCCTAATTATTGCATCAATATTTAAAGCTGGTAAATCAGTTGTGAAAATTGCATAGCATATGGCAAACAAAGGCTTAAGAAGCAAGTGAATGTTCCCTAGCAAAATGTCTGTTTTTTAAATAAAGGCAATAGGTAAAATGTGCACAGGCAGTACAATTTAACATCTTAACCACTTCGTATCCAGGCCAATTCTGACACTTCGCTCCTACATGTAAAAATCATTTTTTTTTGCTAGAAAATTACTTTGAACCCCCAAACACACACAAATTATATATATATATATATATATATATATATATATATATATATATATATATTTATATTAGCAGAGACCCTAGAGGAAAAAAAAAGGCGATCGTTGCAATTTTTTTATGTCACACGGTAATTGCGCAGTGGTTTTTCAAACGCAACTTTCTTTGTGAAATAATACACTTTAATAAATTTAAAAAGACAAAACAAAACGCAATATTTACCCCAATTTTTTTTGTATAATGTGAAATGTTACAAAAGATGTTACACTGAGTAAATAGATACCCCAACATGTAATGCTTTAAAATTGTTTCTGCCCGTGGAATGGCGGCAAACTACAGTGCTTAAAATTCTCCACAGGCTTTAAAAGCCTTTATAGGTTACCAATTTAGAGTTATACATGCGGTCTGCTGCTAGAATTATTGCTCTCGCTCGAACGTTCGTGGCAATACCTTACGTGTGGTGCATTTACCATTTACATATGCGCGCAGGAGTGATGTATGCGTTTGCATTAGCGCGTAAGCATGGGGGCATTGGGAGTTTTCATTTCTTTTTTTTAACTATTATTATTTATTTTATACTTTTTTTTTTGGATTAAATTTATTGTTATCACAAGGGATTAACATCATCCCTTGCAGCAGCATGAGCTGGGACAGGTCCTCTTTATGAAGAGATCGGGGGTCTATTAGACACCAAATCTTTCCTCTGGCCTCCAATGCAGCCGTTCAGACACAAATCGGTCTGATCAGCTGATTTCCTGGCCGCTAGCAGCCAGGTAAACAAAGAGGTGGAAGCGGAAGTGGCGGCATAGTCATCGATTCCTGTTTCTGGGGTCACAGAGAGAGAGAGGAATGTCAGTTCCTCTCTCTCTGTTCCATGCAGCTGGCCATGCGGACGGAAGAGCCCGGGTAAGGCGGAGGGTTTGAGATGTAGAGATGTGATTAAGTGTCTATTTAGCCACTTGAATCACTTCTGCTACAAAGGGAATCACCAGCTGAAAGATTCAGTACCGGGATAATGCCTGTAGGTGCAGGCATTATCCTGGTATAACTAGTGCAACCCGAGGACATCCATGGACGTCCTATGGTTGGGGAAGGAGTTAAACAACACAATGTTATAAAAATGTTTAACACACAAAATACTCACAGTGAAGTCTGTTGAAGTATTGTACAAGAGGATCAGATTCAACTATATCTTAGGAAATCAAACCAGTAAAGCTTGGAAGTTAAGGCTTGAGGCTAATAATTATTATTCTTAAAATACTGCCTTCCCCCTCATTTAATTATCTTACTTGCATTAAAAAAAGAGGGTGTGGATACATATTTTTTATCTGGTCCAGTTACGTAATCCACAACTCCCCTGTGTCAGGGACTGGCTGTTGCAGGGAAGAGAGCTCTGACAATGGAGGGGCAATGGGAACTGCTGAGTGCACAGCTCCACTACAAGGGCAAATTTTTAGGTTTCCTGGAATTTAGCTTTGAGGATAACTAAATTTACAAAGAGATAAAAAAAAAAAAAAAGAGAGGCTAGACAAAGGTACCTCATCCATATATACCGTTGAAAAAAAGGGAAAAATGTAATGTCGGACTTTACTGGTACCAAGAGAGGAATGGACACATATGGTTATAATAAAATATAAATGTTTATTTCAAAAATTTTTTGTATAACTTAACCTAAGTACAAAGATGGATAACTAAACTCAAGTACAAAGATAAAATATATTGAAGTTCAATAGTCTTCAGATGTGGTGGCTACATTACAGTTTTCATTTTTACACAAAGAACATTTTCAGCAAGTACAGAAAATACATGTTGATGTTGTCAAAATTGTCCTTTTCTCCATCTGTAAACTGAGAGAATTTGCCATTCACAGAACTCATAGTTACATAGTTAGTGAGGTTGGAAAAAGACATCAGTCCATCCAGTTCAACCTATGATGCGTGTGTGTGTTTGCCGTTAACCGTACATTGTATACCCCTGTATGTTGTGGTCTTTAAGGTGCCCATCTAATAGTTTTTTGAAACTATCAATGCTCCCTGCTGATACAACTGTTTCCGGAAGAGAATTCCACAGCCTTACTGCTCTTACAGTGAAGAACCCCCTGTGTATTTTAAGGTTAAACCGCCTTTCCTCTAGTTTTAGTGAGTGGCCACGTGTCTTATTGTATTTCCTTTCTCTGAATAGGTTTTTCCATATGCTAGGGTTTCCAGTACAATATTTGTACACTGCTATCATATCCCCCCTCAATTGTCTCTTCTCCAGAGAGAATAAGTTCAGTGCTTGTAGTCTTTCCTCATAGCTGATGTCCTCCATTCCCCTAATTATTTTTGTTGCCCTTCTCTGGACTCTCTCCAATTCCAGCACATCCTTCCTGAGGGCCGGTGCCCAGAACTGGACAGCATACTCCAGATGTGGCCGGACCAGAGTCTTGTATACTGGGATAATAATCTCTTTATTTCTGGAGTGAATCCCCTTTTTTATACATCCCAGTATTCTGTTGGCTTTGCTTGCAGCGGCTTGGCATTGCTTGCCACTGCCAAACCTGTTGTCTACCAGTACCCCCAGGTCCTTTTCCATCCTAGATTCACCCAGAGGTCCCCCCCCCCCCCCCCGAGTGAGTAGCTTGCTTTCTGGTTTCTGGCACCCAGGTACATTACTTTACATTTTTCAACATTAAACCTCATCTGCCATGTAGTTGCCCACCCCATAATTTTGTTCAGGTCCGCTTGTAAGGTATTACACTACCAAAATGCATTGAGTTCTGTGAATGAGTGGTGGAATCCTGTTATTCAACTGCTCCACTGTTCATTCATAGAGGTCAAGGCATTGTGGGAGTGTAATAAAATGAGCTCTGTGAATGGTGGAGTTGCACAACTTTTCTCAGTAGCAGCAGCTGCGAGGAAGACACTGCAGGGAAGATTTTTAGCAGAAGCAGCCGTCTGTATTTAAAGGATACACACCATAACTAATGCATATGGTGCTGTACCCCCCCCCCCCCCAAAAAAAAAACTCAATACCCGCTTAGGGTGAGAAAATAACTGTGCTAGGTGGTGGTAAGCTGGGAACTTCAGCAGAGAAACCTATCCTACTAGACAAATCTTTCTTCCCAATTATAATAAGATTGACAACCACATAAAACAGCTGCGAGATCAGATTGTCCAGCTCTACAAAAACCACACTTAAATGACAAAGATGACAAGATCTCCAGTACTGTGCATAGTGCAATTAAGTGATATATTACTGCTGCAAAGTGGCAAAGCACTTGTATTGAACCTGCCCGTAACAACCCTTCCCTTCCAAAATCCAGAGAAGGCAGGTGTTTTACATACTATACAGCTCCAGGCCTTTTATTATATAATCATCATATAAAAGCTTTTGTGTGTCACTTTGTTTCCTACAGCCTCAGGCAAGAAAGAAGCCTGTAACTGACGCTCAGCTGCAGACTTTATGTAACAATAAAAATAAAATCTTAAAATAGATGGTTGATGGGCCTAACCAAATACCACGGTGTATATTCCACAAGAAAGACATCTATATAATAAATGTGGACTGGATCCAAAACCTACAATACACATTGCATCAGCTTAAGAGTCGATCATTAAACTATCACCTCCATATTGTTGCAGGTCTTCTAGGTACAGGGACTTCCCAGTTTGGTATGTTTTGCTCTCTACATTCATCTGGTCTCACATTTCTACCAAATTCTCTTTTTCCTACTGGTAAACTAGTTTGTAAAGATCTCTCCTCTCTGTCCCAAAAAGGGCATTTTCCGAATTTCTTAACACAGCAGCATACAGACAGTATTTTCAACGTTTTCAAATTGTTCTGGCAGTCATCCTTGGATTTTCAGAATTTGCAGTTTAAGATGCCCACAGACATGCAAGCACTTGGATTTTGTAGGTCTGCGCCAACTGCCCAGAGGCTTGTGTACTGACTGGAGGTTCCCTGAAAATGTATTCTTGGCTCACCCAAGTAAGCATGTGTGACAACAATAGAGAGGAACTTGGGAATTCCCCAAACTAAACTCTAGCTAAACTTCAAACTTTTTTCTTTTTCTTTTTTACTCCATTTAGTTTCGGCTGGGCCATTTCAGCCTCGCAGCTTATGTAAAAAAAAGAGGATTGAGGTAAAAAAAAAAAGAAGTGTAAGTTCGGAGTTTAGGTAGTGAAGATTTTGGAGGACGCCCAAGCTCATCTCTAGACAACAACAGCGTTAGGACAGGTTTTCCAAACGTTTTAACCTATTGTACCTCCAAAATGCCTGCTGATGGTATCAATATATGATTGCAACTGGATTTAGCCAAAAACATTTCAGAAAGTTTTACAGCCCCTAAGCAGTCCAGAAAGTTTTGTAAGGTTAAAGAATTAGTAAACAGATCTACTAATAATTAATATACAGAAGTACCCTTCACTTACTTAAAATGGTTGTAAACGCACAATGTTTTTTACCTTCATGCATTCTATGCATGAAGGAAAAAAACCCATTCTGTGAGCACCAGCCCCCACTAAATACTTCCCTGACCCCCCTCTCAATCCAGCAATGTCTAGGAGAGTCTTGTCTCTACCAGAACTCACACTACTGATTCGTTTTTGCAATCAGAGCCAGTTAGCCAATCAGGAGACAGAGGGAGCGGGGGGCAGGGCTGCGCCGCAGCTCCAATTGTGAAAAGACACAAAGAGCTGCTGATCGGGAGTGCACCTGCTTGGGTGCCCCCATTGCTGGCTTCTTGCAGTGGGGGCACCTGGCAGGTGGGAGGAGGCAGGAGTGCCAGCATGGGACCCGAGAAGAGGGGGATCTGGGCTGCTCTGTGCAAAACCATTGCACAGTGTAGGTCAGTATAACCAGCTTTTTTAAAAAAAAAAAAAAAAACCTTTACAATCACTTTGATCATTTGCGGATTAGTTTTTTCTTCTTCAATGTGTTCCTTTGTTAAAAAGAACTACTGTAGAAGATCCTCCACACAACAATTATGGCTATAGGGTGGCTCCATTGCCTTGCGGGGTCTACCTGGAGCCACTCTTGCATGCACACTCCCGGGACTACAGATCTATATGAAAGTCAACAAAGGCAGCCACCTCTGTATGCCGCAGCACTGCTTCGTCCATCAGTTTTTAGACTGACAGCCTTCTGTAAACTGCAGTGCTGGTTTCATTCCTAGATGTAGGACATGCAAGGCACTTGCTTCCTGACCAAAAGTTTGGGGAAGCGGAGAGTCATTGCGTGGGGGGTCAACTTTTCATAAAGGTAAAAAAAGGTTTGGGAGCAGAATAATATAAAAAAAACTTTGACGTTCAGAATAAAATAATCTAAAGGTAAGCAGGATATAACAAATTATTGTTTCATACTACATTAATTAATTCCAGGTTTCATTTAATAGCATTAGATCATACTAAAAGAAAGCACTACATGTCCCATGACTTCAATTTCGTTTAACAGCTTACTGTAAATGCTGGATGTTACTCTACACATAGCCTTAACTTTGAAATAGATCATTTTTCATTTCCCTCATCCTTCAAAACAATACATAACATCATGACTTTATAAGATTTGAAAAAGTGCCACGTTACCACAAAATTCAGCCTGACCTTTGACCTGTTTAAAAACCTCTATCACAGTTTTTCGGGATGACATCATTTCTTTACAGTGAGCAATTCACCACAAGTTGCATTTGTACCAGTCATACATGCTCAAGAAAAGAGCACAGGTTTAGTAAAAGCTTAATATTTAAAGTAATATTTAACCCACATTAACTACTTTCTATCTATTATTATTTCCTATATAGTAATCAATGCTAGTTATTACCAAGCAAAAACATGTCCTAAATACATCTTTGTATAAACTTTTTACATAGTTGGTGAGGTTGAAAAAAGACACCAGTCCAATGAGCTTGTGTTTATGTCAATAGTACATTGTATATCCCTGTATGTTGTGACCGTTAAGGTGCCCATCTAATAGTTTTTTTAACCATCGACACTCCCTTCTGATACCACTGCTTGTGGAAGAGAATTCCACATCCTTTCCGCACTGACAGTAAAGAACCCTGTACGCATTTTGAGGTTAAACCGCTTCTCTTCCAATTTCAGTGAATGGCTGCATGTCTTTTTAAATTCCCTTTCACTGAAAAGTTTTTTCCTTATGCTAGGGTCACTAGTATGGAAATTGTACATCACTATCATATCCCCTCTCAAGCATCTTCTCTTCAGACAGAATAAGTTCAATGCTTCCCTTAGCTGAGATCCTCTAGTCCCTTTATTAGCTTTGTTGCCCTTCTCTGGACGCTCTCCAGTTCCACCACATCCTTCTTGAGAACTGGTGCCCAGAACAGGACAGCATACTCAGGATGTGGCCAGACCAGAATCTTGTACAGTGGGAGAATTATCGTTTTATCTCTGGAGTGAATCCCCTTTTTAATGCCTGCCAAAATTCTGTTGTCTTTGCTTGCAGCAGCTTGACATTGCATGCCATTGCTGAGCCTGTCATCTACTAGGAGCCCAAGGTCCTTTTTCATCCTAGATTCCCCCAGAGGTTCTCCCCCTAGTGAGTAACTTGCATTTGTAGTTTTTGTACTTTTTTAAATATTGGTACAACGCTGGCTTTTCTCCAATCACCAGGTACCATTCCAGTCAGTAAACTGTCCATAAAATTTGAAACAATGGTCTAGCTATCACCTGACTAAGTTCCTTAAGGACACTCGGTTGTAAGCCATCTGTTCCTGGCGGCTTATTGTTAGGTTTTTCAAGTCCATTTCTGAAACTGTATTCTGTTAGCCATGATGGTGCATTCTGTGACGTTTTATCAACATTACAGCCTTGGCTACCATATCCTTTTATTTCCTTTGTAAAAACGGAGGTGAAGAAGGCATTTAAAACCTTTGCCTTCTCTTTGTCTGTTGGATCCCTTAATTTGTGGTCATGTGACATTTCATGCTTGGTCATGTGGGTCATGACTAGGCTGTGGACATGTGACATTCCATGATCACTCCCACACTGAAAGATCTAGAGGAGGGCACAACCAATAATCCAATGACACATCTAGTATACGTCATCTCAGGAAGTCTGAAGGGCTTTTCTCCACACAGAACTTATTGGCATTGTTAACGTCATGTGATTCCAATCCCCTAGAGGTGCTCCACAAGATGACAAGGTAATCACGTGAAAAAGAGGAGAGAGGAACTCAAAGTTCTGGAACCTCCCCTATAGTTGACAAAGATATTCATGTGGGACAGCTTTAAAAAAAAAAAAAAACATTTGGAGAGAATGGTTTCCTTGGTATACACTTGTGGAGGTGGCAATGCAACAGCCAGAAGATCGGCTGCTATTGAGTTGTCACAGGAAATAAGGAAGGTAAACAAAAGGGCTTGATCAACTAGGTATTTAGTAATTTATACAATTTAAATAATATACAGCTTTAGCTCAAAGGTAAGGAATGCATCAATAAAGAAAAACATGCTTAAAATTTTAAAATGACACTTTATGTGTATAAAGACTGCAAATAAAAGATTTGAGTTTCATTGAAGCAAATGAAGCTGACAATAATCAATTGATGATGTCCTTTCAGCAAGGGGGACATCTGTTTCAGAAATCATCTAATCATGCAGATGACAGGGTTGTAAGTGTCATTTTTTTTTCTGCAAAACTAGGCATGATTAGAGAAACAGATGCTGAGCGAGCTGAAGTGTGAGGCCCCCATCGACTGGATCCTGGGTGGTCTGCTAGACTAATTAAACATAATATAACGCTCTCGTGTGGTTGGGAGCTGCTTACCGTGTGACACGTACAGCCACCCTGGCTAAAATCAGACCCAAAGGCCTCATCCAAAAGCCACAACTTAAGAAATTGAAACAGTGTGACATGTCTGGGAAAGTTCACTAGTATTTCACAACTTTAAGAAATATCCATTCCAACGGTTTTGTATATTTAAAAGCTGCTGTGGAAATTTTCTGCAATTATTTTCACCATGTGTTGCCAAAAGGTGAAAATCTTTGTTTTTTTACAAGTTGCTTTACAATATGCTTTATACTGTTTATTTGCCTTGTTCCCCATTATCCATTGGAGAGAGGTAATCAATATTCAGGTATGCACAAAAAGTATCTGCGTGAACAATGATATGAAAAAAAAAATGTAACATCATGATAACTGGGGATAAAGGAAATTGTATATGCATATGTAGTACTGCCCCCTTGAGGGCTGCTGAATTTCTCACCTTTCAGGTCCCCCTGTGTTACTGATAGCAACTGTATGCAGAATCTTAACACTTTACTTTCCTAAATCACTCAATGAACAGTTTAGGGGTTGTTGTTTTGCGGTTTTTATTTTATATGGGGATGGCAGAAGGGATGAGTGGGATACTCCAACACTTGAACTATTCACAAAGCTGAGGACTTCTATATGAGAAAGCGGCAAGCCCCCAGTTTCATCCTGCCACTAGATGACTCTGAGGTAATGTTCTTTAGCACTTATCTTCAGGGCACTAGCTTAGTACCCCCTTTCTATGCACCAGCTGGCACCCATCCTCTGACTACTCTACTCCGGAGTAGCCCCCTTCCTGGTCAGGCCCGTAGACACGATCCCCTGTATTCACGATACTGCTTTTCAGGTTCTCCAGTGTCTCAACTCCTCCTAGTCAGCTCTCCTGAACCTCTGGGTTCAGCTCCACACTTCCGGCTCACCAGGCCGACTGCCTGTGATCATACACCAACCATTGCAGAAGAGGAGACAGCCGCCATCCTCCTTCCGGGACTCTTCTCATCAGCCAAAGACCCAGAGCACATGTGCTCCTGGCTTTTATACCACACCCCACAATGCACGGAGACAGCAGTCTGTGCCAATCACTGGGGCTGTATGCCCATTGGTCAGGTTTTCTCCACTGTGCCTCCCCATTGGACCAGTGGGGACACTCCCTCAGGCCACATGAATCACTCACTGAGCATATTGAGCAGACCTAACTCACAGATCCTGCTCTCTGTTAAGCAGAGTGCAATATAGAATTTACCTGCTGCTCCACTGATAGGCAGACAGAGCCAAAAAATATACTCACTCTCTAGCACCTACCTAGGAGGGTGTTACACGTATATGCCTTTTGTCAAGTTTTAAATTAAAAGTATACAAAACTGAATTAAAATGCACATCAAACACACATCCATTATATTTTAGTATGGTCATAGCTACACCCTAAATCTAGAGAAACAGAATTATAGCTCCCGATTCCAGGACAATTCAACAGAGGGTTAACAGAGTATTAGTTTACCCTGAAATACCCTGCAAAATCCATTGCCTAAACTGTAGCAGGTGTCGGCATCTTTAAATACCTATGGCTAAAAAATGAGTGCTGGTGGAATGTATTCATATATTTTCCGACTTAAATCTGTGACCAAATATAACAGTGTGTATGACATTACCAACATGTTTGATAAATATTATAATCTAATATAATCTAAATATATTGTACAGTTACTACTGGTATAAAGCTGGCCATAGACAGTTCAAACCATGTATGGGCAGGCTGATTGTACCAAAGTTGATCCATCTATTAACTTGGGTACAGCCAGCCTGTCAGTGTTTTCATGCAATTATTGCCAGCGGCTAAAAAAAGCAATATTCACTGTGTTCTCCAAGTGGGGACGGCTCCCTTTATTGGGGGAAAAACAATAGCTCCGCAAGATGGATTTCCCCATCAACACTTACTTTGCTGATGTCGGAATCGAGAAATTTTCTTCCCTGCAACCCATGGCTGCAGGAAAGAAAACCGTTCCATCTATGGCTGGCTTAAAGCGGAGTTCCACCCATTTATTCAAGTGCCTTGAAACACAATGCCCACCTGTCTGTAATGGCAATTATTTATTTATTTATTTCTAAATACCTTTTTGTTCTTTATATAGTCTGCACTTCCGGGCCCGGACGCCTAGGCGGTTTCGTCATTAGGCGATTTGCTAGGACTCCTTGGATGTCTGCATCATCTATCCCAGGAGTCTTTGAACCGCACTTGACTTCCTTCCAGGTTCGGTCTTGAAGGACAGGTTGCCATAGCAACAGGGCGGGAACTTCTGCCCCTATTGTTATGGCAACCTGTAAACAACACAGCGCGCCGTGCCGCATCCCAACTGCACAAGCGCGAATTCAGGACATGCATGCTGGGTAGCCAGCTGCACAAAGTCCCAGAAGCAAGTGGAAGCGGGCTTCAGATGCCCATACTTATAATGACCGCTGCCTGTCTGCCAGGATCCTGTGATAAACATCATAATTGTAAGTAGGAAGAAATACACTTATACCAGTATCCTGTTTATATTGTGCAAATAAAGAGAATCACGGGGGTACTTTTTGAAAAAAACTGACAAGGAGACTGCAGCTCCGCTTTAAGTTCTTTAAAAAAAGGCCCCCACCACAGCCAAGTTGTTGAAAACCACTGTTTTTTTTTTTGTACATTGTGATCTACTACAATCAGGCTTCAGTTTAAGAAAGTAAACCATACATAGCAAGATGTACCCTACGCATGTGAATAAGAACAGGAAGCAAACTTTGGAATCTTTTTTTTTTTTTTTTTTTATGTCACGTTAATCTCTGTATACAAAAAAAAAAAATATCAGTCAAATGTAGTCACTTGAAATGATCTAAGGGAATATTTGCTATAATCCTGCCTACTGTAAAATTTATTTTTTAGATTAAAAGGGTTATATTTATAAAGCAGTGAATGTGACATTCACTAAACATCAGGTGCATGTGTTTTAAACGCCAGCGGTTGATTGACGTGCAGTGAATGCCACATCAACAGCTTTTTAATTATGTATGTGTATGTACACCCTAAAAATGAACTCCTCTTTCCTGCCTCTCTTTTGGGCTGGTAAATATACAATTGACAGCTTTTTGCTTCATCTGTTAAACAAGTGCCAATTTATCTTTTGTTCACTTAAAAAATTCTGAGCTGTTCTGTGTCTTTTGTGCCATGCCTGTGTTATCCAAAAGGAAAGTAATTAGCCCTCCTAGTTCTTTTCCTATGCCTAGTGCAAACAATGTCGGGAGACATCAGCTGGTTCAATAAAAGCAGCCGATATTCGGTCCATGTGTATGTCAGCCGGTCCAACAGAAGCTGGCTGCCTGGCCATCGGACGAGCATGCAGGAAAACCAGCAGCCAACCAGAGCTCTCAGCCAATGGCTGGGAGCGCTGATCAGAGTGTTCTGGTGTGGGGCATCCCCCTGTAAGAACACAACAGCTCAGCAGGGGAGATTGCTGTACTAACGTCGTATTATTAGTACAGCGGCTCCGACTGGAGCTGTCAGTTTTTTTTCATTCAACTCACAGAAAAACTATTATTGTGTACTAGGCTTCAGACTGCAGAATAATTATTGTCTTCGTTGTAGAGAATAAAGAGTGGGAAGGTTTTAGTATTTTTTTAAAAACAAAACGGAGCAGGGCTGACAACACTCAGTTCATAAAATACTGTGTTGTCAGCCTACAACAGAGCTCAGAAGCTGTGCACAAGTATGAAAAAACAACAGTGCTTGTCCTGTACTTCTATGGTGTTTAAAGGGATAACACACATTGGGATGTGACAAACTTTGACAGACAGCTGTACTGTAGGTAAGTTAAGGAGCACCCTCCCATGCTCCTGAATTTACACTACACTAACACCTTTCACCCAGATTATTATTTAGATTTGTAGCACAGCTGCATTCTGCAGAACAGTTTACTTTTTTACAGCCTTTAAAAGCCTCTTTGGTGCTGGCCATGTCTGTGTACTGGACTCTTCATAGACTTGTATAGGGCCATTCCAACTATAACTACACACAAGTCTATGAAGGCTCACAACATAGACACGGGCAGCTCCAAAGAAGCGTTCTGCTGGAAGTCAAGGTAAAAACATGGCAGAATATGCAGCTCTTCTACAAGTTTAAATATGAAGCTGGGGGTAGGGGGGGCGAGGTGATTCAGGATTCAAACTGGCCATACGCTAGAATTTTGGCTGAATTTGAGAAATTGTCCTAAATTCTAACTGTGGGAGGCCCCTCAGGCTCAACAAAAGTTGATTACTTAATCTATTTTTGTACAAAGTGTCAGGACGAAGATGGAGCTACTGTTTGCATATTTTAACAGCCGGTGATTGGCTGTCAAAATAAATGAGAGGAGATTCATTTATCCACACAGTTAGAAATCTATTTGATTTCTATTGTTCAGTCTTCATGCTGAATGACAGAAATCTATCAGTGTATAGCCAGCTTTAATGTAAGGCAGACAATTAGGGGTGGGTAAAGGGTTTTAAAGTGGTCGTAAAGTCATAAGGTCTAGTATCTTAATGCATTCAATGCATTAAAATAAAAAGCCTTCTGTGTGCAGCAGCCCCCCTAATACTTACCTGAGCCCACTTTCTATCCAGCGATGTCCACGAGTGCCTCAGCCATCCAGGACTCTCGCTCCAGATTGGCTGAGACACAGAAGCGGCGCCATTGGCTCCCGCTGCTGTCAATCAAACCCAGCTAGCCAATCAGGAGAGAAGGGGCGGGGGCGAACAACCTTTTCGTGTCTAAATGGATACACAGAGCTCCAGCTCGGCTCAGGTGCCCCCATAGCAAACTGCTTGCTGTGGGGGCACTCAACAGAAGGGAGAGGCCAGGACCTCTAGCCAGGGACCTGAGAAGAGGAGGATTGGGGCTGCCCTGTGCAAAACCAACTGCACAGAGGAGGTAAGTATAACATGTTGGTTATTTTAACAGAAAAAATAAAATGAGACTTTACAATCAATTTAAAAGTAAAAGCACAGCTGTCTAACAGAAAAAAACACAGTAGTTCTATTTGATTATTTTAATGTTAGAAATCCAAATACCTGCCAACGCTGGTAAAGCTTTGTTCCATTCCCATGGCTGGTCGTACTCATCAGCAGGCCGGTCATCATCCTGTGGTAATTTGCTCTCTCGCATTCTCAGACCAACAAGGCTTTCAGAATCTGACTCTATTCCATTACACTCTGGCTCATATGGCGTGTCATAAAGCTGGATGTTTTTCTGTGGCAACTTTTGACTCTCCTGTTTTTGAATATCTAAAAAAAAAGAACCAATAACAAATTAAAATAAAAACATATAAGCTATCATATTCATATTCTTTGCAATAAAAATTAAACTTGATCAGTATGCATAACAATATATATTTAGTAATTAATTTTGATCAATAAAATCTCCTACGGAAATATAGGGGCCATCTTTTTTTTAAAGGCTGTCATGCTAATCCAATGGATTTAATTGACACTTTGGGGTTGATTTACAAAAACCAGACAGTATAAAATCCGGTGCAGCTGTGCATGGTAGCCAATCAGCTTCTAACTTCAACTTGTTCAAGTAAGCTTTGACCAAAAAAACTGGAAGCGGATTGGTTTCTATGCAGAGCTGCAGCAGATATTATACTCTCCAGTTTTAGTAAATCAACCCCTTTGAGTCACTGAACTGGAATTAATTTGCATTACAGGAGTTCTGACTTCATACTGACTTTACTGGCTGCATGACTGTTCCTGATCAATGACTAAAGGCCCGTACACATGAGTGGAAATTCGGCCGGGAATTTCCGTCCGACGACCGATCTGCCGATTTTCGGCTTGTTAGTATGATGCTTCCGGCAACCGACTCCGACTTTTCGCCCGAAAAAATCCTGGTGTGCAGGCTATAAAATTTTTATCGACCGACAAAACACGTCCAATTTTCGTCTCATTAGTACAGATTTCGATGGGGAAAAAATCTTATGAGCAAGACTAGGCATGCTCAGAGATGAAAGAACACATACAAAGCAATCCAACACATGACATCACTTCTGAAGCAGAATTCTATCGTGCAGGAAAATTTGTGTGCAGTCTAGAGCACATTCCAACCAACAGACACGACTCTGGACAAAAGACGGACGACCGGTCGGCGGAAATCAGTTGCGTGTGTACGAGGCTTAAAAGTAAGGAAGCCAAATGAATCCCAATTGACATCAGCAATGGTAGCTCTTGTTTTTCTCTCAGGATAGCTTCCTTGGACACAAAGGGGTTGATTTACTAAAACTGGAAAGTACAAAATCTGGTGCAGTTCTGCAAAGAAACCAATCAGCTTTCAGTTTTTTCTTTGTCGAAGCTTAATTCAACAAACTGAATTTAGAAGCTGATTGACTACCATGCATAACTGCACCAGATTTTGCACTCTTCAGTTTTAGTAAATCGGCCCCAAAGTGGCCTGCTGTAGTTTAGTGGTAAGAGTGCGTGGTACGCTTATTAAGTTTTAGCATGGTCATTGTTGGCTTGAATCTGGCTACGAACAGATGTCTGGGGATAAAAGACATACTCAGTGCACAGTCCTTAGCTGTAAAACAGTGGTATCAATTGGGTATTCAGGAGGCTGGAATGATCTACCTGGGGTCAATTCTGGAACGTAGGCCCCGTTCACACCTGAGCGATTTTTTGCCTAAAGCTTGTAGCTCTAAAAGCACTCAAAAAGCCAAATCCCATTCATTTGGACCCTGTTTACATCTGAGCATTCTGATGCCTGAAGCAAAACGCTTGTCACTCAAAAAAGTACGAGCTTCTTTTGGCAAATTACAAGTGTTTTTGGCCCCATAGACTTAAATAGATACATACATATTCGCTAGCACACCAAGGATATTGCACAGCAGTCCGAAGAAACTTTTTATTGCAAAAGGATCACATCAGGATAGGTGCAACGTTTCAGAGTCATGCAAGACCCCTTCGTCAGGCATGTGATGTCATCACATGCCTGACGAAGGGGTCCTGCGTGACTCAGAATAGTTGCACCTATCCTGATGTGATCCTTTTGCAATAAAACGTTTCTTCGGACTGCTGTGCAATATCCTTGGTGTGCTGGCGAATATGTATCTGTGATAGGTCCAGTGTCCAGCTGGTGATCGCTGCAGCACCCACAACTGATGTGCCTATACCCAGGAAGATGTGCAATGGGAATATGAACTATTCTTAGACTTTAATAGAAACACCTGACTTGCACGTATTAGGAGTGTCTTATGCTCAAATAGCAGATCTCCACCCCTAATTTCCTCTCCCACTCTTCCCTCTTGTGCTTCCTTTTGGCTAAACAAAAATGCCTGAAACTGTAAAACGCTTGTAGTACACTACTAAAACACTTGTAAAAAGCAGCAAAAACACTTTAAAAAAATGCCTGAAAAACGCCAGTAAATCGCAATACTCGGGTGTGAATGGAGCCTTATAGCACTTCAGCATCAGAGAGGAGAAAAAGTTTTCAAGCTAGTAGCGTGTATTAGTAATTTTTTCCTAAATGAGGTCAATCAACCACTTCTAAATAGTTCACTGAACATGCAAACCCCCATCTAAAATTAAAGACAAAAACATCAGCACAATTCATGAGAAACAATAAAAAAGGAAAAGTGTCAACACGATACGCTTTGTTCTTGTTCGTAGAACATAGCTTTGACATGAATATATATGAACGCTATATGTACAGCACACATAGAAAAGTTATTAGTATTATTCTCGCTGGAAAAGCATGTGGAACTAACACCATTACAGTCATTCCCAATTAGCTGTAGTGCAGTGAACAAGGCACATAGTGAAGTTTTATAATAAAGAATCTTGTGTCTAATGAAAAATAAATGCGTTAAGTGCTTTTTGCTTCAATGTTTAAACATGTATAGACATTATATATAGCAGACTATTCCCATTAAAATTTTCATGACTTGTAATATAAAAAAAAAGTACTCTCCCCAAGCTAAAGCTGGATACACACTATACAAATTTTATTTTGATTTTTTCCTTTAGACTTACCAAAACCATATAATATGAGGACAGACCTAAACACTTTTCATTTGTATGCATTCAGGCAGGCCCTTGGACTACATAGTTGAATGTAAATCTAAAGGAAATCTACCAACAAAAGTTGTATAGTGTGTATCCAGCTTATTGGGCCATACATACTATATAATTGTCTTTAGATTTTTTCCTTTAGATTTACCAAAACCATATAACATGAGGTCACACTTAAACACTTTCAATTTGTATGCAATCAGGCAGGCCCTTACTACATAGTTGAAGGTAAATCTAAAGGAAATCGAACAACAAAAGTTGTATAGTGTGTATTCAGCTTAACACTCTTTTTCTTATTTGTATAGGCATACAAAAACTCTTTATGACGAAGCTCCATTAGGGATGAAATGTGCCAATAGAGGAGCTGGGTAATGTCAGTGTCCATGCTTGAACAATAAAGTTTTTTTTTAGCATTGTGGGAAGTGATGTGTGACTTCATGTTCTATGTTTTTTTTTTGTACTCATGCAAAGCTAGGTGCAATGTGTAAAATGTTCATTTTTTTTTCTTGAATATTTTAGTTAGTATGAGTTCATATAGAGGGAAAGAGGATTCAAATGATCACCTCTAATTCTCAAAGCACAAATATTACATGGTTTAATATTTAATATTATTACAAATTAATTAAAGGACTGTCCTCCATTTTGGTAAGGCCCTAAACATTCCTCCAATACACAGAGTTAGAGATTAAGACAAATAAAGGAGGGTTTGAGCCCATACCCATTTATTGTGGAGTTTTTTGGTACTATTGCATTTTTGTGGAAGCCTCCCCTACCAATTTAGATGGAATACAGACCTTGCAGGGTTCTGTTGTGTGTTTTTTATAAAGGCCCTGAACATACCAGAATGTTTGATCGTTGCTAGTAAACACTAGCCTGATCAGAATTTACAAAGCACTGAACAAACAGCTCTCTTGAAGCCAAGATTTTATGGTTCCTGTAGCTAAGCAGGTATCATTTCATCATGGGTCAAACAAAAGTTAGGAGCCTGGTCAAAGAGTAATGAGCTCACCAAATCTGATCAGGAACCAATTTAGGAAGGTTGCCAAGAAGAAAATAGATGTTACTTCAGTGAAAGTTTTTCTTTTGGAAGAGAGTTTGGTCATATCTACGGTATGTAGACTATAAATGATGACATTTAGACTACTTACCATCACCAGGTAGCCTTTATATAAATAAAGGGACAGGCAAAGTGTAATGATGATGTACAAAATGTACAGTAATGAAAAGGAACTGGACATATTTTAGTTCACTTATGCCTAAATAGATGAATTCTAATAGGTTGCATTGTATCACCACACATTGAGGTCTCACACAGTGTGGGTGCAAAAATCTTTTATAATGCTGGACGCACCTGTGCTGTAACTCTCCATAGACAAGAATGGTGTTGTACTTCTACTGCTGACGCTAAGAGCCAGTTCACACTGAGGCGACACGACTCCTTACTACTTCGGGGGCGACTTGTGCATTACATTGCACCACGACTTCAGAGCGACTTGCAGGGACTTCACATAATGGAAGTCTATGCAAGTCGCTCCGAGGTCGCCCCCCGAAATAGTACAGGACCCTTTTTCTAAGTCGGAGCGACAAGTCGCCTGACAAGTCGCGCTAATGTGAACCGGCTCTTAGTGTATGGCCCTATTTAACTACACTGTATCTCAACATTACAATCAGAAATACTGTATTTATTTCATTATAAATATTCAAAGCAAGCATACCCATCCATCCGTTTTCCCATGCCTGATTTTGCTGATAAATCATTTTGACAAACACCTCCTAGCATTTCTAGCTATGGCCATCTTGAGTAAGGGCAGATTATTCAGGTAGCATTTGCTTCCTGAAATCCATCTGCCCTTAGCCCAAGCTTGCAGGCAGGAGAGTGTTCTTAGCTGAGAAAACCCCTCCTCCCCTCCTGAAGACTCCTGGGATGCATGGCATCATTTGCCTAGACCTTGAACCAGAAAGCAAGTGAAGGCATTTAAAAAAAAGAAAAAAAAAAAAAAAAAGGTAAATCTAATACACTTTCATATCGATTTATCAGTGCAAGCAGTATAAGGGATTTAAACAGTTCATGTGGATTGAGAGAGAAAGTTCTGCTTTAAGTCAATGGGGAGTTATTTCAAAGGGATGGCCGGCAAAGAGATTTCGGCTCCAGGGATGTAAAAACTGCGGGAGATAAGTATGCATAGGTTTGGTTTCTACTTTAAATTAGTTAGGGTTCTAGGGAGGGATTACTGCAAAGGTATGGCCAGCAAAGAGATTTCTGCTCCAGGGATGTAAAAACCATGGGAGGTAAGTATGCATAGGTTTGGTTTCTACTTTATATATTAGTTAGGGGTCTAGGGAGGGATTACTGCAAAGGTATGGCCGGCAAAGAGATTTCTGCTCCAGGGAAGTAAAAACCATGGGGGGTAAGTATGCATAGGTTTGGTTTCTAGTTTACATTAGTTAGGGGTCTAGGGAGGCATTCTAAAGTTAAAAAAGTTAGACACTTCAGCTTACCCGCCCTCCATTTTTTTTTCTCTGCCCCCACTTACCTGGTGGTGTGGTGAGCACAGTTTGGACACTCATCCAGCCACCGGGTCCTGATGACATTTTTCTGTCAACAGATGCCACTGGATTCCATGTCGCCATCTTGCTTGTGACATCACTGATTTGCCAGCCAACTCTTCCAGCGGGGCCATGAGATGACTTGTTGCTAGGCCCACCTGCTTCCAGCTTACTAAATGAGAGACTAATGGCCTCTTGGGATATGTGACGTGCATATCCTTGGAGGCCCAGCGAGCACTGTATATGCCCTTAGTCAAAGCCAGTGTTTCTCAACTCCTCACCTCAGGGCACAATAACAGGCCAGATTTTAAGTATTAGCTTGGGGAGATGCAGAGTAGAATACTGCAATCACTGGGCAGCAAATGATATCACCTGTGATGTAGTTTAGTTTTCTTGCAAACCTGGCCTGTTAAGTGTGCCCTGAGGACCGGAGTTGAAAAAAACACTGGTCTAGGCCAGGGGTCTTCAAAGTTGATCCGGAACTACAATTCCCATCATGCCTAGTTATGTCTGTGAATGTCAGAGTTTTACACTGCCTCATGGGAAGTGTAGTTCTGCAACAGCTGGAGGGCCGTAGTTTGAGGATCCCTGGTCTAGGCAAATGATGTGCAGTGAGGGCGGGGCTGAGCAGTTTGCTAAAAAAAAAAAAAAAAAACTCCCGTATTTGTGCAGAGGAGGGAAGAAGGGTTGGAGCGGGGGAAGCCTGTCAAAACAGGCGAAGTTCAGCTTTTAATATTGCTAAACTGTAAAGTCACCAAACAATGCTCCTTTTACTATGGAGGAAATAATGGAAAAATGAAGGAGTGCTGGTTCACATTAATCCAACAATCATTGCCACATCCCTAAAACATAAATGAAAAAATAATAAAGATATTGGTAAGGGGCAGGTCCGATATACGATCAAGTCAAGAGGCTGGAGGGATATCCGGGCCGTGCCCTACCAGAAGCATGGGACTTTATATGCATAAATTGATGGTAAGTTGTGGTAGAAATTTCTAGATAAAGGACCATTCTATATAAAAAATAGATTTTTATTCAAAATACAGATACAATATCTTAAAAACATTCAAGAACAGACATATACATTTCCAAACAAGGTAAATGAATCACGAATAACAGTATGGATCACATAGGTCCCATGGATGGAGGAAATAAAACTAATGCATCTCATTCATAATGCATCATTTTTGTCTTGAGAATCTATCCTATAGCTTTCAGATTAATATTTATTGGATCCAGTGAAAAACTCAAAGGAATAAAATAAATTAGTTTCATCACAACAAATTGACTAATGTCATGAATCCACAATAAGGCATAAAGCGTACAGAGGATGTCACATAAAAAAAAAACAAAAAAAAACAGTAATCTGCATGAAGCACAATTGAAAAATAAGATGGCTAAGATCAATTGACTAATGGAAAATCCTTTTAAATAAATAGTTGGAAGGCGGAAAATCTTTGTAGTGAAGCACTCTCTGCATCTTAAATCGCAACTGCACTTTAAAACAACCTTTTTGGACAAGACAATAAGAGTTTTAAAAGAGCTTAAATCACTTTATGCTGAAGGCTGTCTATAAGGATTAAACGTCTCTGCTCCTTTCACCGCATTCATAAAAAAAAAGAAAAAACCTTTATCAACACTACGTTCAACAAAAGACAACTGGAGGTTTTCTGAGAGCATTTAGAGGGTCAATGAAAGATTGCTGTGCGCCCGCAGCTTATGGATGCAAGACGGGGCTCACGGTGTCCCTGCTGTGCTCTTTAATGCATCTTGGCAACCATTAACCGAAAAGTCTTAAATTAACACCTTGCCTCTTCAGAAAGAATGTGAAGAAAAGCCATGGTGCTCACACAGATTTAATCTTAGAAGCCCCCTGAATGTTCATGTAATAAGCAGAGCATAGCACAGAAATATGTCAGGCCTTGTGCTTATTCTTTTCAATGTCTTTTTTTTTTTTTATACTTCATTTGCAAAAGCCCCATTTCTAACATGCGCTCTTTGCCCCCTGCGCAGGCTTTATTTCCTTGAAGGATTGTTTTTACTGACCGACAGGGCTCAATAAAGCTTATACAAATCCCTGGCTCTACTCCAATGCTAAAGAGATAAGGACAATTAAATACCAGTCTGGCCAAATTCTGGTTTACATTCACTGATTTATGGTAACAGATCCTGCCACTAAACCACCGCATTAACACGCTTTTATATATTTAAAAGCTTGCCACGTAAAAAAAGTGTGCTACATGAATGGCTTTTAAGCAGAGTTGTATAAAGTACTCGAAACCCATACTTGAGTAAAAGTACAAGTGCTCAATCAAAAAGTGACTTGAGTAGAAGTGGAAGCGCTCTATCAAAAAGTGACTTGAGTAGAAGTAATAAAGTATTCAACATTTTTTGTACTTAAGTATTGCAAGTAGTTTTTTTAAAAATTTGGCTACTCAAGTACTGAAAGTAAAAGTACCAGTAGTTTTGAAAAAAAAATTGCTACTCAAGTACTGAAAGTAAAAGTACAAGTAGTTTTGAAAAAAAAATTGCTACTCAAGTACTGAAAGTAAAAGTACAAGTACTGTGTTATGTAGTTATTAAAGAAAGAAGTCAAAAGTTTGAACATCATATTGTTTTTTATTATTTCAAATGCAGCTTTTATTTATGCATACAGTAGCATTTATTTTCGTATGCGCTGATAATACACATGTTTTGAGCTTCATGAAACCTGCCATCTACTGTTCTGGCAGTGGTCATTTTTATAATTGTAACGAGTAACTATGCAGCACAAAAAAAAAATATCGGAGTAGAAGTATTGAAATCATTGAAAAAATGTAGTGAAGTAAAAGTGGAAGTAGGAGAAAAAAATTCTACTCTAGGAAAGTACAGATACAGCCTATCGGTACTTAAGTATAGTAGTGAAGTAGTTCTACTTCGTTATTATACATCTCTGCTTTTAAGGAAGTTCAACTAGCTTTATGTTATGAGATGTATGATGTAGCAGAAAAATTTACGTTACAGACTAGTTTCCTAGCTTGGAAAAGTCATTTTGAAATATGGTCCGTCAGATCTACATAAATATGCTGGAACCAAACCAGACATCTTTCTTAAATGAGACAGATGGACACCTTCTAAAACAAATTGTGTAGGCAGAAGACACAGCCCTCCAGATGCACCTTCAAATACATTGGGCCAGCCTGGCAAAATGGAAGCATACATATGTGATACCAGATCGGCCTCTGTGGAAATTAGAAATCACTGTAGTAAGGCCCTGGGACGGAGTTTGTCTGCTCAGTGGGGAATCTGTCTGCTGATCCCCGTTGAGTCAGGCAGATGGCTTGCCCATGTCCGCTCTGCCTATGCAGAGCAGACACAGTCCACTCTCCTCTATGGGTGGATGGATGTAATTGGACCATCAGTCTGTTTACACCTGATGGCCATAGGATCCGTTTATCCGTCTGTTTTTTTTAGCAGATAGGCTAGGATTGGATCGGATGTGGGCAGGTGTAAACAGACACATGTCCATTTAAACCTGTGGTTCCATAGAGGACCTGATTGGTATGCCTGTGTGAAAGGGGCGCAGGAAGGTCTCAGTTGCTGTGAGAACGAGTTAAAGCAGGACTATACTGACCTTCTATCCTGCACTGCGGTGTCCGGGAGCTCCTCGCCAGCTGCTGTCATCTTTAGCTGGATCGGCTTCCGGGTACCGATCTTCAGCAATTTTCATTGGCCAAGCTCAGATGACGTCACTCCTGCGCGTGCGAGCGCAACTCAGTGTATACGGCACACGGGCAGGTAAATAACTTTAATGGAGGAGAGACATAGTATGCCTCTACTGCAATAAAAATCCTGCCTGTTTGCCATTTTTTTTCCGGATTAAAGTTCCACTTTAAGGGGCGTGGCCTGGCGCAGCATGTGAGAGGACGTGTGTGAGAGGAGCTCCGCCGGACCGATATCCTTCACCGTTAATCCTGCAGCCCTTCGGGCACGATAATCCTTCCTTCACCTCCCGCACACCCGCGGCACCGACCTCCGCATGTCTCCGCCGAAGAAAGGCTCTGAAGCTGCGGCAAAACTGGCTGCATTCCGGAGGCTGGAGAAGGAGGCCCCGATCCAAGATGGCGCCGGCCCGTCGCTCGTGGTGGAGGAGCCTGAGAGCCCTGCTACATCCAAGGTTTTGGAAGCGATTGCTACTTGCCAGACCATGCTGACAACTAAAATCGAGGAGGTGAAGGTAGATATATCTTTGATGCGTCAGGATATGCAGAAGCTGAGGGACAGAGTTGGTGAGGCTGAACACAGAATTAGTGAGGTGGAAGACTCCCTCCCCCCATTGCAAAGCTCCTCAGACAGGCTGCAGCAACAAGTACACCTTATCCTCCAAAAACAAGATGACATGGAGAATAGGCTGCGCCGCTGTAACCTGCGGTTCATTGGCCTCCCGGAGGGCTCTGAAGGTGCTGACCCCTCATCATATTTGGAACAATTGCTCACTCAGACTTATGGCAGAGAATCCTTTTCACCCACTTTTGTTGTGGAACGTGCACATCGCCTCTCAGGGCGCCCCCCCCCTCAGGGTGCACCCCCCCGCACGTTCATCGCTAAATTCCTGAACTATCGGGACCGAGATGCCATATTGCGCCTGGCCAGGGTTAAGGGGAACATTCCATTTGGAAATCACAAAATAGCGATTTTCCCCGACTTCTCTGCTGAGGTCCAGAGGCGCCGCAAGAGCTTTTTGGAGGTCAAACGCAGACTGCGTATCAAGAATATCAAATACTCCATGTTGTATCCGGCCCGTCTTAGAGTGGAGGGCGAGGACCGAGCCCACTTCTTTGAGGATCCGGAAGCCGCCATCTCCTGGCTAGAAGGACTGGAAGCTAGAGCCTGACCACCTTGCCCTGGCGACTTCATGATACTTTCTCCCTGATGGCCTATACCTTAAGCTGCTGCAAGGGTGGAGGAGGGGTTTTGTAGATCCTGTGGAACTCAAGACTTTGCATCCCCCTTCCCCCCCCCCCCCCCTCCCCCCTCATTTTCCTGCACTATTGCTCCTGTGTTTGACCGGCGGAGCGCCCTAGCTCCACAGATGGAACTGATTTCTCTGTTCTCTTCCTATGGACTTCCACCTGCCCATAGGCTTTGCTACCCAGCGATACACCTGTTGGTTTTCGCCCCCTACACCCGCTAAGGCGTGTGTTTGTGCCCAACTCCCCTGTTGCCCCCTGCGACTTCTGCTGGACCTGGGCCCCCGGGCCCCCGTGTTTATTCTATTTGTATTTTGCTGTATTTTTGCTGCATACCTTGGGGGTCCCTGGCCTCCTGATCTTGCTCTTTCCCAGTCGCATGTGGGCCTGTTCTGGTTGAGGCACTTGTTTGGGAACATGCCCGCACAAGTTGGGGTTGGTGCAGGGCAGGGAGGGGGGATTGGGGTGTTACCATTGTTTATGGTTTATATTTGGTACAATCTCTATACTGTTTCTGTTTTATGCACATTGACCTCAAGTAATAATTATTTGCTCTTTTGCTGCCGTTTATCGTCGCTGGTGTGTGACCGTGGACTAGTTGGTTCCGTGGCCTTACTGCCTGAGATCCTGGGAGCCTCCGCTCCGCGCTCTGTACTACCCCTGCCATGGCCGCATTGAAATTGTTGACGTGGAATGTCAGGGGTATGCGTGATAAGATTAAACGAACGGCTGTCTTTAATGTCCTACGCCGTGTACGGGCTGATATTATAGTTCTGGTGGAGACACATTTGGAGGGCCGTGTACAACAGTCCCTCAAACGTCCCTGGGTTGGTTGGGTGCAGCACTCTGCTTATAGCTCACACTCCAGGGGTGTGGCGCTACTGGTGGCCAAATCGGTACATTTCCAGCTCCTAGGATCTCAGGTCGACCCAATGGGTAGATATGTTTTTCTCAAAACGTCAGTCTATGGGGAATTGATGCTACTGATGGCTTTCTATGTGCCCCCCCCTTACTCTGCTGTGATTATTATGGAGGGACTGGCGTTTATGGCACAGAGCCCAGGGGCCCCGGTGATCTGGCTGGGTGACTTTAACAATGTGATGGACTCGGGTCTGGATAGGTCCGGTGGCGCCTCCCAGGTGCCGCCGGGGTCGTCCCCGACCAGGTTCTCCCGATTGTTGGAGAGCTTTGGTTTGGCCGACTCTTGGCGCAGCAAATACCCCGCGCAGCGCGCGTACTCCTGTTTTTCGGCTGCACACCACTCTATGTCACGCATTGATCTGATATTGCTGTCTCGAACCCTGCTCCCCAGGTTACTGACGGCAGGCTTCGCCCCACGGACTCTGTCTGATCACTGCCCTTATTGGATACTGTTGTCCTTGCCCTGCAATAGACCTCCCCCGGCCTGGCGCCTGAATCCCGCCTGGCTCCCCTTGGTGTCGGATGGGAACGACATTGAGGGGACCTGGACACAATTCTTTTCTGACAATGAGGGCACTGCCTCCCCGGCTGCGGTGTGGGAGGCGTTTAAACTGTTCGCCAGATCCACTATGATTTCCAAAATCAAGGCTGTTAGAGCGCGGGCTGCCGAGGAGATCTCCAGGGCAACGACAAATCTAATTGAAGCTGAACAGGCCTTTATGGGGGACCCGACTCCGGCACATGAATCTCAGTATAAATTGACCTCTAAAGTCCTTTCCCAACTTGACTACGAGAGGGCAAAATCTAAGATGTTTTTTCAGAAGCAGAATCTGTTTGCACATGGTGAGCGGGCGGGGAAACTCCTCGCATACTTAGTTCATTGTGAGGATAGGCCCCCGGTAGTTATTACTTTGAAGGATGACCTGGGTAATGAGATCGCTGATCCTGCTGTGGTGACACAGTGCTTCCGCTCATTTTTTAGTACTCTTTACACCTCTAGGGCTCCCGCTGACTGCACTGACATGCATGACTTTTTGGACTCTATTGACTTTCCCACTTTGACACCCGACCAGTTGGCGACCCTCGAGGCACCCATCTCTGTGGAAGAGATTGCAGCAGCCGTGTCCAAGTTCCCTAGGTCTAAGGCCCCCGGCCTGGACGGCCTCCCGATTGAATTTTTCTCCCAATATTCGGAACTCCTTTCTCCTAAATTATTGGCTTTGTTTCAATCTCTATTCAAAGATGCAACCCTACCCCCTTCTATGCGGGAGGCGCTAATTGTGCTCATTCCCAAGCCGGGCAAGGATGTACACGCCCCAGAGTCTTACCGTCCCATCTCTTTGCTCCCAGTAGACACTAAAATCCTTGCGAAAATTTTATCCCTCCGCCTTAACAAGGTGATCCTTTCACTTGTACACTCGGACCAGGCCGGGTTCATGCCTGGGAGGAACACCTCATTTAACCTTCGCCGGTTATTTATGAATCTCCAGGCACGGCACGACGGAATGGGTGGCAGGGTGGTGGTCTCATTGGACACGGCTAAAGCATTTGACTCGGTAGAGTGGCCGTTTCTGTGGACCTGTCTGGACCGGTACGGCTTTGGACCTAATTTTATTAAGTGGGTCAAACTTCTATATAGCGCCCCGGTAGCTAGGGTCCTGGCAAATGGCTGGCAGTCGACCGCCTTCCCTTTATCCCGTGGCACTCGACAGGGGTGCCCCCTCTCCCCCCTGCTGTATGCCCTGGCCGCGGAACCTCTGGCGATGGCCATTAGAGCACATCCCGGGATTCGAGGCCTACGTAAGGGACCGTTGGAGGAGAAGATCAGCATGTATGCAGATGACACTTTGCTATATTTGGAAGACTCTCGGGAATCCCTACTCACGGCCCTTTCTTTGATTGAACGGTATGGACGATTCTCCGGTTTTCAGATAAACTGGGATAAGTCACAAATTCTCCCGCTTGACGAGAGCCCACAGGCAATCACCCCCGCAAGCCCAGCCCTACAATGTGTATCCCGCATTAAATACTTAGGGATTCAAGTGACAGCTAACTCAGCAGATTATGTCCCGGATAACGTTCAACCCCTGTTCCCTCTGCTTAAGGCTAAAATTCAAGTATGGTCCAAATTACCTCTGGGAGTGATGGGTAGAGTCAATTTAATTAAAATGATTCTCCTTCCCAAAATACTTTATGTTGTATGGCACTCTCCTATTTACCTGCCACTCAAGCTGTTTAAGCAGATGGAATCACTCCTCAAGACCTTTGTTTGGGGTGCTAACCGGCACAAGATTTCCTGGCGCAAACTCAAGAATCCTACAAACCTAGGGGGATTGGCCCTGCCGGATTTTAATCTGTACTATCTGGCAGCTCAGTTGTCCCAGTTCTTTCACATAGATAAAACAGATAGAGAACGTTTTTTGACCCTGCTCTGCCCTGGGTGGGCTCATCCCCTCGGGGACCCCCTCCTAGTTATCCTTAGGGGTGTCAGGGGCTCGCCGGAGCCCTTGTGCCCCAGATCTCTTCTATACCACTATTGTCGGATCTGGGAGGTGGTAGCGTCCAGGCTTCGGTGCCCTCCATTTCACACGTTCACCCCTCTGTGGCATAACAGCGCATTACGCGAGTTCCTTTCCATCCCTGACCTGTCGATATGGAGCGGGAGGGGTATTCTTCTCCTTAGCCATATCTCCACGACCACTGGTCTGCGGTCTTACGAGGCCTTGCAGGATCAGTTTGCGATCCAGGGCCCCATGCACTACAGATACTTACAGCTCTCCCATGCCTATAGATCTCAATTCCCTGATGGCCCTCCTGAGCTAGAATCGGTTACCACCCTTGAGATTGTTAAAAGTACAGCACCCAGTCACCTTATTTCCATGTTCTACTCTGAACTTCACACACCTTCCTCGACCACCTTGGCTTTTGCACTTAAGACCCGCTGGGAGCGCAGTGTGGGGGCCATGGAGGATGAGGAATGGGAGGATGCCCTGGAGACGTGCCGCAGAGTGTCGCCAAAACTGTCGGATCGCCTAACTCAGACCTTTATAATACACCAGGCTTATCTCACCCCACTTAGACTGTCCAAATATCACCCTGACTTGGTCCCTTCTTGTCCTATGTGTGGAGACCCTGACGCCTCCTTCTTTCATCTCTTGTGGAGCTGTCCCCAATTACAGACTCTATGGCAACAAGTAGTCACATTCCTCCATGACAAGATGGGGTCTCCTCTGCAACTCTCCCCTAAGGAGTGTCTCCTGGGGGTTTACCCAGATGGAGAGATGCCCAAATCCACTGTCATATTTCTTCAGGAAACTTTGTTTATAGTACGTAAACTGATAGCCAGGAGGTGGATGAGACCTACTCCTCCTACTCTAGGTTTGTGGATTAAGGAGGTTAATGGTGTCATCCCATTTCATAAACTTTTATATAAACATAGGGGGTGCCCTCAGAAGTTCAACAAGATTTGGGACAAATGGGTGCAGTGCCCTGATACGGCTCGGTAATGCAGTTGGTAACTATTTTATGTTGACCGCCCCTGGTAAATCAATATTTTCTGTTCGAGGGTTGGATCGACGGAGAGCCACTGACTACTGTTTTGTTTTTTACTATGTCTGTTCTGTCTCTCGGTGCTGATCATTTTGTATATTTGTATTTTTGTACCCCAATGTGTTATGAACCTGATTGCAGTTTCAATGCACGGTTTATTTTTGTATTGTACCAAAAATTTCAATAAACCTCACTGTTTTGAAAAAAAAAAAAAAAAAAAAAAAAAGTTCCACTTTAAGAAATTTCAGTGCACCTTTTGAGAACTTCGAAGATGAATTTCTCCATAGTACCTGCAGTTATAGAGGTCACAAAGGGATGGTTTTAAAACCTTTTTTGTTCTTGTTTTTTCTTTTTTTTTGTTTGGGGTAGAGAAGGGTTAGAATTTGTATCAATTTTTTTTATTGCTGACTGTATCACTACTGGGGAGATTCATTCTCTCAGTTTGTCCTGGTGACTATTGTAATTGAGTCAGAAAGTCATGGAATCCATAATTTTACAGCTGTCACTAGAACAAGATTGGAGGATAAATCTTCAGGACACCCGTTTCTGTAATACATGTCTAACATTGGATTTCCCCTCACTTTGTTGGGATATGCTCTTTCTTTCCATTGCATTCCAGAGACTTACCCAATGAGATACAAAAAACATATTTATCCCCCCGCCCATATCCAAACCAAGGAAACGCTTTGGACTATACATGCACAGGGGTGTCCCCAGGTGGATAGGAAGGGAGACCAGTTAATGTCTTTTTTCTGATCTACCCTTGCTAGTCAAAACCCATAAGCAAGGAGGATTATGTTGTGGCCAAGGAAGAAGCAAATAGAGCACAATCTTTTTCAGTGGGTAAGTGGGTAGCAGGGGAGACATCATGGGTTTAACCAATTTTTAGGCCTACAATGTGCATTTTAAGGTTTGCAAAAAAAAAGGCTCCAATGGCAAAAGTGTTAAAGCTCATTTACTGGTGCTTAAGAATATATAATAATTTGAATGGCCAAAGCCTAGCTACATGTTCTCCATACCACTGTTTAAAACTGGAGAAATCCCCGCTGCAAACAACTTCATTTGCCTCCTACATTTCTGACAGCCTTCCTTTATAATTAATTGCATTGTTTTATTTTACAGTTTGGGGCTGCATTAATAGATATGCCTATGTCCACTGACTGGAGGGACCTTTCCAGGATGACAAGGCTGCAGCTTCTAAAACAGTCGTGACAATGGCTGTCGGATGTAATAACACCACTTCTTTAGTCTAGCTAATCACGGATATGCAGCTCTCCCACTGGTGTCCTTTGGAAGAATGCTCTGTAATGTACTGATTTAGACAGTTATGTTCTTTCACATTGAATTTTAACATATTTAATGGCTTTGTTACATTTATTTAGGTAATTATATAGCGCCAACAGTTAATGCAGCACTTTACATACTGTACACTCAAATCAGTCTCTGCCATCAAGGAGCTTACAATCCCTATCTCAATATACACATACAGTATCTCACAAACGTGAGTACACCCCTCATATTTTTGTAAATATTTTATTATATCTTTTCATGTGACAACACTGAAGAAATGACACTTTGCTACAATGTAAAGTAGTGAGTGTACAGCTTGAATAACAGTGTAAATTTGCTGTCCCCTCAAAATAACTCAACACACAGTCATTCATGTCTAAACTGCTGGCAACAAAAGTGAGTACACCCCTAAGTGAAATTGGGCCCAATTCGCCATTTTCCCTTCCCGGTGTCATTTGATTCGTTCGTGATAAAACGTCTCAGGTGTGAATGGGGAGCAGGTGTGTTAAATTTGGTGTTATCACTCTCACTCTCTCATACTTGTCACTGGAAGTTCAACATAACACCTCATGGCAAAGAACTCTCTGAGGATCTGAAAAAAAGAATTGTTGCTCTACATAAATATGGCCTAGGCTAAAAGAAGATTACCAAGACCCTGAAACTGAGCTGCAGCATGGTGGCCAAGACCATACAGCGGTTTAACAGGACAGGTTCCACTCAGAACAAGCCTCGCCATGGTCGACCAAAGATGCTGAGTGCCCGTGTTTAGCGTCATATCCAGAGGTTGCCTTCGGGAAATAGACATATGAGTGCTGCCGCATTCCTGCAGAGGTTGAAGGTGTGGGGGGTCAGTCTGTCAGTGGTCAGACCATACGCCGCACACTGCATCAAATTGGTCTGCATGGCTGTCGTCCCAGTAGGAAGCCTCTTCTAAAGATGATGCACAAGAAAGCCCCCAAACAGTTTGCTGAAGACAAGCAGACTAAGGACATGGATTACTGGAATCATGTCCTGTGGTCTGATGAGACCAAGATAAACTTAATTGGTTCAGATGGTGTCAAGCGTGTGTGTGGCGGCAACCAGGTGAGGAGTACAAAGACAACTGTGTCTTGTCTAGAGTCAAGCATGGTGGTGGGAGTGTCATGGTCTGGGGCTGCATGAGTGCTGCTGGCACTGGGGAGCTACAGTTCATTGAGGGAACCATGAATGGCAACATGTACTGTGACATACTGAAGTACAGTATGATCCTCTCCCTTTGGAGACTGGGCCGCAGGGCAGTATTCCAACATGATAACGATCCCCCAAACACACCCCCAATTGACCACTGCCTTGCTTAAGAAGCTCTGGGTAAAGGTGATGAACTGGCCAAGCAGATCACAAGACCTAAAGCTTATTGAGCATCTGCGGGGCATCCTCAAACAGAAGGTGGAGGAGTGCAAGTTCTCCAACATCCACCAGCTCCGTTATGTCGTCATGGAGGAGTGGAAGAGGATGCCAGTGGCAACCTGTGAAGCTCTGGTGAGCTCCATGCCCAAGAGGATTAAGGCAGTGCTGGCAAATAATGGTGGCCACACAAAATATTTACACTTTGGGCCCAATTTGGACATTTCCACTTAGGGGTGTACTCACTTTGGTGGCCAGTGGTTTAGACATTAATGGCTGTGTGTTGAGTTATTTTCAGGGGACAGCAAATTTACACTGTTATACAAGGAGCTGTACACTCACTATTTTATATTGTAGCAAAGCGTAATTTCTTCAGTGTTTTCACATGAAAAGATATAATATTTACAAAAATGTGAGGGGTGTACTCACTTTTGTGAGATACTACATACTAGGGTCAGTTTTGACTGGAGCCATAATAATCTGTCAGCAGTGCTTTGGGGAATGGGAGAAAATCAGAGTAAACCCACACAAACACAGGGAGAACATGCACACTTCATGCATGTGGTGTCCTGGGTGGGATATGAATTAAGGACTCCAGTGTTGTAAGGCAGAGGAGCTAACCATCAAACCGTTGTGCTGTCCCAATCTTTCTCATTAGCTATTATCATTAAAACACAAGCAAATTTGATTAGAAAAATATATTTTAACATTTGCAGACAGCAATAGCTAACCAGTTTGTCTTTGCTGGAGTTCATCTAACAAAAATTGCATGTAATGACACCAGCCGTGTTTTAAGGTGACCTAGAACAACCTAGGAAAAAGAGTTTGGAAAATCAACTGTGAAAAAAAAAACAACATCCCTTTGAATGGGTCTGTACATTTGTAAGTCATAAAAAAAAAAATTCACATCCGCTTGATGGTCTGCCCAGTTCTGGTACATCTAAAGTGGTGATAAGGAAGTTGTAAAATATCAATAGGCAACAATTCTATTTAGACCAGAGACTTTCAGGAGGTCAATAAGAGGCCATTCAAGTCCTAACACTGACTGAATATGTTCTACACCTTGAAAGCTATCCAAATGAATACAAAGAGGGATATATAACCAGTTTTAATATATATACTGTAAATAACTTGGCATTAAAAGGTTATATAATACTGATGTTTGGCATGTGTGGAATAACCAAACTATTTTAGGAAAAATTTACAAATTATCGCAGTATCGTGTTCCTATAAACACGTATGCACACTTTAAATAGCCATAAAATCATAAAACGTTTCTTTGTCCATCTTAGGTAAACAGTGTTCTGTTATCAGATTCTGTGTTGGGATATCCAATTAATTATGATTTTGTAACCTAATCTGATCAGAACAGGACCAGCTTACCTCCAGTCCTAGAAACCAGAGAAACTTGAATATATTGGTGCTGCATACTGGAAATATTCTGGATTTTCTTTTTAGTTATCAACTATTTTGCAGGTTGAAAGTAAGTGATTTTTGTAATAATTTCTATTTATGTACATGCACTTTTTACTCATCTCTGACAGTTGAAGTTTGTCCTTGAGGTTTCAAACAAAGAGGCAAGAGCTGCTTTTTTGTTTTAAAAAGCTCCTGGGGCTCTATTTTTCTTTTACATTTTCATCTGAGTTAAGCTGTAAGGATTAGCAAGAGACTGATGGTGGAAGTGTTAAAATAGCTGAACTCTAGGCAGACACAAAATACATAAGTTAATGCACCTCTACACCTCTGTGCACAATTATTAGGCAAGTAAGTATTTTGACCAAATCATCATTTTTATGCATATTGTCAAACTCCAAGCTGTATAAATTTGAGTCCATATTGGATTTAAGCATATCAAGTAATGCGTATTTGTTTAATGAGGGAGGGTGTGGCCAAGGAGATCAACACCCTATATCAAGGTGTGCATAATTATTAAGCAGCTTCTTTTTCTCAGGCAAAATGGACCAAAAAAGAGATATAACTGACTCTCAAAATTCAAAAACTGTAAAAAGTCTTTCAGAGGGATGCAGCACTCCCGAAATTGCTAAGATATTGGGGCGTGATCACAGAACCATTAAAAGGTTTTGTTGCAAATGGTCAACAGGGTTGCAAGAAACGTGTTAAGAAAAAAAAGACGCAAATTAACTGCCAAATATTTGAGAAGAATCAAACGTGAAGCTACCAGGAACCCATTAACCTCCAGGGAGGTCATTTTTCAGAACTGAAGCCTATCTGGAGTTCCCAGAAGTACAAGGTGTTCGGACATGGTCAAGGTAAGGAAGGCTGAAACCCAACCACCACTAAACAAGACACATAAGCTGAAACATCAAGACTGGGCCAAGAAATATCTGAAGACAGATTTTTCAATGGTTTTATGGACTGATGAGATGAGAGTGACTCTTGACGGACCAGATGGATGGGCATGAGGCTGGATCAGTAATGATCACAGAGCTCCAGTTCGACTCAAGACGCCAGCAAGGTGGATGTGCGGTAATGGTATGGGCTGGTATTATTAAAGATGGACTCAAAATCAACTCCTAAACCCACTGCCAGCTTTTAAAAGACACTTTCTTCAAGCAGTGGTAGAGGAAAAATTCAGCATCTTTCGAGAAGACCATGATATTTATGCAGAACAATGCTCCATCACATGCATCGAAGTCCACTACGTGGCTAGCCAGTAAAGGCCTTAAAGATAATAGAATAATGACACAGCCCCCTTCCCCACCTGACCTAAACCCTATTAAGAACTTGTGGGCCCTTCTTAAACAGGAGATTTACACTAAAGGAAAACAGTCACCTGTCTGGGAGGCTTTGGTTGCTGCTGCACAAAAAAGCTGATCATCAACAGATCAGGAAAGTGACCGACTCCATAAATGGAAGGCTTAGGACTGTTACTGAAAAGAAAGGTGGTTACTGTATATTGGTCATTGATTTATTTAATTATTTTTTAAATGTCAGAAATATCTGTACAATTTGAGTTATTATTCTCACTTTAAAGGCCTGTGCACCCTATAAGAAGGTGGGTGGGTCCAGGATGACATATGCTCAGAGGAAGTGAGCGGAATGACAGTGACCATCAGACAGAGGACATTGAGGGGCAAAAAATAAATACTCTGGCATGAAAGGGAAAGTTGCAGCAAATGCTGGTATTGTTATTTTATCTTTAATGGGTTATTTAATTTTATTTTGCCATTTTTTGGCCGGAATGCTGCTTTAAAGTGGTTCTAAAGCCTAAATATTTTTTACTTTACTGCATTCCCTGCATTGGGTAAAAGAATGTATCAGTATCCTCCCTTTTACTTACCTCACTCCATCCAGCGCTGTGCCTGTCTGCAGCGGCTCTGTCTTCTCTCCCATTCTTACAAGACAGTCTGAGAGCAGTGGGATCCATTGGCTCCTGCAGCTGTCAGTCAAATCCTGTGAGAAGGGAGTGGGGGGTGGGGCCAAGCCACACTGTCTGTGTCTATGGACACAGGCAGCGAGCCTCGGGATTGAGCCCACAAGAGTGCCCCCATGAAAGCCTACGGGGGCACTAGCTAAAGAAGAGCCATCAGGATCTATGGTGGGGATCCCAGAAGAGGAGGTTTAGGACCACCCTGTGCAATAAATATATGTTTGTCATTTAAAAAAAAAAAAAAAAAAAGGACTTTACAATCACTTTAACATTGGCAACCAATGTCACATGAGCAGAATGTGCAAGTGACAATGCATGTTGCAAATAGTTTAAACCCTTGTCTATCAAGGCACATTTGTCAACATTCTGGTATGCAAGGGGTTAAAACAAGGTCACAGCTGCTGCTACAGTCATGATCTTGATTTTTAATTTTTACAGCCAGCAATCAACTTTCAGGTCTGCCGCGGTGGAAGATAGGACTTGTAGTTTACTTATTCAGCGATTTCTCTTGCAAGTTTCTATTGTGAGCATCTGTGGGGGAGAAGAATCCCTGCATGCTGTTAAATGGGCAGGGGATTTGGCCAGTTTGGGGTGTAAATCTACTGTAAATGTGTGGGTAACACGGTGCAAAAGATGGAATTCACCTTTAAAATGTATCTAAAGGCAAGCTTTATTTTTTAGTTTTGATTAGAGTGGAAATGGATTAGAACTTCTGTCAGCTTTTATTGTTGTTTGTGCCCCCATTAAGGAGATTCACCCTCTCTATTTGTCCTGTTTACCATTAGCAGTGAAAGTAAAAGAAAATCCCTAATTGTGGGTTGTCCCCAGAAAAGTAATAGAGGGGAAATCTTCCACCGGTGAGACTAGTACTGGTGACTGGGGAGGGGGCAAGGAATTCCCTTAAAGTGATTGTAAACGATCACCTTTTAAAACAACTTATTCAGTTTAAAATAGAAATGAAAGGCAAAACATTTTTTGTATAGATCTAAAAAAAAACATTATACGTAAATACCCTTTTTTTTATAAGTGATCACATTCCCTCTATTGTCAGCTGCAAAGGGGGAGAAGCAGTAGCACACTGAGCTTCCCAGTGAATGGCTGAGCGGGGGGGGGGGGGGCGTGTCAGGACCAGTCTGATCATTGGAGGAGAGTACACCAAGTTCCCAGCCCAGCTAGAGAACTGACCATGGTCAGGGGGGATTTAAACAACATGTCTAAATACATAAGGGGTCCATATAGTGAACTTGGTGTTGAGTTGTTCACTTTAAGGTCATCACAAAAGGACAAGGGGGAACTCTCTATGTCTAGAGAAAAAGAGATTTTGTCTCCAAATATGGAAAGGTTTCTTCACAGTAAGAGTTGTGAAAAATGTGGAATAGACTCCCTCCAGAGGTGGTTCTGGCTAGCTTAGTAGATTGCTTTAAAAAAGGCCTGGATTCTTTCCTGGGTGCACATAATATAACTGGGTAATAATATTCACAGGTAAAGATGATCCAGGGAATATCCGATTGCCTCTCGGGGCATCAGAAAGGATTTTTTTCCCCTGCTGTAGTAAATCAGATCATGCTTTGCTGGGGGTTTTTCGCCTTCCTCTGGATCAACTGCAGGTATAGGATTGTGTATATGGGATTGTATGGTTGGGTTTTCATTATTGTTTTTTGTTTTTTTTTTGGTTGAGCCAGATAGACTTGTGTCTTTTTTCAACCTAACTATGTAACTATGGTGTGTTCTTCTGCTTAGTGTGGTCAGTTTTTAATAGGAAAAGTGGGAAAGCAGAGGGACTGGAAGGAACACCAGGACTAAAGGAAACAATACTGGAATACAGGATACTTTCTCATACAAGTACATGTTACAGCAGACACTTATTAGGAATATGAAATGTTGGGGTAACAAATGTTTTAATGTGCGGGGATTTTCTTTCCTTCCTGTTTGGTTATGAGACAAGGAAGTAAAGAGAAATTTCTGCAATGGGACAAGATGGCGGAAAAAAATCACCCTTGCTCTATCCAAAATAAAAAAAAAAAAGTCTTGCCTATAGTTCTAATTTAAGGGTACGTTCACTCTAAGTGTAGTTTGACTGCGTTAGGCGGCTATTCCAGCACAGTCCCACCATAAGACAAGGCAAAATACCTTGTCTCCAGTGTGGCCAGTTCACACCACTGCGTTGTGGTAGTGTGCGCTGAAAAAAAAAAAAAAGTACTGCATGCAGTATTATTTTTCAGTGCAGCGCATTCACCGCACCGCGGCTGATAGAACGCGTGTTACATTTCAATAAAGCTTGTTTAAAAAAAAAAAGTTAACAGTGAGACATGCCAGGGTCTGTGTATCAGCACTGCCTGCACTGAAAGGCACACAAGTTGCTGCATTGTAACACATTGGCTGATGTGAATGGACCCTTAAAGTAGAAGTCCATCCTAACACTAAAATCTCTGCATCTACAGACATCCACGATCGAACAATAACATATCTAACCCTGTAAAGAAGAAATCAGTATACATACCTTTTTTGAAGCTGATCCGATCTCCAGCAGCGGAAGCTCTGAAGAGGGCACAGCTGACAACGGCTGTGAAATGAATGGGACGTGACGTCACCCATAGACCTACTATGGAGCTTCCGTTGTCCGCTGTGTCCTCTGCACCCGCCTCCACAGCGAAGCTGCGGCTGACAGCTCAGTGTGGGATCTGGTCGGATCGGCTTCAAAAAAGGTATGTATACTGATTTCTTCTTCACAGGGCTAGATAGGTTCGTGTTAGATCGTGGAGGTCTTTAGATGCAGGGATTTTAGTGTTAGGGTTGACTTCCACATTAAAAGTAGCGCAGTATTCCCAAACATGGTCTGTACACGTGGATACTACTTTGTCGATTTTTTTTTTTTTTTTTTTAATTCCAGCATTTCCAAACAAGTTTTCTCACCAAGGATGATGAATGACATTTATAAGAGTTTTAAAGGGCACAATGGCGGCAGTAGCTTTAAAACAGTATTTTATACATGAAGCACATTATGGCCTATATACTTGATTGCTTAGGTTAAAATTCATCACTGCACTGGGGACATTAATTGAATTAATTGGGAAGATGAAGTTAATATCTATAAAACGCTGCCTTTGAAAATTGGACCGCCGATGCAAGAGTCTTTGCGGAAGACAAGACTTGCATATTTAGGCCATTCCCTGGAGGTAAGAGACATCATCAGCATTCATTTTACTTCAAAAGGTGAGCCTGACATGTGTGACATCAGTGCTCGACACAGCGTGCCAGTAAAAAGGTGACAGTGACAAACTAAACACATTTCTTTTTTTCTCACTAAACAAACAAAAACAAGTACCTGGACTTTCAAGTGCTTTGAAAGGCATAAATGTAAAAACACCAGGAACAGAAATGAACCCTTTCCGCTTTGTGAAAGGCATAATTATGGTAAACCAAAGCAGTCAGAACCAAATACAACCTGTCATCTCCTGATACAGTTCTGTTCATGAAGCATAAAAAATACACAATTTAGCTATATTCCTTCTTGCTTGTTTTCCGCATTTTTGAAAACTTGATTATCTGCTTGATTAGGAACCTTCGTTTCTTCCAAGCATACATCATCTCCATTTCCATCCTTCTCTCCTACCAATGTTCCCATCAAAAACAACAAAAAAATATATATATACACCCCTCTAACATTTTATTTCGTCTTCCCCAATCCACGGTGTCCCTCACCAGAACTGCTAATGAGGGTGGTTACCGATGTTAGGCGGGACAGGATGGAATGATGTAGGCAAGCCACATGCCGCCACAGGCCATCTCTATTTTTATTGTGATACGCTTGTATATCTTTAAATTGTAAGTGCAATATTTGTAGATTAAATTAGCGTAGACGTATTGCACCATTGGTGTGTCCTTTGTATGGGAATGGCAGGCAGGATGTGATTACTAACATTTAAATAACATGTATCCTTATACTAAACCTACTAAATAATAAATAAAAGACCACACGATATTTGCTTGGACATAAAGTCCCGGTTCACACTGAGGCGACCTGGTCGCCGTAGGTCGCCTCCCATAGGGAAGCTGCGGACCCGTTCTAATAGGAGCGACACAAGTCGCTCCGACTTAGAAAAAGGGTCCGGAGCTTCTTTGGGGCGACCAGGAGGCGACCGCCATAGACTTCAATGTTATGAAGTCCGTGGCGTCGCCCCTATGTGAACGGGGCTAAAAGGCCGTGGCTGCTTTAATTATTGGCTTAATATAAATACATAAATAAATACATCAGACTTTATTTACATTTACATCTTCAAAATAACAAACACAACCTAGCCACTACGGCTCAGGTTGACAAATATAACTAAACTTTCAGAAGCATTATCCATCAGATACTTAAATACAATTCAACTGACAATGCGTCCACCAAAGCACCAATGCTAAGGCGACAGTATGAGCCAATAACTAATAACTGGCCGCGACAACCAAAGAAAAGGGGGTTGGGAGGGTGGGGGAACGCAGTCGACGAAATCCTTGAGGTGAAGTGACCCGGAGCCCCGCGGCCACTACTTAAATAGCCCCTCACAGAACCAGTTAGGGCTAGTTTCCCAGAAAAAGAGCACGATATTTGAGCGGGACCGGAGCTCCACGCGCAAAACTGCCTGGAAACAGCTGTTAAAAGAGCGGGAAAACTGCAGCCTCATACAAAAACTGCCTGGATACCCGCAGATTTAGGTGGGAAGCTCAAACATTTACTGACCCGGGTCAAAAGTTCAACAGCTGACAGGAAAATTTCACTGATAGCCTACTAACTAAACTGCTATTGTCTAATAGCCCCCCCTACCGCCATCCCATAAAGAAATGGGGGCTAATAAAGCACCCCCTTTCTTTTCATTCTCTGAGGTAAAAAGGCTAGTGTGTATGCATACATTGCTTGGAGCATGAGCTTCTCGTCTTATGTCAGCTGAATACATCGTTCTCAAGGAGCCAAAGTGATGATCCTAGGGGGTGCCTGATACAAGCTGTCCATGCATCTTGCCTTGGTGTTTTACACATGCGATCATTGACCTCTCTAGAACTTGAGGGTTAATGCCATTTGGTAAGCAGGATGGCCCCTTCCCTTACAGTGGTGACAAGTGCCTTCGTAGTCTTCTTCACAACAGCCAGATAGTGTGTATGCATACATCGCATAGAACATGAGCTTCTCGTCTTATGTCAGCTAAATACATTGTTCCCAAGGAGCCAAAGTGATGGTCCTAGGAGGTGCCTGATACAAGCTGTCAATGCATCTTGCCTTGGTGTTTTACCCATGCGATCGTTGACCTCTCTAGAACTTGAGGGTTAATGCCATTTGGTAAGCAGGATGGCCCCTTCCCTTACAGTGGTGACAAGTGCCTTCGTAGTCTTCTTCACAACAGCCAGATAGTGTGTATGCATACATCGCATAGAACGTGAGCTTCTTGTCTTATGTCAGCTAAATACATTGTTCCCAAGGAGCCAAAGTGATGGTCCTAGGAGGTGCCTGATACAAGCTGTCAATGCATCTTGCCTTGGTGTTTTACCCATGCGATCATTGACCTCTCTATAACTTGAGGGTTAATACCATTTGGTAAGCAGGATGGCCCCTTCCCTCACAGTGGTGATGAGTGCCTTCATAGTCTTCTTCACAACAGCTGGCTAGTTTGTATGTATGCATCCCTTGGAGCACAATCTTCTCGTCTTAGGTCAGCTGAATACATCGTTCCTGAGGAGCCAAAGTGATGATCCTAGCGGATGCCTGATACAAGCTGTCCATGCATCTTGCTTTGGTGTTTACACAAGCGATCATTGACCTCTCTAGAACTTCAGGGTCAACGCCATTTGGTAAGCAGGATTGCTCTTCCCTCACAGCGGTGAGGAGTGCCTTCGTAGTCTTCTTCACAACTGCTGGTGTGGGGGATTTTCCTTCTATAATCTCTACTGTTTTTACCATCTTCAGTTGGTGGACTTTATGTGAAGCTTTTTTAGCACATTTATTTATATTTTGTTGGCGCTGCACCTTCTGTTTTCTACTGTTGTTACATCACTGCAGTCTGTGGTAGCCCCAATCGGCCCCCTCATGGTGACGTCATCACGCTGTGCATTATTCTGGAGCGTGAGAGGACCCTGGTGTTGTACAGCTGATAGGAGATATTCGTGAGACTCAGGCAGCAATGTGGGCACACAAGGGACCTTTCTACTCTGCTGTAGGAATAGGAGAAGACTCGGGACCCACGTTTCATGTGACCAAAAATTTAGGTAAATAAAAGGGGCTGTTAGGTATTTGGTCAAATGTAAAGTCATTTATTCATTTCAACATTGTGTTTCAAGTATTTGTAGCTTACTCCTTATATGCGGAACAATCTTGAAGTCTCTAAACTTACTTTGTGAAGATCCCCACACATTTACTTCCTTAAATTCTGTGAAATGCATTCACTATGCTCGGTGAGCAGGCACTGCTGTGTCACACATTTCACAGAGCCTGCCTCCTGAACTACAGAGGTGCTAAGAGAAAGAGTTTCCGGAGGCAGAGTCAGTACAGAAATCACTGCCTGCAGGCAGCAAGGTACCATGGGATATGTAGTCCTTAGAAATTGAAAGTAAACAGCAGAGGAGAAGCTGCAAAGCATGCAGGGAAGTTGTGAAAAGAGATGACCAGCAGACAGGCAGAACTCACAACATGAAAGGAGATTTTTCAAGTAAGCTTATATTGGATTGTTAAATATAACTATTGTTTGTATATTGAAATGCTGATATTTAAAGTGATACCAAAGTCATTTTTTTTTAACAAACACATTCTTACTTGTTCTGTGCAGCAGTTTTGTGCAGAGCAGCACAATCTTCCTTTTCTCAGGTCCCCTACCAACGTTCCTGGTTCCTGCCCCCTGCTAAATGCCCCCACAGCAAGCTGCTTGCTATGGGGGCACTCGTGCGTGCTTGCACCTAAACCGCTGCTCTGTGTGTCCAGCCCCGCTCCTTACTCCCTCCTCACTGTCTGTGATTGATGGCAGCAAGAGCCAATAGCTCCTGCTGCTATGTCTGAGTCAGTGAGGAGGAAAAGAGGGGAGAGAGTCACTGCTCTCATGTACATTGCTGGATCGGAAGAATGCATTAAGGTAAAAAAAACCTTCTACCTTTAGAACCACTTTCTAAAAAGGAAAGTGTATGCTGTGACCATAGATTTCCTTCAAGCTGACAAAAAGTTAAAGGGGGGCTGTGTGTGGGGGGCTATCTACCCAGGGAACACCTTTAACATGGCACCAAAGGCTATTTAGTGCAGTAACTCACATCAACCAATCAGAAACCTGTTTTCAGTGATTCAGTGCAGCAAGCCTACAACAAAATTAAACTGACACTTTTCCACAACGAATAATCTGATTTTAAAAAGCTAGCATGCAAAGCCTGCCAGAGCCAAGTCTCGCAGTTGAACATTTAGGCCAAGCCTGTGATGCTGAAAGAAAACCAACAAACATGGCTAAGTGCTGGAAGCCTTAGAACCACTACGTAACACTGGTAAAAATCAAACAAATAAATGTTCTGAGCGGAGAACTCCTGATAATCATTAACAATGGGGACAAGCATGAACCTTCTTGTAAAATTGTGTTGTTTATTTGCACCATCACATCTGTTCTCTAGCTGAAACTTTTTTTTGCTGTGTGTCCTTTTTGATGAGATTTCCCCTCATTTCCTGTCCAGGACCAAACACAACAGGAAGCAAGGGGAAATCTCTCCAAAATTAGAGGAAATTTCACTTAGACAGCTGTCACTAAAACGGGTGCTCGATTTTGGAGATTTCAATCACCTTTCAATGAACACAAATCTCAAATTATACTTGCAGTGTTTAATCTTGTGGCCAGGGTTTATTTTACCTATTCTTAGCTGTAGCTGCAGGTACTGTGGAGTAATTCTTTCCCAAACTTCTCAACAGAGTAAATTAAATCAAAACTCCTCACTCCTTGCTTCCTCCAGCAGCAGGGACTTGGCAGCCTACCAGCCTTCTAATGTTAAACCCCGGAAGTCGTAAGATGAATGTGAATCCTTCTTGTGATCTTTGAGAAAGAATTATTTCACAGTACAAACAGCTAAAGAAGTTAGTGGGGGGGTTTTAAAGCTTCTTTGTTGACTGCTAAAGTGATAGTAAAGTCTCATTTTATTTTCTATTAAAATAAACCTATTATACTTGCCTCCTCTGTGCAGTGATTTTGCACAAGGCAGCCCAGATCCTCCTCTTCTCGGGTCCCTGGCTGGAGCTCCTGGCCCCTCCCTCCTGTTCAGTGCCCCCAAAGTCAGCTCCATTCAGACACAGAGCTGCCGTTTGGCCCTGCCCCCCTCTCTCCCCTGATTGGCTGAGTTTGACTGACAGCAGCGGGAGTGGGTGCAGGTGCACTTTTATAGGCCTTTCTCTTGTTAAAGGTAGGTGCACACATTGAAATATCTCAAAAATATTTGTCTAACAACAACCACATAGTCCAATTTCACCTCTGTAAAATAAACGTTACATTTCAGATGTTTTTCTAAAATATTAATACTTTTCAGGGTCAGCTTTAAGGCATTGGCCTTAAAGACTGGCAGGTTTTCAATAATTAATGGACTTCTCTGGTGCTAAATTCACGATAAGATGAGTACAGCACAACAATTTGCCTAAGCTATAATGTGAGTATAAATCATACAATAAAGCACTGAATGCACAGTGAACTTCTGAAAACACTTTGATGCTGAATATGTATGTATCGCTGCAAGTCGGAGAGCATACAAATTCTAATACATATATACTGTATATTCATATATATGTATATTGATATTGCTTAAAGCAAAGAATACTTGATATGTTCCTCTATATTTGATCATACTTAAGTTTGTGATAAACGAAACTCCAGCATGTCCCTATTTCCTGTAGTTTATGAATAAACATAGAAATTTCTAATATTAAAGGGAAATTCAACCTTATGATGTACTGCCTTTGAAGCTTTAAGACGTAATAAGATTAATTACACACAAGAGACCCTATTTGTTACCACAGTCCACAGTCACAGGGCTCTTTAAAGTGTTAACATAAATCACTATAATCACTAATTTACTGGTTTTGGATGAGAAATTATCTAATGATCAGTGAAATATTTAGTGGTCTACATCCTCGTAAGAAAAGTGCACTCATTTGTTGCCTTGCTTACTCACCTAACAGTGGGCAGTGCAGTCTGGAGCCTGTCTGTTAGCTTGGAGAAGGGAAGAATAGGGAGGAGCAGGAGAGTGTCTTGCCATCCTAGCTATGTGGCTGTGTATTTCTATTGACTCACACAGTGTAGGGCAGGGATATGCAAACTGTGGCCCTCCAGCTGTTGCAAAACTACAAGTCCCATCATGCATCTGCCTCTGGGTGTCATGCTTGTGGCTGTCAGAGTCTTGCTATGCTTCATGGGACTTGTAGTTCTGCAACATCTGGAGGGCCACAGTTTGCATATTCCTGGTGTAGGGAGACAAAACTCTAGTCCTTGCATTAAAGGGTGGCTTGAATGGAACCACCCTGAAACAGGAAACCTGGGACACCAGCTTAAGCTGGAACATAACTAAGGATTAAAAGTGATTAAATCACCTGCTGAACATGCTTAAAAAGGGAGAGTTTAATATCACTTTAATGTGATACTTAACCCTGAAAAACGCAGTGCTGTAGATCTTAGTACTTGTGTCTGCATATCTGTTCCGCTAACAAGGAATTGCTGACAGGAGGAGAAAGCAAAGTGACAGAAAGGAGCTCACTGGTCTACAGCGCACCTTTCACTGTCCAATCATAGGCTCTGTGTTACTTAACTGCATAAAGTGTTACTAAACCCAGGAGCCTGCATTCACTTGATCTGGTCTCCAACAGTACACAGAACATGGAAATGCAATTATTTTAGTAAATATAAACTGCTAAATACCTTTTCTCATCAGCAGTCAAAGCAGTCTTGCGACTTCTATCAGTGTCTGGTTAAAGCATGAAGGAGGAGTTTTCATCCCCCCCTGATTGTCCTATGAGGCTGCAGGATCCCTGACCCTCTGCCTGGACAGTTCTGATTGGCCCTGCGCTGATCACATGCACTCTTTGAAGAAAAACAAAAACCTCTCTAGCAATACACACTGACCCAAATACAAACTGAGCATGTGTGCAGGGCCGGGCCTACCATTTGTCCCGCTGGGTCCATTGGACCCAGGCAGAACTTGGAGAGGGGTAGCAAATTGACTCCCAAGATTTTTTTTTCCAGCAGTTTTGTGTGTCATGAGTTTGCGGCGCATTACGGGCGGCATTTTCCCATCTCATACTGCCGCCTGTAGTGCAAACTGATGAGTATGAGGAGGTAGAGTGTCTCCTCCGGGGAAGGTCTCTCACATGATCGTGGTGTGCGCAATGACGTCAGACATCAGCGCACTCCATCTCACGCAGAGCAGGCTGGATCTTCTAGGGTGGTGGCCATGGCAGACACAGGAGTGACAGGAGGACTGAGAACAGACAGTGGGTGTTTGGTGGACCGGTCCGGTGGCGAGTTATGGAAGAAGATAGCAGTATACAGTATATATATTTTCTAAATTTTATATTCATATAAAATAATGGATATGGGGGCCTTTTGGGGGGGTGTTTTTTTTTCTTGGGGGGGGGCAACATTTCATTCTTGGGTCAGCCCTGCACGTGTGGCTTGTCTTTAAGCTCTGTACCATCAGAAAATGATTAGGGGACAAAAGGGAGACAGGATCAAACAGCCTTTTTAAACAATGCAGAGGATTAACCCCTTAGGTTCCACAGGGAACATAAAAAGCATGCTTTACTGCTTATACAGACTGATTTTACTGTTGTGGGTTTAGTAACACTTTAAGGAAAAGTCAGGTCTACAACCTAGCTGCGCTGTGTCGCAGAGCTGTAAAAGTTTCAGGAGAGGAATCCAAATCTTTTGTCAGGTCAAACAGCTCTCATATACATATTTCATCACTGTATTTAGCTGTTTTCCTGGAGTTTAGCTTTAAATTAGGCTAATTACATTTCATATGTATATCTAAAATAATTTTTTGTTGATGCCATCTAAAAAATGTGCATTATACAATCTCCAGAATATAGGAGATACTGTGGATTAGTAAACAGAACAGTCACATATTTCTTTATATTTAGGCACAAGAAAAATAATTTTGCAGAAACCCGTTTGGGTTGCATTTACACTGCGCAATGTCATCTGTCCTTCAAGTGTTGCGTGCGTTCCTGTAACCTCTACAGAATGTTTGCCCTGGGACTGGTGTGACCAGGCAATGCTACAACTTGCATATTATACATTTCAAGAAAATTGGCTGCAAAAATGGGAACTGCTTTCAGCATTTTTTATACTTCACTAGGAGGCAAAGCTTCACTTTATGAACACTAACAGAATTGATATTTGTATTACAGTAAGATTTGATCAAAACAGTGCAAAATTATCTAAGATAACCCAACCAAATGTAAATATTAGGCGGAAAACGTTTTTTTTTTTCCATTTTAATAGGAACTCCAGGTAGCATTTTGGGTTTAATTAGATTAATATTGCTAATAGCAGTAATTTATTATTTGGCCCTGCTAAACCATAACATTTGTTACCTCTGATACTTTTGAGAACACGTGGAAAAGGCACTGGTGTGAAAAGGTCCTTATGCAGCATGGTGCAACAACCAACATCGCTCTGGCAGTAAACATGACCAGGTCTATATGTGCAGTTTCCACAAAGATTTTCACTTTTTTATAGTGCTCATTTGTATTGCATAATCACAATAACTGCCTGGGGACCCTACAGCCATTAACTGTCTTGTTCCACAGTGTCTTCCTGCTATACAGAAGTTGACCGTTTTATCGTGTCCCATCGAAGGGACATGCTGGAAAACTATTCTCAATTAGAGTTTCTGGCTAAGAGGTGCAGCACCCTATAAAACACATGTGGAAATAATCGTAGTCCTTTACAGCTGTCTGAATCATATCCACAAGAAAGCCACTTAGAATCTCTAAATATGACAGGTGGATACAGGTGTACAATCCAGTGTGAAGGGGCTACGAAATTTCCAGATAAAAAGGCCTACACCAAAGCTGAAAGAAGGACATTACTGAAGCTCCACTACAAGATAGAAAGACACTGCCAAGATCAAGAACCCATTTGAGGCAAGCGATTAAACTGGTTGTAAAGTCAGAAGGTTTTTTTATTTTAATACATTCTATTGTGCAGCAGCCCCCTTCAGCCCCCCTAATATTTACCTGAGCCCCATCACTATCCATCAATGTTCCAGGAGTGTTTTGGCTGCCCGAGACTCTCCCTCCTCATTGGCTGAGATGGCAGCGCGGCGCCACTGGCTCCCGCTGCTGTCAATCAAATTCAGTGAGCCAATGAGGAGAGAGAGGGGGCAGGGCAAGTCTGCAGCTCCATGTCTGAATGAACAAAGGAAGCTACGGCTCGGGTTGGGTGCCCCCATAGCAAGCTGCTTGCTTTGGGAGCACTCAACAGGAGGGATTGCCCAGGAGCGCCACAAAGGAACCTGAGAAGAAAAGGATCAGAACTGCTCTGCGCAAAACCACAAGTATAACATGTTTGTTATTTTTTTTTAAAAAAAGACACTATACAATCACTTTAAAGCCACGAGTCCTGTTTATGAGGAAATTAGGTACCAGCTATAATAGAGCACGTGAAGCCACGAGTCCTGTTTATGAGGAAATTAAGTACCAGCTATAATGGAGCACGTGACTTTTGACTTATCCCTATAGAAAATAATAGATCCTGTGTAGAGTATGTATGCATATTGGTAGCACTCTGAATCACTGGGTTGGCTTCATTGGGTTTACAGCAAGACTTACACAAACCACCAAAAAAAAAAAATGGAAACGATATTGCAGTTTTATCGCCAACAATATCATCAGCCTTGCCCAGACCACCCCCCGAGTTATGCAGATGAGGAAAGGAGAAAAATCACTGTAGACCTGTCCTACAGAGGTTTATATACTATAGCTGGCTATCAGGCACATTTATGCATAGAAACCAATCAGCTTCTAACCTCAGCTTGTTTAATTAGGCTTTGGCAATAAAACCTGGAAGCTGATTGGTTTCTATGCAGAACGGAGTCTGATTTTGCATTCTCCAGCCTTAGTAAATAAACCCAATACTCACAAGGCCGCTCCTTCATAGATACAGTGTGGTGAGTGAGCATTCTTACTCTAAGGCAGGATGTATGTTACTGACAAAATAACCAGGTGAGAAAGAAAAATAAGCCTAAAAAGAAAAAAAAAAAAAAAAGAAAATACAAATGCAGCTCCACGTCTGGTAAGCTGCAATATATAATTTGTGTTCTTGGGTTTAGATACACTTTAAATTATAAATGAAAGAAGAAACATGACTTTTCCATTCCTTAATTCAAGGACAATGTGATTATACAGGAATTTCCTTTATTAAGCGAAAAAATGCAGAAGGATATTATGCAATATGAATAGAAGGTCAATGGTTACAATAAAAGCTCACAAAATTATAATTTGCATTGTCAACCAGTGCTGTTGGTTTAAGGTCCTTTGAAATGCCTCCAGGGAAATGGAAGAGGTTGGAAAATTCAACTGATGTGCAAGAAAAAAAAAAGTCTACATAAATACAGTCAAATTGGCATCACTTGCTACTCCTGACACATAAAAGACTGAATCTAGCAGATGGCATCAAAGGGTAAGGCGTGCAAGTCTTTACTTAGAATCCACAAGGAAAAAAGACCCAGACTTCCTGGAGCCCTAAGCTTAACGTGAATTGCTTTAGGTAAAATGAACAAAAAGCCATAACACTTGGGGCTCTTGATTAAGCATCAGAGGTTTGAATCTCATTATTCGTTTTAGCATATCCTAAGTTTTGCCCTGGATTTAAGTTGTCAAGTCAATTCCACCAAAAGACTAGGCGGGCGGTTGACACTGCAGTTTCTTTCAAGGAAAACCCCTTATCTTATCTTTTATTTACTTCAGTGTACAAGGTGAGATGGTATGCTTTATCTCCTATAAGGCGTGTCTGAAAAAAGAAAGAAAAACTTAAGCAGAAAAACTGGATGGAGGGCAATATTAAAAAATAGGAACCCATATATCTCTTTATCTGTCTCCTGTTGCCTTAACGATGAGTCCATTAAGTAAAGCAAAACTGGTCTTATAGGGTGGCAACCCGTATGTCCTCTTCAACAAAACTTGGCTGTTCTACAAATGTAGAAAGTATGGAGTTTAGAGAATATGTAACCCCAACGTTTCATATTGCTGAATTGTGCCTGCTGTACCATGTACATGTACGGAAAAGTATCCTTTTCACTTTGTATTCCTTCCTTTGTGTGAAATCCCTGGTGTTCATGACAGTCCCTCTGCTTTCCTTATTAAGAACTGACCATAAAAGGCAGGAGGGCACAGCATGGTCAGTTCTTTAGGCAAGCTGGGAACTGAGCCTGCTCTCCACCATCATCATCATCATCATCATCATCATCAAGCTTGTCCTGATACCCAGTTTCTCCTCCCCCAGCTCTAATGCAGCTGAGATCAGAGAGTATGTGATTACCGTATTTTCCGGCGTATAAGACGACTTTTTACCCCAGGAAAATCTTCTCAAAAGTCGGGGGTCGTCTTATACGCCAAGTATAATATTTTCAAGGTACCTTCAAGAGAGATGCCCAGGAGATTGGAGCGATGCAGGGACTTTTTCTTCTGTTTCGGGCTCATGTACATTATCGGCGCCACGTCGCATGTTCAGGAAGTTCTGGATACTGTAGCTGCTCTCTGGCGGCGGAGTGATCTGACTGCACTCTATTGCTCAGGCGACGGGACTAGGGTATGTGAGGTGACTCGCAGGGAGCGGGAGATTTAAAACGAATCCCGATGGCGGCGGGTAGCATGGCACTGGCAGCACACAGTGAGTAGGGACTATATGCATATTGTAATGTCTTAAGTACCGCAGTGTAGAATCCTCAAAGTGCCTTATGATGAATAGCATTAGGATTTTCAGTCACACAGCGCACTAGCTGTTGCATTACTCTGTCACAGTGTGCTACGTGGCTTTTGGGTGCTAAGTTTGTTCATTTATAGCTGTACTGAATGATAGACTATAACACAGTTTAGCAATAACAAAATCGGTACCCAAAAGCTATGTGGCACACTGTGACAGAGCCATACAGCACCTAGTGTGCTGTTTGAATGGTTATCTCACTTTCTTACAGTACCCTGGAGACCTACGAGAGATCTGAGAAAATGTTTTTCAATGGTGTTGCCTTCCTTCGGAAGGGGGGTAGTCTTATATGGTGAGTATAGCCCAAAAGCAATATTTTAACTTGAAAAGTAGGGGGGTCGTCTTATACGCCCAGTCATCTTATACGCCGGAAAATACGGTACTTATAAAAAGGGGAAAACATTTAGAATGTTTTTATATATCGCTATATGGGTTGTTTCCATTGTGAGGATTTATATAATCTTGAGTGAAACACTTTATTGGCTAATAACAATTAAAGGACTATCACAAACGTCAAACTTTCTTCATCAGTCAATGGCTAACATGGTGCTAAAACTGGAGAGTGAAAAATCTGGTGCAGCTCTACATAGAAACCAGTCAGCTTCCAGTTTTATTTCTGTCAAAGCTTAATTGAAGTTCGAAGCGGATTGGCTACCTTGAAAAGCTGCACCAGACTTTGCACTGTCCAGTTTTAGTAAATCAAACCCTAAGTATTTTAAAACTTTCCAAGTGTCAGATAATTTTCCAGGTTTTTTTAAATATTGTTGGAACTTTGAGGCTCGGAAATCAGCAATCTGAATTATTTTCTCAGCCAACATTACAGGTTTTCTATCTTGAAGAGTTTGCTTCTAACTTCAAGAATTTAAGCTACACGTCAGGCAAGCAGCTAAATATACAGTTGAAGTTCATGTATGGGAGGTGTTTTATCAACCAAATAATTTGTATCTGTGTACATCCAGTCCTGAGACTTACATAGCCCTTATGTGAAATCTCTTCAAGTCGCGCCGAAGTCGCGGTGCACGCGACTTCACAGGTCGCCCCCCGAAGTCGTGTCGCCTCAATGTGAATGGGCTCTTACAGGCTGTATAGTCAGGTTGCTGACCTGAACTTCTGTTGCAGGTACACAATAAAGCTTGGTGACACTTCCTGTTCTCAGCTTGCGAATAGACACTGAAGGAGATCAACCCTCATCTGCTCTCTCCTCCTATCTGTGTGTTCCTTGTCAGCAGACGTGCATGTATCTGACCAGATTGGCATCAAGTGCTGATCCCCCCCCCCCCCCCCCACCTCTCGGCTGATACCAAGTCAAACTTACTTTCCTCTTATACTTTCAACACCCTCACTTATACAATCACATACATTTTCATTTCTTTGCATTTAATACCTTGTTTTGCTGCATTCTCCTGCCACATCATTCTTGACTTAAGCAAGAATGATCCTGCAGCATTCTGGATATCAACGTAACACATTCCAGAAGGCTGTAGTAAAAGTATTGCGAAATTTTGAGCCTGTATCGATGTCAGCTAATTGACAAACCAGGATTCAAAAAACTTGATTCGGCTCTCCAAAAGGGGGGCATGACCATCATTTAAAATACATGTCCAGGCTTATAGTTGAAATGTACATATGTGAATGGTTTAATCTGCCAAACGTTAAACAATTTTGTTTAATTCTTTTTGTGGTTAGCATACCTCTAACTCAGCCCAGAGATAGACAGGTGACATCTATTTCTTCTTTCAACTTTTACTCGACTAATCACTAAATAATGAATTAGAAATGTAATTGGTGACAATTTGGTGACCTAGCATGGAATGACCAATGTGGTGACCTAGCAATGAATAACCAATGTGATGACCTAGCAATGAATGATCAATGTGGTGACCTAGCAAGGAATGACCAATGTAGTGACCTAGCATGGAATGATCAATGTGGTGACCTCGCAAGGAATGACCAATGTGGTGACCAAGCAAGGAATGACCAATGTGGTGACCTCGCAAGGAATGACCAATGTGGTGACCTCGCAATGAATGACCAAAGTGGTGACCTCGCAATGAATGACCAAAGTGGTGACCTTGCAAGGAATGACCAAAGTGGTGACCTTGCAATGAATGACCAATGTGGTGACCTCGCAATGAATGACCAATGTGGTGACCTCGCAAGGAATGATCAATGTGGTGACTTAGTAAGGAATGACCAATGTGGTGACCTCGCAATGAATGACCAAAGTGGTGACCTCGCAAGGAATGACCAATGTGGTGACCTCGCAATGAATAACCAATGCGGTGACCTTGCAATGAATGACCAATGTGGTGACCTCGCAAGGAATGACCAATGTGGTGACCTAGCATGGAATGACCAATGTGGTGACCTAGCATGGAATGACCAATGTGGTGACCTCGCAATGAATGACCAATGTGGTGACCTCGCAAGGAATGACCAATGTGGTGACCTAGCATGGAATGACCAATGTGGTGACCTAGTATGGAATGACCAATGTGGTGACCTCGCAAGGAATGACCAATGTGGTGACCTAGCATGGAATGACCAATGTGGTGACCTAGTATGGAATGACCAATGTGGTGACCTCGCAAGGAATGACCAATGTGGTGACCTCGTGTCAGGAAAACTTGTCAGAAGTGATTCATGCAGATAGCAGAGGAACAAAGCAGCAAACACAAATGACACTTAGTGCTCTGGATTGAGACAAATACAATATAGAGGGGTGTTTCTCAAATCTGGTCCTCAGGGCACACTAACAGGCCAGATTTTAAGTATTACCTTTGGGAGATGCAGACTAGAATACTGCAATCGCTGAGCACCAAATGATATCACCTGTGATGTATTTCAGTTTTCTTGCAAATCTGGCCTGTTAGTGTGCCCTGAGGACCGGAGTTGAGAAACACTGCTATAGAGGGTTGCGTTTTGTTCATATTTCATGTCCTAGGTTTACAACCACTTTAAGTTGTTTGTCTGGAGTGTAGCTTTAGGGCTGGGTTCACACTGATGCGATGCGGGAACCACAGCAACTCGTGTGCAGGTTCCCTTCCCGCACCACATCAGACTTGCAGGTAAATTCACATTGCGCTCTGGGAACTGCTGCGGGTGTCAATATAAAGTCAATGACACCCCCAAATCGGTTCGCAGAATGCAGTCCAAACTGTGGAATCGGATGAAATCACAATCCAGTGCAGACAAAAAAAAAAGGGTCCTGCATCATTTTGGTCCAAATGCAATGTGATTTCAGCACAAAATGTATGGCTGAACTCGCATCGCACAGACATCACATATGATGTGCACAGCAATGCGGTGCAAATCACATGCAATGTCTGCAATCGCATAAGTGTGAACCCAGCCTTATAGGATGTAAGCATATACAGTGCCTTGCAAAAGTATTCGGCCCCTTGAACTTTGCGACCTTTTGCCACATTTCAGGCTTCAAACATAAAGATATAAAACTGTAATTTTTTTTGAAGAGTCAACAACAAGTGGGACACAATCATGAAGTGGATCGAAATTTATTGGATATTTCAAACTTTTTTAACAAATAAAAAAAGGAAAAATTGGGCGTGCAAAATTATTCAGCCCCCTTAAGTTAATACTTTGTAGCGCCACCTTTTGGTGCGATTACAGCTGTAAGTCGCTTGGGGTATGTCTCTGTCAGTTTTGCACACCGAGAGACTGAAATTTTTGCCCATTCCTCCTTGCAAAACAGCTCGAGCTCAGTGAGGTTGGATGGAGAGCGTTTGTGAACAGCAGTTTTCAGTTCTTTCCACAGATTCTCGATTGGATTCAGATCTGGACTTTGACTTGGCCATTCTAACACCTGGATATGTTTATTTGTGAACCAATCCATTGTAGATTTTGTTTAATGTTTTGGATCATTGTCTTGTTGGAAGACAAATCTCCGTCCCAGTCTCAGGTCTTTTGCAGACTCCATCAGGTTTTCTTCCAGAATGGTCCTGTATTTGGCTCCATCCATCTTCCCATCAATTTTAACCATCTTCCCTGTCCCTGCTGAAGAAAAGCAGGCCCAAACCATGATGCTGCCACCACAATGTTTGACAGTGGGGATGGTGTATTCAGGGTGATGAGCTGTGTTGCTTTTACGCCAAACATAACGTTTTTCATTGTTGCCAAAAAGTTTGATTTTGGTTTCATCTGACCAGAGCACCTTCTTCCACATGTTTGGTGTGTCTCCCAGGTGGCTTGTGGCAAACTTTAAATGACACTTTTTATGGATATCTTTAAGAAATGGCTTTCTTCTTACCACTCTTCCATAAAGGCCAGATTTGTGCAGTATACGACTGATTGTTGTCCTATGGACAGAGTCTCCCACCTCAGCTGTAGATCTCTGCAGTTCATCCAGAGTGATCATGGGCCTCTTGGCTGCATCTCTGATCAGTCTTCTCCTTGTATGAGCTGAAAGTTTAGAGGGACGGCCAGGTCTTCGTAGATTTGCAGTGGTCTGATACTCCTTCCATTTCAATATTACCGCTTGCACAGTGCTCCTTGGGATGTTTAAAGCTTTGGAAATCTTTTTGTATCCAAATCCGGTTTTAAACTTCTCCACAACAGTATCTCGGACCTGCCTGGTGTGTTCCTTGTTCTTCATGATGCTCTCTGCGCTTTAAACGGACCTTTGAGACTATCACAGTGCAGGTGCATTTATACGGAGACTTGATTACACACAGGTGGATTCTATTTATCACCATTAGTCATTTAGGTCAACATTGGATCATTCAGAGATCCTCACTGAACTTCTTGAGAGAGTTTGCTCCCCTTTAAGTAAAGGGGCTGAATAATTTTGCACGCCCAATTTTTCAGTTTTTTATTTGTTAAAAAAGTTTGAAATATCCAATAAATGTCGTTCCACTTCATGATTGTGTCCCACTTGTTGTTGATTCTTCACAAAAAATTACAGTTTTATATCTTTATGTTTGAAGCCTGAAATGTGGCAAAAGGTCGAAAAGTTCAAGGGGGTCGAATACTTTCGCAAGGCACTGTATGTATAATATCTAAAGCCTATAATGTTATCAGATTTTTAAAAGATTGGCAAAAATACAATTTATCTTTTATGTCAATCATTCTTTGACTGTACATAAGACATTATACAAATCCTCCGGATCCACTCCTAAGGATACTTCGATTGCCATTAGCTCAGTATCACAGCTTTTTACATACAATTTCCTGCTGGCATTTTGACTTGACACTCAAAACGTAATTCATACCTATGGGCAGAATTACAACCTAGCTGGCTTAGCATATCCTGACATCTGGATTTAATAAAAGCTGTAGGTTTTGTTTTAATGCCGTTATTCTTGAACACTGATACCAGACGGATGAGTCCTAGGCTAAAGTGTTTGCTGCGGTGGCGGCCAAAAAGCTGTGTTTTGCTGTAAGCACTTACAGTCTGAAGCAGGCGGCTCATCAGACTTTTATTGGTTCCTGGTGCCTGTGCCCAAGGACAAAACTGCAGTTCACACGGGATGCTATCCACACAGATGGACACGATAGTAGCCAGAAAAAGAGACTGGATGTGTAAATCATGCTGCCGGTACATGAGGCAGGGATCCCAATTATGATGATACAGCCATCTGCCTCAGCTTTTATAGAAAGTCGTGTGCCGGAAAATAGCAGCTGAAATCTATCTCTAAATTGGAAGAAGCAAAAAGCGAATGGCACAAACTGCACTCTTCCTGTAGCATATGGATGGAAAGAGATAAGAGAAGCCATCTATCAGTGGTGTCTGGCTATTATGCTGGAATAGAGCTAGATCCAAATCAAATGCAATTGTATTGTTCAGAGATGAACACACACAACGTTCCCAAGAACTGGACAGTAACCGAATTTGTCAAGGTGGGTCGAGCAACACTGGCAATCTATTGAATGTTTATTGGTGATACAATGCAATGCACATATTATAATACTCTAAGGGTCCTTTCACACGGGCTTTCCGTCCGGCGGACTCTGTTTTGCTCAGCGGGCATCGATCCGCTGATCCCCGCTGAGCAGGTGGATGACAGCTCTTTGCTGAGACAGACCTGTCAGATCCCTGCTCTCCTCCATGGCAGTGATTGGTGAACCTTGCCACCCCAGATGTTTTGGAACTACATTTCCCACGATGCTCAACTTCACTGCAGAGTGAATGCGCTTTATGGGAAATGTAGTTCCAAAACATCTGGCGTGTCAAGGTTCGCAATCACTGCTCTATGGGGAGATCGGATGAAAACAGACCGCATGCCCGTTTTGATCTGATCCTATACAATCCGATCCTCAAGTCGGATGGAAAAAAGGGTTTCCATCCATTTGGATTTCACAGACAGGATCGGATCCTAGTTAATTAGGATTTGTTGTCTTAGGTCCCTTTCACACGGCCGGTGCGCCTGACGGACTCCGTTTTGCTCAGCGGGGATTGGCGGATCGAGCAGGTGGATGACCGCTCCATCCCTGCTTACTTTGCAGAGACGGAGCTGTCAGTGCCCCGCTATCCTCTATGGGAGATCGGTTGAAAAAGGGCTGCCTGTCTGTTTTCATTTGATCTTATCCAATCTGATCCTCCAGACGGATGGAACATAAGGTTTCCATGCATCCGGATTTCACGGACCGGATCGGATAGCAGCGGGTGCCATCGGACATGTCTCCACTTACATCTGCTGCTCCATAGAGGTGCATGGTGCCTCCGATCAGGTTGGCCTGAAAAACTGACAGGCAGACCTGATCGGAAAGCCCATGTTAAAGGGGCCTTAAGGTTATCAATCTAGAACAGGAATTCCCAAACTACGGCCCTCCAGCTGTTGCAGAACTACACATCCCATGAGGCATTGTAAAACTCTGACATTCACAGCCATGACCAGGCATGATGGGAATTGTACTTTCTGAACAACTGGAGGGCCATAGTTGGAAGACTCCTGATCTAGAATTAACTCTTTAAAACAAATGCTGCATTACAACCTCAAATATTCACCTACACTTGACTCAATAGGGCTGATTTACTAAAGGAAAATAGACTGTTCACTTTGCAGTTGCTCCAGAGCTTAGTAATTGAGGTAAAGTTTCACTTTGCAAAAGGTACCCAATCACATGCAAGGAAAATAAAAAAACACTGCATTTTTGCTTGCACATGATTGGATGATGGAAGTCAGCAGAGCTTTTGCTCATTTACTAAGCTCTGGAGCAACTGCTCTTGCAGAGTGCAACTGCACTTTGCAAAATGCACAGTCTATTTGCATTAAGTAAATCAACCCCAATGTATTCATCGACAGGTGTCTCAATGTTCTCCTTAATCCAACAGAAAGATGTACAGAAGAACCCAACCTTTTGACCTTTCTGGGCATTGGAAGAGTATGGTAATTGTCTTGGGCCGCACATAAAATACACTAACAATAAGGATAGCGAACGAGCAGAAAAAGTCGGGCAGATCACAATTGAAGTTCACTGATAATGTACCTATCTGAGTAATAAACCTCAATCTGATAGTAATATTTTTAATTCCCAAAGTAAAAGAGGGCAACATACAGCCACGTGGCTGTATCTAGTGGGGTGCTGGGGAGGGCTGCCCCCCCCCCTCAACCTACAAACCCCCCTCTATCTCCGCACACAGCACTGTGTGAGGAGGTAGAGGGGAGGTTGTGGGCAGAGGTGGCACAAATGAAATCTTAAAGCGGAGTTCCGGGCACAAAAGCGACCTTTTTTTTTGTGCCCATCCGCTTGGCCTCCTTCACCTGAAAAGGAATTGGATAGTTAAGTTTTTTTTCTTTTTTTACTTACCTCGTAATTGTAGAAAGAAATACTCACCTTTCGTCACTTCCTCCCTCTGCGGCCTCGGCCCGCGCCGTCACTTCCGGCTTGCAATGATTCCTGGGAGCTGAACGTCATCGCTCCCAGGAATCAATGCGACGGCACTGGCCCCGCTCGTCACTTCTGGGGCGACGCCGCATTCCCTGCTAAACAGCTTCTGGGCATGCCCAGAAGCTGTGGAGGAATGCGGCGCCGCACCGGAAGTGACGAGAGGGGCCGGTGAAGGCGCATTCTGGGAGAAGAAGACACGGAAGAGGACACAGAAGAGGATCGCGCCGGCTTCAGCTGCCCACAACAGAGATGGCAACGCTGGAGAAGAAATTTTAAAAGTGAGTATTTCTTCTTGCAGGTAAGTGCGAACCGGGACAGATCAGAGGCTAGCCATTGTGGAATGTACTAGCCCTGACTGTCCCGGGGGTATGTTTATTGAAATTTTGTTTTTGTGCCCGGAACTCCGCTTTATGGGGTGCAGCCCACTCCAGCACCCCTCTAGATACAGCCATGTGCTATTTACTTGCGTGGCACTATCAGTAGTCCCTGTATTCACTGGTGCCAGTGTTATTACAAAGACGGCATCCCTGGCTCCCTACAGCTGTGCCTGGATTCTCAGTGCCGACCATGGCAGCTGCTATGGCTTGCACGGCATCCCTCCATACGTGCCTATGCCTAGCTTGTCCCTGCTGGCCGCTGTGGCTTTTATGCTTGCACTGCGTCCCTCAAGACATGCCTGAACCGCATGCTGTACTCTTGGACTACAGGTTGGACACCACTGAAGCAATGGGTTTACCACTTAAAATTAACCTTACATTAAAATGCAAGGCTCCAAAACACACATTAGGAAAAAAACTAATAAAAAAATACTTACACCCAGGTTCTGCCCATGATAGAAAATGTTTCTGCACTGTGCTGTAGTATTTTCTCATAATATCTGAAATCCACAGCATTGCCCAGATCTCAGCTAAGCAATTGCATGTGGAAGATGAGATGCAATTACATTTTTTTGCCTAATATGTGTTCTTTTCGTAAAGTTTTATTCAGCATGGGATGTAAGGCCCATTTTAAAGTGATATTAAAAGCAATTTTTTTTTTTTTTTTAACAACAAACATGTCTTACACACCTGCCCTTGCACAGAGCAACCCTCATCCTCCTCCTCTCGGGTCCCCCTGCTGGTGCTCCTGGCTCCTCCCTCTTGCCGAGTGCCTCCAAAGCAAGTAGCTTGCTGTGGGGGCATCCCTTCTGAGCTGCTGCTCTGCATGCCCATTCACACACAGAGCCGCAACTTGGCCCTACCCCAACTCTCACCTCATTGGCTCACTGGCTGTGATTGACAGCAGCGGGAGCCAATGGCTCAGCCAATGAGGAGGGAGAATCCCTAGAGAGACAAGGCTGTCATGCAGATCACTGAATCGTGATGGGGGCTCAGGTAAGTTTTTTTTTTTGGGGGGGGGGGGGGCTGCTTGACACAGAAGGTTTTTTACCTTTATGAATAAAGATAAAAAACCTTGAGCCTTTAGAACCACTTTAAGTAAACACTTTATAAAAAATATACAAAGGTTGCTATTGGTCACCTTCGTCAGCCTATACAAAAGAAATCTAACCGATTCCTCCATCTATTCTATGCTGTTTGGTGTAATATCTGAACAGTGTAGATGAATGAATCTCCCCCAGTACCTTCAACTGTCAAAATACTAAAACAGTGACTGCAGAGGACTACAGTCACGGTTTGGCCTCACTCTTTTGATCTTCAGATAAAAGTTTGTTGAGCATGGTGGTACCAGCAAAGCTACCCACAGATCAAATTTTGGTTGAGTTTGGCCAGCTTTAGGTCAGTCTTCAATACTTCCTGAGTATTTCTGACATGAAACAAGTGTGCAGATTAGGATGTTTAAAAACTTCAATGCAGGGCATTTTTACCCCCTTCCTGGCAAAGGCCAAATATCAGCTTTCAGCGCTCTCACACATTGAATGACGATTGCGCGGTCATGCTACACTGTACCCAAATTACATTTTTATAATTTTTTTCACAAAAATAGTGATTACTTTTGTTGGTATTTAATCTTCGCTGGGTTTTTTATTTTTTTGCTAGAAAAAAAAAAAAAACGAAAACAGACCAATAATTTTGGAGAAAAAAAAAAGTTTTTCTTCGTGTCGGTCAGTAAATTTTGTAAATAAGTAATTTTTCTCCTTCACTGATGGGCCCTGATCAGGTGGCACTGGTATTAATTGCTCTGTGGATTATTGTATAGTGATCAGGTGGCACTGGTATTAATTGCTCTGTGGATTATTGTATAGTGATCAGGTGGCACTGGTATTAATTGCTCTGTGGATTATTGTATAGTGATCAGGTGGCACTGGTATTAATTGCTCTGTGGATTATTGTATAGTGATCAGGTGGCACTGGTATTAATTGCTCTGTGGATTATTGTATAGTGAATTCTATGACTTTGTCACCCACAAGGTGGACCTCCAGCGCTCTTCTGTTCTGTGTTAGTGGCACTGATAGGCTGCACTGATGAGCACTGATGGGGTGGCACTTATGGGCACTGATGAGGAGGCACTAATATGCCGCACTGATGGGCAGCACTGATTGGTGTCAATGGTGGCCACTGATGATCAATGCCCCGATTACCTGTACAGGTCTCCCCTGTGAGTAGGTCAGTGTGAGGAGAGGAGAGACGATAAACTTCTGTGTTTACATGTAATCGGCTCTGATTGGACACAGCTGATCACGTGGGTGAAGAGTTGCATCATTGGCTCTTTACCAATATCGAGGTCTCGTTGTGTCCTAGGAACACAGTGTGACCGCCATTGCCACGCTGCGTGTCCCCATGGAAGCAGTGACACTGGGGCGACGTCATATGACTTCATCTCAGAACAAGGAGGACTATTTTTTTTTTTAACCACCTCCCACCTGCCTTATAGTAAAATTACAGCAGGCAGGATGTGGTTAAAAAAATAGTCCTTCTCTACATATTTATTTGAAGACAATGGGGTTGATTTACTAAAAGGCAAATAGGCTGTTTACTTTGCAAGGGAAGTTTTCCCAGAATTTAGTGAATGTGGTGAAATTTTACTTTGCAAATCAATTAAATCAATCAAGAAATTGCATTTTTGCTTGATTGGATATTGGAAGTCAGCAGAGATTAACCTCATTTACTAAACACCTTTGTAAAGTGAACAGTCTATTTGCCTTTAGTAAATCAACCCCATTATCGCAAAAGGGCTTCAGCGTGCCAATCAGGCACCTAGAACTTTGAGGACAGCTCCGCAATAGCCATCATGCTTCTTTCATGATGGGTTTACTTTAATCCTACTGATGACTTAATGACAGCAAGCCTGCACAAGGAAAAATCGTATACTACAGTTAGAGCAATCTATTCCGCTTAAAGTGAATTTATTGAATATGGAGCAAGATCTGAGCATTGAAGAACATAAATACAGAGTAGAAATTGCTTTTTTACATTCCAAATTCATCTTGCCATTTCCAAGTAATCAGCGACAGAATATCAAAGTTTAGCACCTTTTATTGAAATCTCTGACTTTGACAGCTGCAAAGAATTGGAAACTCTGGGAAATGCAGATAATTATTCAATATGGCTGCTTCCATGATGAGTTTATCACAGGAAAAGCCCAGCAGAATATGTTCTTATCTATGGAAGTGTTGCATACCCAAGATTCTTCAACTCCTGAAGCATTCTCTTTTACACACATTCTGGAGGATGTTTTTTTTTCCAACTGTCATTTGTTTAAATGAGATCTTATTTTTATTGCAGCTCTTTAGAAATCAAGCTGAAAATGCACGACAGTTTTAAAAAGAGCTGGAGGACAGCTAAATATTTCACAGCGAATGTGGCAATCAGGCAACAAGTACTCTGAATACTGAGCTAACTCACACATAGGTCATTCAGTACATCACATCAGCTAAGTGACTGCCCTGAAAATTCTGCCAGTAAACCACTTTTCAAAACTAATTTTACACTTTAACCACTTAAGGACCGAGCCCATTTTTGACACATTTTGTTCACAAGTTAAAATCAGTATTTTTTGCTAGAAAACTACTTCGAACCCCCCAAACTTTATATATATATTTTTTAGCAAAGACTCTGGAGAATAAAATGGCGGTTATTGCAATATTTTTTGACACTCGGTATTTGCGCATCGGCCATTTAAACGCAATTTTTTTGCACTTCACTGCATTTAAAAAAACTAAACAGTAAAGTTAGCCATTTATATTGTATATTGCGAAAGATGATGTCACGTCGAGTAAATAGATACCCAACATGTTACGGTTTAAAAAAAAAACAAAACAAAAATGTAAACATCCCTTGTGACAGCAATAGGCAGTGACAGGTACTCTTTATGGAGGGATCGGTGGTCTAAAAGACCCTAGACCCTTCCACTACACTTCCATGTATTCAAAATGACAAAAACTGCATTTTTATAAACACTCGCTTTTTAAATTCGGTGCCTTTAGCAGCCGAGTAACCCGGGCGTGACGTCATTGACGCCGCCTCTGGGTTACATCATCGGAGACCCAATCGAAGCTGCATACGGCTTTGATCGGGACTCCATCCATGCCGGCTGGTTGCTCAGGTCTCGTGGTGGGACGGGAGACCCGGGCAGTGCCGCGGAAGGCGGCGGGAGGAGGCGTCCCCTCCCGCTCGCTGGAGTAATGATCGAGCGGCTCCCAAGCCAAATCAGTCGTTACCGCCAGAAAGCCGACCGCCGCCTTTAAAAAAAATGGTACCGGGATGATGCCTCACCCCGGTACAACCACTTAAAGTCAGCTGGCGTAGGGCTACGTCGGTTTGCGTTAAGTGGTTAAGGACCAGTTCATGCCCTACCTGCACATGAATCGCTCAGGAATGTGTGCGGTTTTGTGTGGTGCGATTTCAGCCCATTTATTCTGAATGGGCTAAAACTGCACCGCACCAAAGTAGTGCATGCACTACTTTTTAATAACTCACTGTAACCGAATCACATGGTAGGGGCAAGTGCTGGCAAACGCAGTGCGTTTGCATCCTGCATTTGTGGCGTTAACTTTCTATTGAAACCTGCTGCAGATTGCAAATGGAGTGCATTTTGCATGCGGTCTGAATCACAGAAGTACTCATAGCACTTTCCTGTGTGGTTCATGTGCGGGCAAGGTGTGAACCAGGCCTAAACTCCAACAATCAATGTAAATAATTTACCAGTAACCAAAATGACCAAGGCTGGGTTCACACTGCTGCGCAGAGCGGCTCACAGCAGGGGTCCGATGCGTCCCTGTTCTCCATTTCAAGGACGAATCAGGTCAGCATTTTTGGCTGGATTCAGACCTGAAAAAGACCAGACGACATACAGGACTCTTCCACAGCCATCCTGAAGATGTGTGAACTGGCTCCATTGGGAGCTGGCCACAGGCTCCTGTCATGTGAATTGGATGTGGAGAAACCTGCATCCAATTCGCACAATTGTGAACCCAGCCTAAACGTCTACGTAAATATTTACAGTGGATATAGAAAAGACTCATCCCGCCCTTTGAAATAATCACATTTTGTTGCTTTGCAGCCGGAAATGAAGACAGACAAAGTTTTTGTTTTATCCAGCTGCTTGCTGTGGGGGCACCCAACAGAAGGGAGGGGCCAGGAGAGCCGAAGAAGGACCCAAGAAGAGGAGGATCCAAGCTGCTCTGTGCAAATCCACTGCATAACAAGAAGTATAACATATTTGTTATTTTAAATAAAAAATAAAAAACAGACTTTACAATTACTTTAATTACAGCCTTTTGCCTGTTGGGATATGTCTCTACTAGGTTTGCACATCTAGACTTTGCAATATTTGCCCACTCTTATTGCAGAACTGCTCAAGTAATTAAATTTGATGGTGACTGTTTGTGGACTGCAGTCCTCCAAGCCATTCCAATGGGGATTAAGCCTAGGCTCTGACTAGGCCATGCAAAGACATTCACCTTTTTCTCCTTCAACCACTGAGGTTTATTTACGAAAACTGGAGAGTGCAAAATCTGCTGCAGTTGTGCAAGGTAGCCAATAAGCTTCTTTTTAACTTGACTGGAAGCCGATTGGTTTATAGGCAGAGCTGCTCCAGATTTTGCCCTCTTTAGCTTTAGTAAATCAACCTTGTGTGGTCATTTTTGCTTTGTGTTTTGGGTCATTGTCATGTTGGAAGGAAAACCTTCTTCCCATTGACAACTTTCTGGCAGCAGGCAGCAGATTTTCCTCAAGAATTTGACGGTATTTTGCCCGATCCATTTTTCCTTCTATCCTGACAAGTTCTCCAGTCCCTGCTGCAGAGAAACACCCCCATAACAGGATACTACCACCTCCATGCTTTACTGTAGGTCTTATTTGTATTGTGGGTTGTATTGTGGGTTGTATTGGATTTCTACCAGACATATCGTTTGGTGTTGAGGCCAAACAATTAAATTTTAGTCTCATCTGAGGTATAACTCCTTTTTTAATGTGATCTCAGAATCTTAAAGTTACGTTTCGGCAAAGCTCAGTTGTGACTGCATGTGGGTTTTCTTGAGGAGTGGCTTTTTTCTTGTAACCCTCCCATAGAAGCCACATGTGTGGAGAATTTGTGATTTTGTTGCCACATGCACACAATGAAAACTCATTGTCATAAATTCCGGCAACTGCTTCAGAGTTTCTGTAGGCCTCTTGGTAGCCACTCTGACCAGTTTCCCCCTGGCTCTTTCATCTAGTTTGGAGAGATATCCTGATCCAGGGAGGGTCTGTGTTGTACCAAATACCTTCCACTTCTTAATAATAGATTTCACTGTGCTTCTAGGCTTAATAAAGCCTTTTATTTTTTTTTCTATCAATTTCCTGACTTGTGCCTGTCCACAACTTTATTCCAGGGATATTGACAGTGCTTTGCCACCCATAAAGATTGTTTGCTTCAGTTGCACTACTGGGGACTGAAATGCTCCAGGAAAGCTCTTTTCATGCTGAGATAATCAAAATGACCACAGCTGATCAAAGTTGAAAGTCAAATGGCTTTGTGTGTCATTGAGAAGGTGATTGAATTTACAACCTTTTTTTTAGGAGGGGGCTGATCCTTTTTCCAACACAGTGATTCGGTTTTTGAATTTTTGTATGATAAAAGTTGCACTGAGTAAATATAGCTGGATAAAACAAAAACTGTGTCTATCTTAATTTCAGGCTGCAAAGCAACAAAATGTAATTATTTTAAAGGGGGGGGGGGGTGATTATTTTCTATACCCACTGTATGTATAACAAATAAACAATAGGAACACAAATAGGCAGTTTATTACTTTATTGTAGGTTTTACTACTTGTGACAAGGAAGTAATGACACCCTCCTATGCTTCAAGGGTGGACTGTCCCTCAGTGTCCTCGCGTCCAATGCAGGGCTATGGTCCCTGCATCAGTCTTGATGATTTTAGAAGACCTTAGATGGCCAGAGTGTAGGGGGGAAGAGCCTGAGAGATCTGGCCTAGCAGCATAGAGGAGCTTGTGGGACCAGAGGATCAGGTAAGTAAAACTGCTTTTCTTGTTTCCCCTCGACAGAAACTCTGCACCCTTAAAGTGCAGACGCAGCCACTGCATTGGAGAACATTTTGTTTTCCTGGAGTTCAGACTCATCAGATAAATAGGACCTGATAAAAAGTCATGAAATGACCATTATGTCCTCTATAATAACCATTACTTATATTTTATAATTACACAGAGATATATAAAGGTGTTCTCTCATTGGACCAATGTAGCTTTAAAAAAAAAAAAAAAAAACTTGGAATTCAGCTTTAAGGTGGCCATATACACAAACTTTTAAGATGCAGCTATTTCTGACATTTTTTTTTTTTTTTTCGAAAGATCCTTTGATATTACCTTGACGGAACAGAATGCGACTAAAACTAACACCATATACAATGCTGTAAAAAAAGGGGGCACTTACATTTTCACATAGGGCCAGGCAAATTTCCCATATTAAATGAAAATATTTAAAAACTGCATTTTGTATTCACTCAGATTATCCTTGCGTAATAATAAAATTAGTTTGATGATCTGAATCATTTAAGTGTGACAAATATGCAAAAAAAAAAATCAGGAAGGGGCAAATACTTTTTCACAGCACTGTACATTACAAGATTTATTAAAGAAGATATTTTCATAATTCCTTTTAAAAGAAATACCAGGGGTCTCATCTGATTGTATTGTATATGGTGCCCGTAGATCCTACAAGAAGCATGAGATAAACTTTGATTAGTGCTATATTCAGCACTTTTTGCAGGGGATCACTTTCTCCCCCAAGTGAAAGATCAGGGGAGAGCGATATGCTGAATCGTTCTCGGCTTAATTTAGCATAGAAAATGTAGATTGCCAGATAAGAAAATCCCAGCACATACTATATGTGACCTTTCTAAGCAATGATGCATTACTTCTAACAGTAGCACTTTCAACTGGAAGGAAATAACCGCTCATGGTTTACCAATCAAAAGCATTGTTGGCTGACACCTCCCTGTTTAAGACAACTTGCTATTTATATACTAAGTTGACCATATTTTTCAAAGGAGATATGAAGACATTTTGGAGCAGTAGTGATGCTGGCATACACACGCCAGCCTGGTTTTTCTTACTTGGAAATGCTAAGTACAGTATACGCTTTGTGACCACGTAGCCTCTGCAGCTTTTATGTAGAACATGCTTATGTCCCTCATATGAACAGATGCCCCTCTTACAGCCCTTGATAAAATGACTGTTGGCCAAAGTAATGAAAATTCAAAAAGAACAGAAGGGAAGGCCAAGTACAAAGAGAACGCGTGGCACACTACCACTGCACTCCATGTTTACTTAACCAAGAAAAAGTTCTCCATCCCTTGATGCCTCGTACACACGATCAGATTATCGGAAGAATTTTCATCCGTTTTTTGTTGCATGCATGCTAGTCTCATATCAAAAGTGAAGAGGTTACATTAATGCGAAAAATCTTGTACAACAGAATTCAACTTCAGAAGTGATGTCATGTGTTGAATCGTTTTGTATGTATTCTATAGTTTCCAAACATGTGTAGTCTTGCTCTTACGACTTTTTTTTGACTAAAATTGCCTCCAGCATAGCACTCTGGCCAGTGTTCTCAGCCACTAGCCTCAGGCCCCCACGCCAGAACACTCCGGTCAGCGCTCTCTGCCACTGGCATCAGGCTCCTCACCAGAACACTCCGGTCAGCACTCCCAGCTATTGGCATCAGCCCCCACCAGAACACTTCGGTCAGCACTCTCAGCCACTGGCATAAGCCCCCACCAGAACACTTCGGTCAGCGCTCTCAGGCATTGGCATCAGGCCCCTCCACCAGAACACTTCTGTCAGCAATCTCAGGCATTGGCATCAGGCCCCCCCCCCACATCTCAGCTGACACCCGCTGCTATCCCATCTGATCCTGTCCGTAAAATCCAGACGGATGGAAACCCTATTTTCCATCCGTCTGGAGGATCAGATTGGATAAGATTGTATGAAAACGGACAGGCAGCCCGTTTTTAACCAATCTCCAATAGAGGAGAGCGGGGCACTGACAGCTCCGTCTGTGCAAAGCAAGTGGAGACGGAGCTGTCATCCGCCTGCTTGATCCGCCAATCCCCGCTGAGCAAAACTGAGTCCTTCGGGCACTCCGCCCGTGTGAAAGGGGTCTAAGACAACAAATCCTATTTAACTACAGATGAGTCTAATTATTGTATTAACCACTTGCCGACCGCCGCACGACTATCTACGTCGGCGGTCAGCCCCTCACAGGCAAACTAACGTAGGGCTACGTTGTTTGCTTGTGAGGGTCTAGGGAGCGAGCGCGCGCCCCCCGGGGCGCGCTCCCGCTCCCGCGTGGTCACGGACCCCCCCGCGCGTGTGACCAGCGGACCCGATGTCCGCCGGTCACTCGGCGATCGGCGGGGGAGAGGGAGAATGTCAGGCAGCTTGTGTAAACAAACTGCCTGTCATTCTCCTCGCTGCAAAGACACTGATAAAAGGGATCTGGTATGTAGATCCGTTGATCAGTGTCCTTACAGCTAGAGCCACAGCCAATCACAGTAGAAACCACGCCCCTAGGGACACACACAGCCCCTCCCTTCCAAATAAAGTTAACCCCTTCACTACCAGTGTATTTTTACAGTAACAGTGCATATGTATAGCACTGATTACTGTAGAAATGTCACTGGTAACCCCAAAAGTGTCAAAAATGTCAGTCAAGGGTCCGATCTGTCCGCCGCAATGTCGCAGTACCGCAAAAAAAATCGCAGATCGCCGCCATTACGCGTTAAAAAAAAAAACAACAAAAATGACAAAAATCTTTCCCTTTGTTAGTAAACGCGATAACTTTTGCGCAAACCAATCAAAATACGCTTTTTGCGATTTTTTTTACCAAACATAGGTAGCATAAAATAAATTGGCCGAAAATTTTTAAAAATTTTGATTTTTACATTTTTTTTGGGGGGAATTTCATATAAAAAAATGTGAAAAATATTGCTATTTTTGCAAAATTGACGCTCTTTCTTTGTTTATAGCGCGTGATCAAAAAATCGCACAGGTGATCAAATACCACCAAAAGAAAGCTCTGTTTGTGGGAAAAAAAGGACGTCAAATTCGTTTAGGTACAGCGTCGCACGACCGCGCAATTGTGCGTTAAATTCACGCAGTGCCGAATCGCAAAATACCCCCTGGTCGGAATGGGGGTAAAATCTTCCGGGGCTTAAGTGGTTAAACAGGTGTCCAGCAGACAGGTGATTCTAAAAGGATGTTACTTATCAAAGAAAACCCCTTCCCATTTCCTGCTACAAGAAGATCAGCAAGGCTTTACTGATCAGTCAGAATACTGTAGCAAAAGTGATACAAAAATTTAACAAATATGGAACTGCAACCATCTCACAGAGACGTCCAGGCCATCCATGGAAGGTAACACCTCGACAGGAGCATCATCTGATGGGAAAGGTTGAAGACATTTACCATGCAGGTTCACTGCAAACCGCTAAAGAAGTAAAAGGTCAAACTGGGGTGATTGTTTCCGTTACACAATACAGCATACACTGCAGAGGAATGTCATACATGGGTGTCATCCACAAAGAAAGCCTCTCCTAAAGTCAATGCACAAAAAGCCCACCTAGAATTTGCCAGGCCCATGCTAAAAAAGAAAACAACTACTGGGACTCTGTACTCTGGAGTGATGAGACTAAGAGAAATGTTTTATGGAACTGATGGCTTCAAAACTGTATGGTGTCGCAAGGTAAGAAGTACAAAGAAAAATGCATGGTGCCTACAGTGAAACATGGTGGTGGCAGTGTCCTGTGGGGCTGCATAAATGCTGCTGGTGTCGGGGAGCTGCATTTCATCGATGGTATCATGAATTCACAGATGTACAACTTTATATTGAAAAAGAGCAGTAAATGACAACCAAAGTACCCTTGGTCTTCATGCACTTTTGCAACATGACAATGATCCAAAACACATATCTAAGGCCACTGTTACATTTCTGAAGAACAACAGGGTAAAAGTGATTCAGTGGCCAAGTAGGTCTCCTGATCTGAACCCAATCGAACACATATGGGGAATTCTGCAGAGACAAGTTGAGCATCAAGGCCCGTACACACGTACCGATCGTCGGCCGAAAAGCTTCGGCCGACGACCGATCTGCCGATTGTAGGCTTGTTTGTATGATGCTTCCGACAGCCGACAGCGCACTTTCGGCCGAAAAGAATCTGTCTTGCAAGCATGAAAATTTTTGTATGCCGACACCAGAGCGGCCGATTGTTCGCCAGTCAGTACAGAATTCGGCCGACAGACAGCAGATTTGCAAGACTGGGCATGCTCAGAAAAGAAAAAACACAGGGAAAGTTAACCATTACATGACATCACTTCTGCAGTCGGCTGTAGTCGGCGGACAAAATCCTTGTGCAGTCTTTTGCACTTTTCAATAGACACCGACAGCCCTGGACAAAAGACGGCCGATCGTTCGGCTGACGATCGGTACGTGTGTACGGGGCATCACTCTCCATCCAGCATCCAGGCCCTAAAAAAGGGCATTCTTTTTAGAATGGAAAAAGATAAAGCTTGCAATATGTCGCCATCTTGTTCATTCCATGCCAAGAAGACTAGGTGCTATCCTTATAAATCAGGGAGGTCCATACAAAATTCTAGATGTAGTAGTTTTTGTTGCGGGTGTATTCATTTTTTGCATCAAATAATTTGAGTAAAAGTGAAGATTTTGTAATATAAGTTGTATTATTAGATTAACCTTGCTTTCATGTAATGAGCTAAACAAATGTTCTATAAAACTCAGTTTTGTCAAAATTTTGGAAATTGTTCTTGTGTTCATTGAGAGATTGATTAAAATCTTACTTTTCAAAAGGGGTGTACTCATTTATGCAGAGCACTGTGTATATATATATATATATATATATATATATATATATATAATTAAAAACAAAAAGGGGGTCGGGACTTTAAATGAAACTGTATATATATATATTTATATATATATATATTTTTTTTTTTTTGTGATAGGAGGCCAAAGTTCTACTTTGAAGGCTAGTTTAATCTTTTACACCATGTTACCTGTGTGACAGCGTGTAGGGGCTCTTTAACCCCACAGGCGCTGTTAGTTTAAAATTTTCCAGCATCATTCATTTACAGGGATCTGTGAATCATTGAACTAAAAGTCTCATCTGCCACCAGATGGACTTGTAGTTCTCAATGGACTACGAGTGTAAAAATCAGCGCACTTGTAGGCGATTGACACTTCCTCCAGCTCTGCAAATGAAGGCTTATACAGAGGTAGAGAGCTGAAGGAAGAGTTTGCAGGAACCTGGCATTACACTTGCAATCCAATGATTGAGGGTGCAATACTCTGCAGGCTCCTGTAAGTGAAAAAAATAAAAAACATCACTTTTTATTTCTGAAAAAATATGTGCAATTATTATTATTTATTTTTTTAAAGCTGAACTTAGCCTTTAAGATTTCGCAGCTCACACCACCTGATGGACAAGCAGCATGCCATCATTCAGCCGATATGAAAGAATGCAGTCTTCTACATTATTTATTTTTTTGGGTAATCTGAAAAGGAGAGACATACACTCTGGCTAAATTCAGCACATTCAGACATTAATATATGCATAAGACAAACAATGACCGTGAACAATCCTACTGGAACTTATCCAGCAGCGTGCACATCGCTTATACTAAGTGTGTGTGTGGGGAAGGGGTGGGGGGGGGGGGGGGGGGGGGGGTTGGTTTAAAAAAATATCTCCAGCAAAAAGCATTCATTATCGTTCATATTTTATAACTACAACCTAGAACACAACAGTTTTAATAAAATGACTTGATGCCGTATGACAGCAGCAACAATATCTTCAGGACAACTTGCTGGTAAATGAGGGAGCAGCAGCTGTCAGATCATGGAGGACGTCAAAGAAAGAAAAAAAAAAGCATGCTGTTGGCGCTTCACCCATTCTTCTCAGCTATCGGCGGCTGGAGTTTAAATAATAAACCACAGGCTAAACCCCGGCAGCTTCCACCTTCAACATTGTAAACATAGCACTTCCCTTTTTGTCTTTCCAGTGGATGCTGGGATTCATTGTGTCAGGTAGACCCTGTTGGCGGTGTGAAGTTTGCCCTGCAGAATTCACAGGCATGGAACGCTCTTGTTCTGACTGTGGATTAACTTAACACACGTTACGAGGCTTAGCCCAAACTCTGACTGGTTTTAGGTATGATCTGATTCTTTAAGCAGACAACGAGAGAGCTCTCTGCTTCCAAAGTTTTCAGCAAGGTGAGGCAGAGGTCAGAGCGGCAGAACGAGCCAACAAAGAAAAACTGACTAGACGGTCTTTTATTCCTTTTTATATATGCAATGCATATTTATAATTTAACAGTTCCGGCTCTCTGCTACCAGAATACGTAATAAACTTGTATTGATAAGTCCTGATGAGTAAATCTCATGATGGAAACCAGCATGACCAACCTCAGCGAAAATGAACCCCTCAGCAACTTTGTTTTATTCCCACTTAAAATGGGTTATTTGAAATATTTACTCTGACCATATAAAATGGGGCAGTATTGCAAGAGATAAATAGTTTTATTTGCTATAAATTGCACTGATTAAGAGATACTGGTACTCATGGTGAGATGACAGAGTGTTTACAAAGGGCATCCCCGGAGCCCATTATACTCATTTTACCTGCATCCTCTTGCCCCCCCCCCCCCCCCACAGTTGAGAATACCTACGATTCCCAGTTTTTTTGGGGGGAGCATCTGACCTGCACTCATGTGACCAAAGCTTAGGCCTAGTGGTCACATGAATGGTAAATAATGTCATCTTTCCCCTGGGTCACCAGCACAGCCGATTTCAGCACCTACTGCTCAGGTAATTCAGCCGGGGAATCTCCCAACTAAAAGTTGAATGGGGCCAGGGATAAAGCTCTGTGCGGGACATGGTCACATACACGACAGCTTTCTAGAGGTAAAGCTTGCGATAAGTACTGAAATATTCTCTATTGGACATCATTGCTGTGCTGTACAGTGCCTTGCGAAAGTATTCGCCCCCCTTGAACTTTGCGACCTTTTGCCACATTCCAGGCTGAAAGTTTAGAGGGATGGCCAGGTCTTCGTAGATTTGCAGTGGTCTGATACTCCTTCCATTTCAATATTATCGCTTGCACAGTGCTCCTTGGGATGTTTAAAGCTTGGGAAATCTTTTTGTATCCAAATCCGGCTTTCAACTTCTCCACAACAGTATCTTGGAGCTGCCTGGTGTGTTCCTTGTTCTTCATGATGCTCTCTGCGCTTTAAACGGACCTCTGAGACTATCACAGTGCAGGTGCATTTATACGGAGACTTGATTACACACAGGTGGATTCTATTTATCATCATTAGTCATTTAGGTCAACATTGGATCATTTAGAGATCCTCACTGAACTTCTGGAGAGAGTTTGCTGCACTGAAAGTAAGGGGGCTGAATCATTTTGCATGCCCAATTTTTCAGTTTTTTTATTTGTTAAAGTTTGAAATATCCAATAAATTTCGTTCCACTTCATGATTGGGTCCCACTTGTTGATTCTTCACAAAAAATTACAGTTTTATATCTTTATGTTTGAAGCCTGAAATGTGGCAAAAGGTCGCAAAGTTCAAGGGGGCCGAATACTTTGGCAAGGCACTGTACATAGTGCCTGTGCTGACAGTAGAGCTGTCAGAGGGAGCCCAGAAGGCTCAACCTACTATAGCCTGCCTGTAGAAAACTAGAGCAGCATAGACTGGTCTTTTTTACAGGAAACTCCTCCATAGAAGAAAAGCTTCACACTGAATTACTGCACAGATTGAAAGAAATATACATGCCCCTTATATTTAGACAACGTTGGCTTATCCTGGAGTTCAGCTTTAAGGATGGACGGATTTTGCCAACAAACACTGTCCATTGATTGTCAGCCACATGAGATACCTTGCTCTCACACAAAATTGACAGCAGGAGAGATTCTGCTATCTCCGTTTTCCCTCAGAAACTTCCCCCTGTCCTGAACTGACATTGTTAGGAGTGAGCTAAAATGACAAAGAAAGACTTCACTGCACTGGGCTTCACATGGCTGAATGAGTAATGAGCATGTCAAATCAATCTGCATTCACCACATTGCTTCTGATATTTAATGCAACAATTTGTGGTCCACCAAGAAATATCCAAATAAAATGTGATCATGCTTTGTCCACTGTCAAAAAAATGTAAGCCTAAACCGCCGTTACGTGGTCTGTGCTCAATCTCTGACGTCTGATATCTAGGCAAGGGACGTCCGTAATAATTTGGAACAGTAGATCATTGTTACTGGTAAGTTAAATAAGCAATTTTCATTACAAGGGATTTGATTTGGGTTGGCGCTGCCCTAGGCTCTGAGAGCGAATACACCCTAAATTAGTAACTGGCCACTCTACAAGTGCATTCCCTCGTTACGTCTAATGGGAATAATGGGTGATTAGTACAGACCAGGAAACAAATGCAGCAGCTTAGCGGAGCCCTTGATTACATTTTCAGTATGCGGTCTTTGCCACAGGCATTATACTGCACATTATAAGGGGGGTCCGTAAACCAGGTGGCAATGCTTTGTCCCCGATGCTGTCTTAAAGAATGGTTTGTCCGTACAGCAGAGAAAATATACACAGACATTATATCTAAAAAGGCCCTGTACACCCTTGCATCAAAAGCTGAGTGCTTAAGTCGAACATTCATTCTACGAAAATCAAGACCTTGACCTGGTACTCAAGCGAAAGGTCGTTTGAAATTAATCAAGCCCATGAAGGCACCATGGAATGGTCAGATGAGTCATTTTTATACATCCTTGTCCAAATATTTAAATTAAAATTTACAGGTATAAAACCAGCTTTGGTGAAATTTGTTGATGTGCCCCATGAAGATTGGGGCTAAAGTAAATAGCGAGTTTTGTATTTAAGATTTGTTGAAATAAGACTACAAAAGGGTGTTGACACTAAAGGCACATCCATTTGAATTGCTCCCTTGAAGCTTCTGTACCATATCTTACATGCACAAATGCCAATAAATAAATGCAAAAAATAGTCTAGGGAAAATAAGAGCAGATGATTTGGGCAGCAACAACTACAAAAAAATGTGACCAGACATGTACTTTATATTGCATCGTCCCAAAGTGCCCATGTCACTGCTCTGATGAATCCACCACTAGACAGGGTGCTGGTGTGAATATGCTCATCTAGGAAGCACTATGACCAAAGCTAGAGAAATGTTGTACGCCAACAGCTCCAAGTATACATTATGTGAGAAGCAGCTTAAGCCTATATCCCCTCCCGATAGCCACACCACTGACATGTTTCGCCTTGCCCAGGGGGACTTAGTCATAGAGGTGTATGTACACTCACAGCTGTTGAATGCAAAAAACTGTTTATTCCTCCACTGGAAAACTGTGCCTTAAAAATTGGCACTTTGCCTTGGCATCTGATAAAAACAACTACAGATTTCAGATCCAAAAAGCACTAAACAACACAGTGTATCATAATGCCAAGGATGCCCTCAGTTATGTAATATATACACCATATTGTCAAAAGTATTGGAACAACTGCCTTTACACACACATGAACTTGAATGACATCCCAGTCTTAGTCCATAGGGTTTAATATTGAGCTTCAATACTTCTGGGAAACCGGTCCACAAGGTTTAGGATTGGGTCTATGGGAATCTTTGGCCATTCTTCCAGAAGCGCATTTGTGAGGTCAGGCACTGATATGGAAGAGAATGCCTGGCTCTCAGTCTCCACTCCAATTCATCCTAAAGGTGTTCTATCGGGTTGAGATCAGGACTCTGTGCAGACCAGTCAAATCCCTCCAACCCAAACTCGCTCATCCATCGCTTTGTGCTCTGGTCCAAATCATTTGGTGGAGGGGGGATTATAGTGTGGGGTTGGGCTCTGCCCCTGAGTTCCAGTTAAGGGAACTCTTAAGGCATCAGCATATCAAGTCATTTTGGATAATGTCATACTCTTTGGGAACAGTTTGGGGATGGCCCCTTTCTGTTCCAACATGACTTCACACCAGTGCACAAAGCAAGGTCCATAAAGGCAAGGATGAGTGAGTTTGGGGTGGAGGAACTTGACTGGCCTGCACAGAGTCCCGCCCGTAACCCAATAGAACACCTTTGGTATGAATTAGAGCAGGGACTGTGAGCCAGGCTTTCTCGTTCAACTTCAGTGCCTGACATAAAAAATGCGCTTCTGGATGAGTAGTCCAACCTTCCCATGGACACACTCCTAAACCTTATGGACAACCTTGCCAGTAAAGATGAAGCGGTTATAGCTGCAAAGCATGGGCCAACTCAATATTAAATCCTACGTACGAAGACTGGGATGCCATTAAGGGTAATGTGCATGTAAAGGCAGGTGTCACAATACACAAAATTTTGACAATATAGTGTATATATGCTATAACCTCCTACATAAAAAAAAAAGTCACTGATGCTTTTTACTCTACAGTCCATTCCATGGTCAGATGTCAGCGACATTCAGTGTATTGTTAAGCGACGCGCTAGGCCAGGATGAGAGTCCAGTTCCAAAATCTACCTTGGTATGACTCACTTTTTAAAAAGGCTTTGAAAGTTATCAATTCTTTGCTTTGTGAAGCTGAATCTTGACTTGAATTGCTATTCCCTCTTGGTATGACCCACTTTAGCAACTCCACTGAAAAGCTGTAAGATATTATATTTGCACAACGAAGCCTTTTATATGTCAAGGGTCCTTATAAACCCTATTTTGTCAATTTTCCTGCACAAGCAGACACATCTCAAACAGTAATTTTTCACATGCAGTTCATAGTAGTTCATGCAGTATTTGTATAAGTATATATATATACACACACACACACACATACAGTATGTATATGTAGAAGTATACATCATGAAGTATGTGGATTATTATATGGGGGCCTATTTTACAAATATAGATTATTTTGGTCAGCAATGGACCTACACTTCCACAAAAGTGCCCTAAATTATAGCATAGGACTACGAAAAGACAGTGCTGCACTTGGGTTGTATTGAATGGCATTGCCGGGTACAGCAGTGTACACTAGTGCAGTGTGTTTCTAAACCTTTTTCAATTATGGTATGGCACCCTTTGAAAGTATGCAAAATCCTGAGGCATCCCAGTCTAAAATGGGGACCCCCTGTCACAGTAGAAACCTCTCTTTCACATTGCCTGCCCCCCCCCCCTTCATTTTTCTCATCACAGTCCTCACTTTCCCTCTCTCGACTTTCACATTAGAGTTCTGTGTCACCCACCCCCTTTACATCAGAGACCTCAGTCCCCCCTTTAAAAAAAAAACATCAAAGTCCTTAATCCATCCCTTCACGTAGGAGACCTCAGTCCCCTCCCCGCTTGCCATCAGAGTCCTCAGTCTCCCTTCCATTTTTTTCATATTAAGAGTCCTCAGTTTCCCTCCACCATTTTTCCTCAGTCCCCACCTCCCTTTTACATTAAAGTCCTCAGTCCCCCTTCCCCATCTGAGACCTCAGTCCTCCCCACTTTTTTACAAGAGAGTCTTACCTCATGATCTTTACCACAGTATAATCCTGGCAGCATAAGAGTGGGTAGGAGGCAGAGCAGGTCTAACCAGAGGTGGACATCCATCCCCATCCTAAATGCAAGGCCGCAAGTCCTGAATTGGCAGTAGGGCGCAGGGAATTTCAGGGGGTCACTAAAGGACAGTAGGGCGCAGGGAATTTTAGGTGTCACTAAAGGACAGTAGGGTGCAGGGAATTTTAGGAGTCATTATAGGACAGTAGGGCGCTGGGAATTTTAGCGGTCACTAAAGGACAGTAGGGCACAGGGAATTTTAGGCGGTCACTAAAGGACAGTAGGGCGCAGGGAATTTCAGGGGGTCACTAAAGGACAGTAGGGCGCAGGGAGTTTTAGGGGGTCACTAAAGGAACGTAGGGCGCAGAAAATTTTAGGGGTCACTAAAGGACAGTAGAGCACAGGGAATTTTAGGGGTCACTAAAGGACAGTAGGGCACAGGGAATTTCAGGGGGTCACTAAAGGACAGTAGGGCGCAGGGAATTTTAGGGGTCACTAAAGGACAGTAGAGCACAGGGATTTTTAGGGGGTCACTAAAGGACAGTAGGGTGCCGGGAATTTTAGGGGGTCACTAAAGGACAGTAGAGCACAGGGAATTTTAGGCAGTCACTAAAGGACAGTAGGGCGCAGGGAATTTTAGGGGGTCACTAAAGGACAGTAGGGCGCAGGGAATTTTAGGGGTCACTAAAGGACAGTAGGGTGCAGGGAATTTTAGGAGTCATAGGACAGTAGGGCGCAGGGAATTTTAGCGGTCACTAAAGGACAGTAGGACGCAGGGAATTTTAGCGGTCGCTAAAGGACAGTAGGGCGCAGGGAATTTTAGGGGGTCACTAAAGGACAGTAGGGCGCAGGGAATTTTAGGGATCACTAAAGGACAGTAGGGTGCAGGGAATTTTAGGAGTCATTATAGGACAGTAGGGCGCAGGGAATTTTAGCGGTCGCTAAAGGACAGTAGGGCGTAGGGAATTTTAGGAGTCACTAAAGGACAGTAGGGCGCAGGGAATTTTAGGAGTCACTAAAGGACAGTAGGGCACAGGTGATTTTAGGGGTCACAGAACATGTACTTTCTTTAACACCAGAAAAAAAAAAAAAAGACACTGAGCTGCCTGGAATTCATCCAGACCTCAATATCGAATATGATGACATATTTATGTCATCTGATACAAAACACACAGTGTGCGACTCATCTGAGCCGTTTAATGGGAAGCTCCTAACAGGAACTATACAAACCAAATGCTATCATGCACAGCGTTATCCAATCTTTTCCCCTCACTTCTCCTGAGAATCATTCTGCTTCTTCATCAGACATAATTATTTTGTGGTCTATGAGTATTAGACAAGCGGAGCTTCTCTTCTGCAATCGTCTGCTCTCTACAGGTGTGTTCCCAAATGTAATCACACACAAGTGCTGAAAGCAAACACGCTGTCACAGCACGGGGGAAAGAATAGCTTTATTGTCAACCATAGCAAGATAAACTCCTCCAGTGAAGGTCAAAAGTAAAGACCAAATTTATACTGCAGCTCGGAGTACAGCTGAAGTCATTTAGATAGGAACCCTTCATTACAACATATAAAACAGCTAAAGAAAAGGCTCATTGAGTCATAAAAGGTCATGTACTGCAAATATAATTTTTAGTTTGGCGTGATTGCAAGCAATACAATCCACAAGCAAATAGAGAGGCTCGGTCAAAGGAGATTGCAAGCTCCTTGATGGCAGGAACTGATATGAATGTACAGTATGTAAAGCACTGAGTAAACTGTCAGAACTATATAATTTATATAAAAAAAAATACACAGCAGAGACTCATGCAATAATAAATAAAAAAAAAACTGACAGGGGTTCTAATCCACAAATGAAAATATAGAAAAAAATTGGGCTACTGTTTTATTTATTTTTTTTAATTCAAAAAAGTGTATTTTTTCCTCCAAAAAATTGCTTTTGTAAGACCGCTGCAGAAATACAGTGTGAAAAAAATTGCAACAATCTCTATTCTATTCTCTAGGGTCTCTGCTAATATATATATATATATATATATATATATATATATATATATATATATATATATATAATGTTTGGGGGTTCTAAAAGTAATTTTCTAGCAAACAAAAAAAACTGATATTAACTTGTAAACAACAGGTGTCAGAAATAGGCCTGGTCCTTAGGTGGTTAAGCACCCTTTTGTACTGGACCATTCGTCTCAATGCACCTTTACCCACATACCTAGGCAGTATTCAGTAGGTGTCAGGAGCATATACAATCCCTCTTTTAGAGTCGGTTCACACTATGGCGACACGACTTCGGGGCGACTTGAACAAGTCGCCGTGCACCGCGACTTCGGCGCGACTTGCATTGACTTCACATAATGGAGGTCAATGCAAGTCGCTCCGACTTCGGACAAAAGTAGTGCAGGAACCTTTGTCTAAGTCGGAGCGACTTGAGTCACTCCTATTAGAACGGTTGCCATAGCACAGAATGGAGCACGACTTGTCAGGCGACCAAGTCGCCTGACAAGTCGGAGTAGTGTGAACCAGCACTTAGACAGCATAGCTGCTGAAACATACACATGCTGTAAGTAGATGCATGAGTCATTCCATAACAGACATGTATCACTTCGAGTCATACATTTGGTCCCACATGTCAAACTGGCTACAAAGATTCCAAAACAGCTGGGTGAGCAAAGGGATTAGCTGGCTTTTAGCCTTTAATGCCATTTAATTAGTACTATCAGCAGTCTGTTACCGAACCCCACACCCTGCTCATATACTATTGCATGCAATTTGTACTTGTCATTCTGCATGTCATTTGTCTGAAGCCGACTATTTCCTACTTGTATTCACTGCTCTTAATAACTTCCTGTTTTGCTATTGAGTATCATAAATACCAAATTTTCTACAAATTACATTTGATTTAGCTGTACAACAAGAAGTCAAATTTGCACAGAAAACAGGTTTGCATGAATTTCTATTGTCATTGGTCTGTCATGCCAGTATATTGCTAGTTACAAATTTCAACATCTAGAAATGTGTGTTTAGTTACAGGTTTATCAACAAAAAATTCTCATGACTTTAGGCACACATTTTTAAGTCCAATTCTATTTTTGGGATCCTCCCCCTGCCTTCTGGCGAGCTCTCCAAGTGCCTCCGCGCCCTTTAAAAATAAAGTTCTGCACATACTTTTTCCCCCATGTCTAGTCTGGTCCAGACAGGTCCAGTGACATCAAAGGTGATCTTTACCCTCTTCTTCCTCTGGCAGTGGGTGGATCCAAAATTCTGCACATAGCAGTTGCCTGCAGCATTCTCAAACGAGTCCAGGGCAGGGGGCAAAGCCTTGAGGCCCTAGGCTCACAGAAGATGGTTTGAATGATGTTGGGCATCATTTAACCTGGAAGGGGAGGGGTTAGAGCTGCGTTTTTATATTTATGAGCTGCCGGGGGGAAACTTTCTAGTGCATTTTGGCCAGGGTGGAATTGATCATGTAGCTTTTTCAGCCTGAATATCAACATTGTTGATTATGGTGCAGAATGATCAATGGTAGAAACATAGAAAAGTGATGTCAGAAAAAGACAGTAGTCCATCAAGCCCATTTTTTTTTGTCTTTTGCTTTTTATTTTCATTAACTTTATTAGAAACATGGAAAAGTGACGACAGAAAAAGACCGTGTGGTATTAGCAAAGTGGGCCCAGTTTCCCAAAAAATAGGAGGTTGTTGTTATGTATTTGTTTTTGGAAGTTGGGACCTCAATGTCTTAAAATAAACCTAAACCAGGTTGTAAAGTGACCCCTCTTGAACCCTAGTCAACGGACTAGCCTTATTATCATACTAAAAGACTCAGTGGGGTTGATTTACTAAAATCGGAGCGTGCAAAATCTGGAACAGCTGTGCATGGTATCCAATCAGCTTCTAACTTCAGCTTGTTCAGTTAAAACAGTAGTATCCCCGTACAGAAAAAAAAAAAAAAAAAAAAAAACTTTGCAAGACAATGGCATAATGTGCTAGTATGCTAGTAAGCCCCGACAGGGTCGCCCGGACACCACTGAGGGAGCTGTCATGTTCCCTCAGCGTCTCTTCCTAGTTCGGCGCCTCCGGCGCTGTGAGTGGTCAGAGCCGTCATGACGCCACTCCCGCGCATGCGCATGGAAGTTCACTTTACGGCAAGGAGCCTGGAGTCAGCGGCTGCATACAGGGTGAATATCTCTTAAACAGTGCAGGTTTAGGAGATATTAATTTTACCTACAGGTAAGCCTTATTATAGGCTTACCTGTAGGTAAAAGTTAAAAAGCGGAGTGGATTGGTTTCAATGCAGAGCTGCACTAGATTTTGCATGCTCCAGTTTTAGTAAATCAATCCCAAAGAAGCCGTTTGGCCCTTGTCCACTGGAAGCTGATTGGTTTCAATGCAGAGCTGCACCAGATTTTGCACACTTCAGTTTTAGTAAATCAATCCCAATAGGCTGTTTGGCCCTTGTGCATCAGTACACCTTGAACAAATGACTAGATGAGCAAGGCAAACTGACACCCTACTCTGCTAGTAGTTCTAGGTACATGGGTCGTTTGGGGAAAGCAAGCACAAAGTACGCTATTCCATCCACAAACATGCGCAAACAACAAGGATTTAGAATGACTGCACTGGAAGGCAGGGCAGCAGTCTGGAACTCTGGCTCACAGTCAGTAGCATGATGTGTGGCAGACCGTCTGTCCTAGGTTATGGCCTATGTTGGTTGTTTAGAGAACCGGCTCTGAGAGTGATATATGTTTTACATATTAATACAATGCTCATACGTTACTTGAGCATTGTATTAATCACAAATGCCTAGTTGTGTTTCTTCTCCACAATGTAGGCAATAGTGGCAACATTCTAAAGTCAAAGATGGCGGTATACAAAAATATAAGTAAATAAAATGGTGGTATACTGTACAGAAAGATAGAGTAACTGCAGACAGAAATGCACGATGCTTGGCATTATACACGGTATTTTAAGGCCTATGTATTTGTAGCAGGATTTCCAGCCTTTGTGCTGGATGTGGGTCTGCCAGGGTTACCGCTAGTAACAACAGCACATTTAAGCATGTTCTCCAAGTGCGAGCACTGAGACAATGACCAGTCCAGCATCTTTGGGTTTTGTATTTATTTTAGGAACTTGGATGGGAGAAGGGAATGAGTGGGATATTCCTCTGGCTCGACTATACACAATAGAATGGGACAACTGAGAAAATGCCTCTTGACGCTGACTTGACGCCGGCTGAATGCCGGTCAACGCCGGTTGGCGTTTGTTAACGCTGAACTGACTTTGACACTCCCCGGAGACACAAAGTCCTTTGCACAGCTCCCTTTAGCCCTCCTGGCTGAGGTAGCTACTTGTAACACTGCTGCAACTCTTAACACTTCAGGGCCCACACTGGCACCCTCTCTCACTGAATTCTCTTCAGGGCTTAGACTCTGGCACCCCCTTTCTACGCTTCCTCCTGCTTAGCTGGCTCCTTGATCTCTCTGACCTCCTGGAGTGGTCTCCTATTCCAAGCAGACCCCAGGGCAGTTCTCAGTACTCACAACTCTGCTTTCCTGGAAACTCCAACGCCAACAGCTCCACATGGTCCTCAGCACACTGGATCCCTCTCTGCAGCTCAGCTCAACCTTCCGTCCTCTAGGCCGACCACCAAGGACACCTTTCCTCACACTGAAAGGAGGAGAGACCGACGTCACCCTCCTCCTGGGACTCTGCTTCCCGCCAAAAACACCCTGTCATGTGCTCCCCTCAGACCTATATCCCATCCCAGGATGCAGTGCGGCATATTCTGCCCTCTGGGATAGATACAAGCCCTGGCGTGCTATTGGTCAGGTTTCCTCCACTGTCCAATGAGAGCCCTCATTGAACACAGTGGGGAGACTCCCCAAACTCAACAGACACCTGAGAGCACATGACAGCCTAACTGAACAATTAAGGCCCCCCTGATAAGCAGGCAGGGCCACCCATATACTTTTCCTAGCACCCACCTAGGAGGGTGCTACATACTCTTAATATTTCTTTTTAATTACCTAATCTAATTTTTTTTCTGTCTACTGTACCAAGGTTTGGCAATTGATTCTAGCCAAAATACCAGGTAGGTAAGCAGGATCTGTTACAAAAAGTTAGTAGTATAGATAGTGACGGCTGCTGCTCGGTAATTCGGGGGGAAGGGGGGGGCGGAAAACTAATTTGGGGGGGTGATTTGGGCCCCCCCCCAAACAGCCAGCCAGCCGGCCTGCCTCCTTATCTCCTCCTGTCCGAGCCAGGGAGTGCTGGGTGGCTGAGCCGCTGCCTTGTGTCTCCTCTCCCTTCCTGGCCAGTAAGTTCGCTTTGTCCAATCGGGAAAGGGGTCTCACAACCCTCTTCCTGATTGGCTGGGAGGAGAATCAGTGTGACAATAGCGATTATCTATTCGCTATTGCTATACAACTGTGTGGGCTCACCCTTTTTTGAAGCTCTAATCACGTGCTTCAAAAAAAAAAAAAATCCCCCATTGGAATCCATGCATCCAGCACCCTGCATGTAGATTAGAGGGCCAGACGCATGGATGGGGGGGGGGGGGGGGTGGCTCAAATGCAGTTGGACAAATTAATATAATCATAAATAAAATTATCATTTTTAATATCTTTTTGAGATTCCTTTACTGGCAATGACTGCCTAAAGTCTGGAACCCATGGACATTACCAATGAGGTTTCCTCCTTTCTGATGCTTTGCCAGGCTCTAACTGCAGCTGTCTTCAGTTGTTCTTTGTTTGTTGGTCTTTCTGCCTCTAGTTTTGCCTTCAGCAAGTGAAATGCATGCTCAATTGGGTTGAGATCAGTTGATTGACTCGGCCATTGCAGAATATCCCACTTCTTTTTCTTCATAAGCTTTTGGGTTGCTTTTGCAGTGTGTTTTGGATCATTGTCCATCTGTACTGTGAAGTGCTGTCCAATCAACTTTGCTGCATTTGGCTGAATCTGGGCTGACAGTACATCTCTAAACACTGCAGAATTCATACAGCTGCTTCTGTTTTCTGTCACATTATCAATAAACACCCACTTTTCTTTATGGGATTGCGGCAGGGGCAGTTAAAATAAGTGACCCTTATTTGACCTATTTTGAGAGGGTTTTGTGACACCTCTGTCTCTGGGGAAAAGGCTATATGAACTTTTCCTCTGGGGTAAGCTGGTGTTCTTTTCCCGCTCAAAGTTGTCCCTGTATCTGGGGAGATTAGGTTCTGTACCCCTTCTTCCCACTCAAACTAGCCTGTATCTAGGGAGATTTGGTCGAGTACCCCCTTTTCCGCTCAAATCTCCCGCCGAGTGACCAGCCAGTTCTAGCTAGTCCTCTCATCAGGGCTATTTAAGGGGTCTCCCAGCAGCTCAGATTCAGCCGCCTCTGAAACGGAGCTGTGGTGTTCCCCTCCCTCCCTTTTTGTTGTCGCGGCCAGTTATTATTTATTGGTAAGTGTCGCCTTTGTGTAATGGACTGGTGTACTAAGGTCTTTTATTGAAGTTTTGAAGTGATGTTTCTATGTTGGATAAACTTATTTGAACTAATGTTGTGTAATTTAAACCTGAGCCAGTTTATTGATGCTTGTAAATAAAACCAATAATAAAACGGCTGCGGCCTAAAACTTCCAACCCAATGTCGTAGTGGTGTAGTTATTTATTTAAAGTTATTTGTTATAAGCAACTGAGCAAATCCTGCCTGCTGTCCCATAGATTAACAAACCACTACATCTCAGGGCTACAAATTGTGATCCTCTTCCAAACAGGTAAATAACAGACTTGACTGACAAAAAGGTCTACAGAATATTGCTAACATTTGGTTTAAATACTTTGTTGCAATATTATTCTTTCCGAACATTGTCAGACAGTTCTGCTGCAATTGCATGTATTGCAGACACAGGGAGCAAACACAGATTTGTTTTGTATTTTAAAATCTTTTATGTCCCAAAGTGTTTTATGTGTGTTTTAATACAAAATGTTATGTGAATAAAATGTTATACGGTATTAGCTTACAGCAAAATGCAAGAAAAAAAAAAAAAAGATATATGAAGCTTTTCTGTAGACTAATATGATGTATGGATTCCTTTTCTGATGCACTGCTGAGTCAGGTTGTTTTGACAGAAGTGCTGCTACTGTTCAGGTCATATTTTCTGCTTATGCCAACATACCTCCCAATCTTCTCGCAAACCGCAGCACTGTCCTAGAATTTCAGTAAAAATCCTGGCATCCCATGGATCCATGCTGTGTCCCAAAATGCTTGTGTAGCACTGTAGACTAGTAGAAACCAGACCGTGATAGTAACTAACAGGCGATGGATGACCAGTTCCTAAACCTTGATTTGACAGCTCTTGTCTGGGCAGCATTACAACGCACACCCTGGGTTTCTTGCTGATCCCAACTCTTGTCACCCAGTAGATTAGAAGTTGAAACTTAGGAGACTGGTGACCCTACAGCAATCTCTGACCCCTGCAGTGCTGCCTTCCTAGCCAGTAGTAGTAGGATAAGTGAGATTATCCTATTCCTATTGTTAGGGCACCCCCATAAACACACTGCACTCTATAAGTTATATTTGTAGTGCACCCCCGAGCCAGAGTGAGGGAGATACAGACTCACAATACCACAGGACAGCTTAATACCCCCCCCCCAACTTCCACCGAGTACACTCCAGACCATAAGAACCTCTCAGACAAGACTTTGGGACCTCAATGACCTTCAAACAGTGTCTCCAGCAGACTGTCCTGCAGGGCAGAGCCCCTAGGTAGAGGACACCTCTTGCAGGACTGGACCCAGGACCCACACACACTGCTCCAGGCCTCTGTCTATTTATCGACTCCCCAGCCACCTATTGGACACCTCCCCAGGGATTGGCTGGATCCTCATAAATATTCAAGCTGCCTGTCATTCATTTCACTGTGATTCCAGAACCCTCTGGAGATCAGGGGGAAATAAGACCAGCATCATGTGAAACATTGAGCATGCTTAAGAAATCAAGTACTCTTTCACTGGCTACAGAAGCGCAAAACTAAGTTTGACTGACAACCTATTCCCCCAACTACAAAAGTAACATACAACTTAACATAAAATGTTTATTATACAGGATTTATATAGTGCCACTAGTTTGAGTAGCACTTTACAAAGTATTCTCTTAACAGCTGCTAATTGCTGTTTAGTTTGCAACTAATGAAGTTCAACTTTAAGGTAGACTCAGACAGTGTTAGTTAGCTACTTGTGTATTTTTTTTTTTTATCTTTAGGTTTATATGAAAATGAGTAACAAGCAGAGGTGAAAGGGAGCTCTGACAGTGTAGGAATTAAAACCATTTATTGGGTGAGCAATATTAAAATCACTCAAGTGGAAATGCACCCACAGAAATGCAGGAGCAGAGAGCAGCCACAGTGGAGACTCATCAATATGGAGTCCAGTAGGTCACAGCTCCCAAGCAGGAAGTGAGTCAGTGTCTTCATCTCTGACCGGTGCACTAGTAAAGAGCACGTGATTTGTGCTGGACCAGGTGGAAGCTGAAGGGTGAACATGGCCAATCACTTCCTCACCACCAGGACAAATGGAATGAGTTTTGAGGAGGACCTACCCTTCCTCAGTTGATATGTTTGCCTATGCTTATTAATTATATTATAACAGCTGGAAGCACTGGTATTATGTAAGAGATTTGAACACCTTGAAGGCATTTTTACATAGGTTTATCCTTTAGTTTAGGTTTATGCAAGACTCTTGTTCATATACAAGTAATTAGTAATTTCTGGGCATAAGACCTGCAGATGATTTACAGTACTTTAACCATGTGAAGCTTGTCAATCTCAGACAAACCTACAGTGCCCAGGAGTGGTCTGAGAAACAAGGCTCTAAATGGGTAAAAAAACCTAAAGGTGCCAAATGAAAAGTAAGGGATGAAAATTGAGGAAAACAATTGGTAAATGACAAAACTGATGATGTATACTAACAGTTAAAAGGTTTGTGTAGGATAGTCCAAAGTGCTGAACATAGCTAAAGAGGCTGATGAAGAAGCCAACTAGCTTTTAAATGTGTCCCATGTCTACAACGCATGTATCTTTAGTAACTTTGGGGATTCCAGTCCTAAGTTGAACACCGATTGCAGCTGCAGTGACAGCAACTTCCTCCATCTTTAGCACTCTTCATTCTCAGCCAGTGGCCAAGGCTGGTGGTTCTCTGGCTGCCCCTTGGACTTTCCTGGCTCCCAGGTCACCTTTATGCCATGCCCTAACACATGCGTACTCTTGTGAGTGCATTTTTATTTTTCAATAATTTGTCATATATTCTATTTTAATGCTAGGTCCCCTTTATGCCATGCCCTACACATGCGTACTCGTGTGAGTGCATTTCTATTTTTCAATAATTTGTCATATATTCTATTTTAATGCTAGGTCCCCTTTCTGTCATGCCCTACACATGCGTACACTTGTGAGTGCATTTCTATTTTTCAATAATTTGTCATATATTCTATTTTAATGCTAGGTTCCCTTTATGCCATGCCCTACACACACCTACTCTTGTGAGTGCATTTTTATTTTTCAATAATTTGTCATATGTTCTATTTTAATGCTAGGTCCCCTTTATGCCATGCCCTACACATGCGTACTCTTGTGAGTGCATTTTTATTTTTCAATAATTTGTCATATATTCTATTTTAATGCTAGGTTCCCTTTATGCCATGCCCTACACACACCTACTCTTGTGAGTGCATTTTTATTTTTCAATAATTTGTCATATGTTCTATTTTAATGCTAGGTCCCCTTTATGCCATGCCCTACACACACCTACTCTTGTGAGTGCATTTCTATTTTTCAATAATTTGTCATATATTCTATTTTAATGCTAAGTTCCCTTTTTTTTGCCATGCCCTACACATGCGTACTCTTGTGAGTGCATTTCTATTTTTCAATAATTTGTCATATATTCTATTTTAATGCTAGGTCCCCTTTATGCCATGCCCTACACACACCTACTCTTGTGAGTGCATTTCTATTTTTCAATAATTTGTCATATATTCTATTTTAATGCTAGGTTCCCTTTATGCCATGCCCTACACACACCTACTCTTGTGAGTGCATTTTTATTTTTCAATAATTTGTCATATGTTCTATTTTAATGCTAGGTCCCCTTTATGCCATGCCCTACACATGCGTACTCTTGTGAGTGCATTTTTATTTTTCAATAATTTGTCATATATTCTATTTTAATGCTAGGTTCCCTTTATGCCATGCCCTACACACACCTACTCTTGTGAGTGCATTTTTATTTTTCAATAATTTGTCATATGTTCTATTTTAATGCTAGGTCCCCTTTATGCCATGCCCTACACATGCGTACTCTTGTGAGTGCATTTCTATTTTTCAATAATTTGTCATATATTCTATTTTAATGCCAGGTTCCCTTTATGCCATGCCCTACACACACCTACTCTTGTGAGTGCATTTCTATTTTTCAATAATTTGTCATATATTCTATTTTAATGCTAAGTTCCCTTTTTTTTGCCATGCCCTACACATGCGTACTCTTGTGAGTGCATTTCTATTTTTCAATAATTTGTCATATATTCTATTTTAATGCTAGGTCCCCTTTATGCCATGCCCTACACACACCTACTCTTGTGAGTGCATTTCTATTTTTCAATAATTTGTCATATATTCTATTTTAATGCTAGGTTCCCTTTATGCCATGCCCTACGCACACCTACTCTTGTGAGTGCATTTCTAATTTCCAATAATTTTTCATATATACTATTTCAATGCTACACAATTGGGTAGCACTGTTTACTTTGTTTTCTTCAGACTTTAACCATGCTCCTTTAAGCCATGCCCGATCTTTAGGGTAATTTAGTCACACCCATTTTAAACACAGTGTCCTATCCATCCCAAAGTGTCCCTCTTTCTCAAGTTCCAAAGTTGGGTCTTATGCATGAAGACTGGGCCTACTGTGTCTTACAACAACTACTGCGGCAGCCCATACATGCCTACCTAGCATACTTCTGTCTCATATTTGGACAGGGTGGGCCACCTTGCTGTGCTAGCACTTAAAACACAGGAAATTCCTGAGCGTTCTATATTATTTTTTATTACTTCTTCTCAGCGTGTTCCCATCCAGAATATCCAAAACAAATACCATTCATCTGAATAAGAGGAAGCTATTTATCACAAACATCTTAGGCGAGGAACAGAACCGTGCTATGCTCCCCTGAGGGAGAATTCAGTGACAAGTAGTACTAGTCTGAGGCACTTGCTGCATGATACGATGATATAAGAATGTAGCTGTGTGATTGTTTTAAATATGGATGAATAATTACAAGTTACTCACTGGTAATTACACCTGTTCTGAAAAAAATAACAAACCACAAATAATTTGATATAAAAATGGACCTGGAACTTACACAAGCAGTGCATTAGACCTATATTTTAACAGACAGAAGAAGATCATACAATGTCTTATAGCAATACACAGGCTGTCCATAAACATTTCTTTTTACATTTGTATGAAGCTGATATTATCTGCTTCATGAGTCTGCAAACAACATAATGGACAACAATCTTTGATGCCAGAGACAGATTTAGATTTTACAGATCAGTTTCTGACACCTTTTGTCCCTGACAACAAGCGTCATTTATCACTAGGGGGCTGTTTTCTCTTTTTTATACAGATTTAAACATTGTTAAAGAGTACTAAGGGAGTCATATGCATGGCAGAAAGTGTTAACAAACAACAATAATCACTTACCTAAAATGCTATATTAGTATTCATGAAATATTTGTTCTTGATATGCAAATATGTGCATATTCACAGTCTATCCCTGCTGTTTTTTTTTTTTTTTGTATCTTCGATTCTTCTTAACAGTCAGCAAAACAACCAGCAGGGAAGGGGGAAGAAGGGCTGAGCCAGAGTGAAAGAACACATTTCTGGGCACCCTTTAAATATGCATTGTCTAGAGACGGAGTACAGGCTATACAGGCCAACAAATTACACCATAAAACTATATATTATGCAGGTGAAAAACACAAGGTACGGGTAGGAAGGATTAGAATGCCTAGAAAGAAACAATTGAGAATTGAAACTTTACTTTAACTTTAGCTATGCTTTAAAGGGGCTCTAAACCTTTAAGGTTTTTGACCTTAATGCATTCATTGTATCGAACAATCCAGCAATGCATAGGAGAGCAGCGGGTCTCTCAGCATTGTCCCTTACTGAAGTCCGCTCTCTGCTGATGTCACAGAAGTCGGTCCAGGCACCACATCATCACAACCACAGAGTCGGGATCCGCCAGTTGCCTGGACCGACACCCGGCTCAGCCTCTCAGCGAACCGCTGAGAGCCAGAGCAGGCCACTTCCTGCCCCTCCACAGTCCAGCTCTCTAGTGAGCGAGGAGGGGGCAGAGCAGAGAGCTGCTGCTCTTATTTAATAAGATAAATAATAACCTATTCAATTTTTTTTTTTTACTCATGGGAGTATATAAGGAGTTTGGAAATTGTACAGAAATGCTTAAAAAATGCATTAAAATTTAACAAAACCCATTAGATTTTAGACGACTAAAATAATTTTAGTCGAGTAAAAAGATTTTAGTCAACTAAATAGGACTAGAACTAAAACAGTTGCAGATGACTAAAATGCGACTAAAACTTAAAATGAAATTGAAATTTGATGCCAAAATTAACACTGGTAGGGGATTGCAGAAACCTTTTATTATCAAGCCAGTTTCAGGTACCGTATTTTTCAGTGTAAAAGACGCTACTTTTTGCTAAAATCGTGATGCTGAAATCCGAGGGGCATCCGATAAATGGACAGTCAGCAGAATAGCGTGGGTGCGTAGCTGCCCATACCCTGTCAAAGAGGCTTCCTCCAATCGCGAGCTTTGGACGTCAGCTATTGCCGTAAAAGGTGGAGAATGTGCAGATGCGATCTCGTTGGAGGTGGAGAGTGTGCAGATGCGAGAGAGAGAGATGCGAGAGAAAGTTCTGAGCCCAGATGTCACAAAATAAAAAAAATGAATACTGGTAAGCGATTGTCTTAGTCTGCAAAATTCAAACTTAATGTAATTAGCTATGCAAAAGAGCATGGCAATAGCAGTTGAAGAAATTGAAACTGATGAAGAAGAGAACAGTGATGCAGCAGAGGCTGAATAAAGTGATATGCTGCATAATATAGTATGATTATGTAAACTTTACCTGCAGTACTGGTAATTACTAAATAAAAATGTGTCCAAAAATGTGTCCTGCTTTATATTTAAAATATTGATTTCTTACGTTTGGGTTGGAAAAGTGGAGGGCGTCTTATACATGGGGGCGTTCGTATCGAACAATCCAGCAATGCACACAAGAGCAGCGAGTCTCTCAGCATTGTCCCTGACTGAAGTTCGCTCTTTGCTGACATCACAGAACCGCTGAGAGCCAGAGCCGGCCACTCCCTGCCCCTCTACAGTCCAGAGCGCAAGTGAGTGAGGAGGTGGCAGAGCAGAGAGCTGTCCGAACCAAGCGATTAGTGGTGTTTGATCGCTCCGGTCTCAGTGCAGAGGCACCGGGGGACAGATGCAGCATCGGACCGATAGTGCATCCACCTAGGTCAGTATGATTGGGGGAAAAAACCAAATCCCATACTTCTCTTTTAAGGAGTGTAAGAAATACATTAGAAACCAAGGAATACCCACACTAGGAAAAAGGTAAATTGGATGAGCTGGAATCTCTTTGTCAAATAAAGTGCTGTTTTAGAAAGAAATGTTGGATTTGTTGGACACAGATCTTGTGTATAGGAGCCTGACTACAGTTTAAGGTGTATGGGTAGCTTCATGAAATATGGCTAAAAAACAATTCGATGGGGGGGGGGGCGTCTTATACATGGGGGCGTCTTGTACACAGAAAAATACGGTACTTATACTTTGTTGCATTTAAAAAGACATTTCATTATTTTGTACTGTACAGCTTTATAAAGTGTCAAGTATAAAGATTTGCATACTCTCTAAAACATGGCTGTGCTTTTCTAGCAAACATTGAAAAAGCGTGCCTACAGTAACCTGGATGTCAATAAATTTGCACAAGCCAGGCAGTCTGACTTTCCCACAAATTCTATTAAAGTGTAATATTTCCACAGTATGAACCATCCTGGTTACATACAGTTTACTCAACCTTTCCATATACTCGCTGATGCTCCATGACTAATAACAGTTATGCAGAATATACATCGTAACACTAAACTCCAGCTGCTAAACACATTAGAAGAGCCTTTTCCAAGGGTATATTTGTCTACCGCTGTGAAATGTAATTAAACATTGGCAACTATTGTTCTGAGAAGGAACACTGCTTTGTGTTTCTGTATATTCCTTATAGAGCTTTCTTATATTCCAACATTTCATTTGAAAAAAAAAAAATATATATATATATATATACCAAGGATTCAGAGTGAAAGCTAACACATTCTCTACTTTGGCAAGTTAAAGTATAACTAAAGGCAAAACTTTATTTCTAGTGTTGGATAGAGCGGAGAGGGATTAGAACACCCGTCAGGTATTTATTGCGGTCTGTGCCCCCGTTTAGGAAATTCACCTTCTGTATTTGTCCTGTTCACCATTATCATTGAAAATGAAAGTCAAAGAAAATCCTACATTTTGGGTTGTCCCAAGAAAAGTAATAGTGTAAAGTAAATTTGTTTTGAGAAATTTTACTGGAAAACGTCCAACTAAAACTTGGTAGGAAGTTGAAAAAGAAAGCAGGACAATGTCATGAAACATGGGAGTAAATCAACGAAAGAAAGACTTTAAAAGTTTGCATCCTGGAATGGCCAAGTCAGATTCCAGACCTCAACCCATTCAAGGTAATGTGGCTTAAACTGGATACATATGTTTACACAAAGACTGCCAAAGTGGCACACAAAGATTGCCAAAAATATCAATGAGCTAAAGCATGTTGTGCTCTAACATTCCACGTAAACATTGTACAAGACAGATTAGCAGCAAAGGAAATGTTTGGTACATGATATTGCTGCTCCAAGAGGCACTTCCAGTTCCTTAAATCCAACTCAAGGCATTAATGAAATTTCCATGTATTAAGCATCAATAACTTTACTCCTCAATCTTTGTTTCAGACACCTCTTCCTAAGCCATCATGCGGTGTAATGGATCAAAGTCACACTTTCCTCTACGAGCCAAGCTACCTTCTTGCCTTGGGGACCAGACATTTTCCCCAGGTCATTATCTTCTTCAGCATTGGTCCCCACACTGCCCTGTGAGTTCTTCTGCCTCCGGAGCTTATGAGAGAGGACCCAGCTACTGGAAGTTTCTTCTCCACCAACAGGAAGTGTCCACATCACGCAGGTAGGGATATGGACATCCAAAAGAAGGACCCCAGGAAGAAAACAATAGAAGAAAGAAGGATCGGGCCAGTGGCATCACGTAACCAGTGCTTCAAGGAATAAAATGGGAATTTAGATTTTTGTTTTTCATACTAGCAGTTAGAGGGGGTAAGAGGGAAAAGTACGAGGGAGGTTCCGAATATCATGGAGTTGGGCTTTAAAGCAATGGGTTCTTCCTTGCCTATACTGTTATTTTTAATAAAATATAAAAAAAGACGTACAAATATAGATGTTTGTATGTTATTTGTTTTAACCACGTACATAAACGCCCTGACGGCAAGTGGTTAATACCAGGATCATGGCTGCAGCCATGATCTCTGGTACTGTTTTTTGTAGCCGGCGATCAGCTGTTATGTAAAAGTGGGTGGCTTTACAGCTGCCAGATCACTTTTATGGCACTGGGAAGGACTACCACCCCCACCCCTTTCTACTGCCACTGGCCATGGTTCCTGCGCTTTCTCATTCCTCCAAGGAGTCTGGGACTGTGGTGAGGGGATGGGACAGCTTCCCGCAAAGATGGAGAAACATCCGTTCCTAGATCTCCTCTGTGATGAATGATCCTGGCAGCGACAAGGATTTCATCACTTGGGTTTCACAGCTCTCATTCCCTGGCTGTTACAAGTTGTTGTCTATTAGTGTGACTTATTAGAATACCACACTACATTTTAAAAGTTATTATTGCAGGCATACAGGTAAGTCTAAAAGGTTCAAAAAATATTTCATGCATTTGTAGTTCTACAATCTTGAGCACATATTTATCTGTAAAAAATACTGTTTGGCGGTGATGCCCTGTTGCCTATACTCATACAGTGCCTTGCGAAATATTCGGCCCCCTTGAACTTAGCGACCTTTTGCCACATTTCAGAGTTCAAGGGGACCAAATACTTTCGCAAGGCACTGTATGTAAAACCATCTTTTCCAATAGCAGTTTTCTAAAGCCTAAGGCTGGCCATACACTATACAATTTTCTTGTTCAACTTTCCTTTAGATTTACCAAAACCATATAATGTAGGGTCAAACCTAAACACTTTCAATTTGTATGCAATCAGGCAGGCCCTTGCACTACATAGTTTAAGGTAAATCTAAAGGAAATTGAATAAGAAAATTGTATAGTTTATGGCCAGCCTAAGGGAGAAATCGGACACAAACATACTACAAAAAGCAGAGAAGATTGAACACAGAAGTGTCTGTGCAGACTTTCAGAAGAGAAAGCAGTAAAAGCAATGAAAGCAAAATGGTAGAACAGGCAGAGAACTGTGAAGCATCGTATCCAGCAACCTTTGGTGGACTCATAAAAGATGTCTTAGCCTGTTGCCGTACAAAAGTATGCACAATATCAGTAGTTTTATACCTTAAATGGTTGTAAACGCCTACATATATCCAGTGAAATAATACACAGACATTAAACTACTAAACAGTTATGTTGTACCTGTTTGCTTACAGCCCTGTCTTCTCTACAGCCATTCAAAGTGGGGAATTTATAGAGCTTATCTGAGCTTTCAGAAAGCAGGGGGTGGGAAGCTAAAATTACACTCTGCAGAGCTCAGTGGGAGCTGATTGGAGGGAAGAGACACACCCCGCTTCACACAGCACACAGAAGCCAAGCTTAGTCTGTCAATCTGCTGGCAGTCCCTCCCTGGTCACCTTTTGTTTGTTGGTGTCAGGAAAACATGGCAGAAGGGATTCATGCCGATATCAGACCATCAAAGAAGCAGGCAGAAATTAAACGTAGTGCTCTGGATTGAGACAAGTAAACACTATGGAGGGATATGGTTTGTTCATATTTCATGTGTGAGATTTACAACCACCTTAAGGCTCGGTTCACACTGGGGCAGCACGACTCTGTACTACTTGGGGGGCGACTTGTGCATTCCCATGCACCATGACATCAGAGCGACTTGCAGGGACTTCACATAATGGTAGTCTATGCAAGTAGCTCCAAGGTCGCCCCGAAGTAGTACAGGACCCTTTTTCCAAAGTCGGAGCGACTTGTGTCGCTCCTATTAGAACGGGTCCTGTAGCAGTCAATGGACCGCGAGGGATCGCGACTTGTCAGGCTGACAAGTCGCGCTAGTGTGAATTGAGTCTTAGTCATTCTCATGTTTATCTCTACAATATATATCTGCAACAATGTATTTGAATATCCCCAAGCATGTTATATACACACTCTGCAATATTCCCATAAATAGGGTGGCAAGATCCTGCGGTAGTGACTGGTCATGTTTAGGATCTAGCTGCCATGTTGGAATTATGGCTGCAAGATACCGTGCATGCCTTCTCACCACTCATCCATCCTCCTACATAAGTTGTACCTATTTATCTGAAGTCTTCTCTTCTCTACATGCAATCTACAAAGTCTACAATTTATAAAGCTTGTCTGACTGTCAGAAAGAAGGGGCAGAGAGCTGAAATCACACTCTGCTGAGCTCAGTGAGGAGAGCTCTAAGAGCTGATTGGAGGGAAGGGACACACCACCCTTTACAGGAACAGAGCTAAGGCAATCAATCAGCTGGAGCTCCCCCTTTATCACCTTTTTTCTCTTGGTATGAGGAAAACTTGTCAGAAGTGATTCATGCTGATAGCAGAGGAATGAAGCAGCAGACAAAAGTTGACACATAGTGCTCTTAATTGAGACAAGTGCTCACTATAGAGGGGTGTGCTTTGTTCATATTTCATGTCTAAGGTTTATAACCACTTTAAACAGCAGAAAAAATAATACAGTCACCATATCCAAGGACAAGAAAACTGCAATCTATTACATTTCACAAAAATGCAATATACTGCGGCTTTCTTGTTCCTCGATGTGGTGGCTGCATTTGTTCCATAACAATCTTGTCAATCCTGCCAGGGTTTTTTGTTTATTAGATTTTAATTTACTTTAATTTCAATAGTAATAATTTTTCAATTTTTCAATAATAATTTTAATATACTTTAATTTCTGGAATAATAAAACCAATTCATGATTAAAAATTCTTACTTTCAATTATTTATTACTGCCACACAGCCACACCAATCCTAATCATATTGCCAAAAAAAAAAAAAGGATTGCATATGGAAATAGTATTCCGAGTTATTTATATTCTCTCATCACAGACACGCTGATATTTCCTGGAGACAAAAATTGCCAAGCTGGTCCTTATGCAGCGCATAGAAGCCAACTTATCTGTCTGTCAGTCAGATTGATCCAGCCAAGGACAAAACACAAGCTGGAAGCTGAAAATTATAGATGTGACTATTAATTTATGGCAACCCACAGTGACAGAACTGCTGCTTACAAGGAAATTGATAGCCCTGTCATATGTTTAAATCCACAAAAAGGCCTTGAAAACTGACATCTCATTTTCTTTGTTTTTTCTTTTTTCCTTTTAGCACTAGTGTACGAGATTTAATTATACAAGTCCTGTTTTACTGCACTCCTATTTCTCGGAAGTAGTAAATAATGGAAAACATTTTCTAATGAACAGTCTGCAATGATCGATTGCGATCTATGGTTTATATATGTTCTGACACCGTATTTGGAGTTTCTCTTAAGATAGTTTATAACACAACACTACGGGCTTTTTAACATCTGTGAAAAATGTGGATTCTGATCATCCAAGGCTAAAGAAGACACGAAAAGCTGTGATTTACCACTGAACTGCAGGAAACCTGCTAACTATATAGATGGAATACATATATGGGAATTATTGTACCTGTCAAAGGTTTTCTAATTCTTATCAAAAAGTCTTGTTATCTAGAAACCCTTACCAGACAGTGAAGAAGAAGAAGACAATTTCCTCCAGTAAAGTTACCATCATTAAATTATCTCATAGTCCAAAAATTATTCACATACACTTCTAAATAATCCTGTAATTCATATTTGATTAAATGGTTTCTTATAGTGTTTTTTACTCCTTGTAACATCCTCCACAAGCTACCAAATCTCTTCTCCTCCTCACTTCCATTGTTTGTAACGAGTAGTGTAGGTTAATTGCAGTCATGTACACTGCTCTATGTACACTATAATTGCTATAGTCCATCTCAGGAGCGGCTAAGAAATGGTGGCTACGTATATTGCAAATATTGCAACCCTCTGATAGGATGTTGGATAACAGAAGCAAAAGCAAAAAAAAAAAAATAAAAAAAAGGAATTTGGAGACTTGAAGGAGGGTAAGGGTAAAAAAAAAAAAAGGTCCTTTTTGGAGATAGGATTACATACTTGAATATAATTATATTTTAAAACAGAGTTCAAAAGCACTTTGGAGTGGAACTCAAGGGGAAAAAAGAAAACCTTTTTCGGACCTGTGTTGCCATTGACCAAGAGCTGATTGGATGCAGATCGACATACCTTTATCGGCCATTCCCTGGCTTCTGTCCGACCGCCTGCCATACACAGTTTCTATTGAATCCGCCAATTTCGCCCAATATTCAGCCTGTGTGTACGGCCCATTAAGGTGTAGTCCCTAACTCTAAACTATTTGTGTTGTGCTCCCAACTATGGGACATATAAAGTAATGCATAAATTGAGAAAAGGCTTACCTGGAGGCAAAAGCCCATATACCAGAAGCCCAACATTGAAAGCTGGAGACCGCCAGTGTGTGTCTGAAACAGTCTAGCAAAGCAAAAATGGCAGCAGCTCCGAGCAACTAAAAACTACCAAAACTGGGAAAGGCGCACATGGGCTGGGCAATGGAAGGCCCCTTTCACATGGTCAGACCGAATGGGTCCGTCTGTTTTTTTAGGTGGTCCCGCTTGGACCATCCATTGCCCTCTATGAAGCAGTGGATGTAAACATTTACACTGATCTGTTAAAAATGGGGGACGAATGGGGGATCGGTTCCCCATCCATCTGGCAGATTGGATGACAGTCAGATGTAAATGGACAGGCAGTCCGATTAGATCTGACCACCTATAGAGGAAACCGGGCTGTGCCCATGTCCACTCTGCACTCTGCATAAGTGGAGCAGACAGACCTGAACCAGCAGATCTGCTGGCGGAGTCCGCTCATGTGAAAGAGACAGTGTAACAACGTGTACTGTACATGAAAGATTAGATACATTTGTCTTACCTGTCATCAATCTTTGAGCTTCATAGGGTTCCATGTAGCCATTGTTTTCAGTTATCACACCTTTGTTCTTCTGTTGGTTTTTGGCATCGAAGGGATCAGAGTAGTCATCAGCAATAACAACCTGAAAGAAGAGGAAAATAATACTCATTATCTAAAGTTCACTACTTCTTGTTTTTGAAGCTGTTGGCAAAAAACAAAATAAAAGCTGTTTTTATGTGTCTGGAAACCTAGCGCATTAAAAAGGATGCACATCTGAAAACACCAAAAAATATGCAGGAGGCCATCCGACAAAAAAAAAAAAAAAAAAAAAAAAACTTGAAGAGAGCAGTCAGCATAGAAATATAAGAGCTCTAAAAATGACATGTTTTTTTTGTGAGTGCATATTCTGAAGCAGTCACCCTTATCCTTCACTGAATGCATGCTTCTTTCTGCACAAAGCATTGCTGCTGTGAAGATAGGATGAAGCAGCATGTACCTTCAAAAACTGAAATACGAGCAATGGAAGCTCCCATACTCGTATTCTGATATATTCACCCTAATAAATGATTTTTAAAAGGCAACTATAATGGTTTTGGGTCAATTGTATTTTACTTCTTTAGCCGATTTTTCTAATCACAAAATATACAAGTTTGTTTACAGAAAAAGGATACCCACAGCACTGTGGGTTATCTAAGGAGACACCACTATGCTAATACTTCATTTTGGGCCACACTGTCTCTTACTGAATCCTCAGAAGAAGGAAATGTTATTCTTACACATGCAGATTTTGTGGCCATCGGGCTGAACAAAAATAAAATTTGCAATCCACACTAACAGTGCTGATGGAGGAACCCCCCTGCTTGGCTATTTTGTTCTGATAACCAATGGTGTATGTTGGAATACCCAAACATTGGCTACATCAGATTGGATGCAGCTAAAAAATTCCACACGGATGCTTAAATTCAGAAGGAAGCAAATCACGCCATCAGCACAGCAAACTTTGACTAGTTTACCAGGAACCAGCTGAAATTCACAGTGCATGGACAGCATTACTCTTCAACCACAGTCACACTGAAGCTGTAAATGTTTCTATGCTTTTAAAATACAGGTAAAGGGAAGAGAAATTGGTTAGGTATTGTATAAGGCCAGGAGCCAAGCATGGAGGTACAAGGGGTAAGACGAAGTGCCTCCAAGATGGGCACCACCCACACTACAAAAGACAAATCACTTCACTACCGCATATAACAGAATGAACATTGGGAAGATCTAAATACAGTAAAAGAAAATGAAAATGGATGGGAAGAGAAGAAAATACAGTAATACCTTGGTTTGAGAGCATAATTTGTTCCAGAAACATGCTTGTAATCCAAAGCACTATATCAAAGCCAATTTCCCCATAAGAAATAATGGTAACTCAGATGATTCCTTCAATGGCCATTTGTTGGTAAAAATAAAGATATGCTGCTATCATAACCCATCCCCTCTGTTAAATAGCATTATGTGTCCCTGTGCTGTATACAAAAGATGACGATTTCTTCCAATACAGTACTGTATCAAAGCGTATCCCGGCGCTGACGTGATTACTCGGCTCTCTACTCCTCTCTCCTCCCCGGATGAGGTCAGTGGGAGTGCTCGGCCCTGCCCTCCAGGGAAAGCAGAGAGACAAGGAGTCATGTGAGCGCCGGGAGACGCTCGGATAGAAGGTATAATCTGCATTTTCTTTTATACAGCACAGGAACACATAACGTTATTTACCGAGCATGATTATCTGTAATAAACCGCTTTAACATTGTGAGTGTAATACTGCTCATAGATCAAGACAGTGCTCGCATATCAAGGCAAAATTAGAAAAATAAAAATGTTGCTCATCTTTCAAAAACGCTTGTAAACCAGGTTACTCGCAAAACAAGGTATTACTGATCCAAAAATGGTAAAAAACATGGCTTACAAGAAAATTCAATATGCTGCACAATGATCATGAAAATCTCTGCGTTGAAAAGTGATATTCATTATTTGGCTGTCTTTAATTCCATACAATTTTCTTATTTAAACATGGCACCTTCTATTCATTTCTGCTAGGGCTTGTCTGCTCTTCCTGTTAAAATACAGAAATTTAAAATACCCAACTCATTAGAATTTATAGTGGAATATTTTTCTCTTTTTACTATGACAGTTTTCCACCTGCCCGACATGGTTTTCCTTCACAATTACAGATATATTAAGTTCACTTGGATTATATGTTAATAATCACTGGGGCATATACATCCCGTGTGCCCCTGGCAACTTAAACAGAAAGCTGATTTTTTTAGTACATTTTACTGGCACCAGCATTTCGTTTAAACCCGCAGACCCTTCCAGCTAATAAAAGTATTATTACATTTGGTGACTGCAAAGCATGTTAACGCTGATGAAAATAGCAGTGCCTTTGGCTAGATTCAAAATAGTGTCTGCACACGAAACACAAAGAATGTCAACGTTTTCTATGGCAAGTCATCTTGGGACACTGTAGAACAAGGAAGAGGAGTTCTAGGAAGCTCAGGTCTATAGTTTTAGAGATGGGTAGCACAGTGATTAGCACTTTTGTCTTGCAGCACTGCATTAGGGCCACCACCTGCATGGAGTGTGTACAGTATATGGTCCCTGCATCTGCATGCGAGTCTGCTGTTTCCACCTTTAATCCTTTGATTTCCCATTTCAATCTGGTTTTAACACATCTGCGTTACATAAGAAGCTATTTGGTCGTGTAATTCTTCACCTTCTGCTGAAAAGTAATTTGAGCATGTAAAAAAATAAAATAAATAAAATTTGTCAAATATGGATGGAATTAATAATTTGGTAGCAGATTTGGAATGCTTTCTAGTATTAAAAATATAAGTAGACCTCTGACAATAACTGTGAGTGTCGGAGATGCTTTTCTGGTAAGCTAGTGAAGATGGCATGGCTCTCTACTCCACTCTTTCAGTGCTATATGGTAAAAACTTACGATTATCCATTCAGGCGTTTTGTTTTTTGGCTGTTAATAGTTATATAGTTCAGCCAATGAGACAGAATAGCTCTTGTGTGCAATAGTAAAAGACAAGGAAAAAGAAAAACGACACCAGTGGGAAATATTTAAGAAACTATACTTAAAGTCTGCAATGCCTAGGCAAGGTTGACGACATGGTCCTTCTGGCAACAGCTTAGGAATGCTGAGGATCCCAAATCTCAAGAAATTCTACATTACGCTGGAGTATCTTCCCATGAGATCTGTGATTCTCAACGTTTCCATGATTTTGCTAGACAGATCATGACATCACCACCTCCAGTGCTGAAGTTGGCCGTAATGGCTGGAATACACGGGCCGAATATCGCCCGATCATTCGACCACCGACTTATGAAAAAGTGTTAGTTGGTCGAAAACGTTGCCAACATACACAGGCTGAATATCGCCCGACCGTTTGACCGTCGACCATCGAAACAGTGCATGCGTGATGATGTTCTACAGATTTTAAATGTACGACCTTAACACCAACGTATAGAATATCGTTCGTTAGCAAACGAGACGACAGAATTTTTAGTTTTTTTCAAACAAAATTTTTCGTTCACAATATCGATATCGGTCACTGATGGCTGGGCATTAAAGAGTAGAATATCGGCCGATCCTTCGCTGAATGAAAATTTTTGGCCGATTTTCTTATCGTGTATTCCGGCCATTAGGCAAGTAGGGTTTTCTAACTTCCTTTCCCCACAGGTCTGTTTTTTTTTTTTTTTTTAATAGCCTATTTTGGTGATTTGAGATGTGATGTGAGAAGTGATGTGATAAGCAGATCTTTCATTGTAGTGTAAGGTTTGCATTTAGATCATCGGTTGATTTTGAGGTTTCAGCTCCTGTAGTTGTAGAGGAAAAATGCAGAGCTCCCAATTTTCTAAGATGGGAAAGAGGGACACTTTTGCATGGAAGGAAGAATGAATAAGCAGATAATGATTGGGTAAACCCAGAAGTCCCTTTTACCAATATTTCTTCTACATAATGGCTGTTCTAAACAACAAATTTAAAATTTTAGAGGATGGATGAAAGGTTTAGTATAACAAAATAGCTTTCTTATTTAAATAATACATTATTTAGACCCCGTTCACACTGGGGCGACCTGTCAGGCCGCCTGCCATACAGAAGCTGTGGACCCGTTCTAATAGGAGCGACACAAGTCGCTCCGACTTAGAAAAAGGGTCCGGAGCTTCTTTGGGATGACCTGGAGCGACCTGCATTGACTTCAATGTTATGAAGTCCGTGCCGGCCGCTCCGAGGTGAGGTCGCCCCGGCAAGTAGCGTCGCCCCAGAAATATTTACCTCTAGACTAAAAAGACGGACAAATGAGGTGGAAAGAGAAACTTTGTTTAAAATAAGAGACAGTTGGGAGCTATGGAATTGCTTTAAGTGATTAAATGCACAAGTTCTTATTTTAGTAGTAATAGATATATTTTTAACACAGCAGTTTTATATTGCTTCTATATCGTAGCCAAAGATCTGATGTAAATGTAGACATTATTTAATCTGTGCTTTGCATAAAAGAAAAAAAAATGAAAACAACATGAAGACATTTATAAACGCAGTTGTGCTTTTTTCACAGTATGCAAATGTATGCAAAACATTTGCAGCACTTAATCTTCCTGTTGCAGCTGAACTTTTGCGAGTGGCTCACCACTTCCTATTTTCCTAATCTATGTGCCAAAAAATGCTGGTCGGCTTTTGAAAATTTGTAAGGACTCCAAACTAGTTTGTGGCAGAAGATACTGATCTGTTAAATTATTAAAGAGTGATGTAGACTACTTCTTAAACTGGCGCAGAAGGCAGAATTTAGGTAAATTGGACACATCTGGGATATTCTGTGGCAATTCTGCAGCATTTATGCAAAACTTTGAGAAATGCCTAAGTGTAGCAATTCGGTCTTAGTTTGACATTTTTGACAAAGCTACGGGCTCAAAAGATTGTGCATCTATGGAGATGATTTACTAAAGGAAAAAAAGGCTGTTCACTTTGCAAAGGAATTTTCACTTTGCAGTGGAATTATCCCTTAGCTCAGTGCATTGGTCTCCAAACCGTGACCTGGGGGCCAGATGTGGCCCTTTGCTTGGCTTTATTCGGCCCTTGGGGTATCATTCTACACCACTTACACCATTGATGGGGCACTATTCCTCCAACTGATACCAAGAATGGGGCACAGTTTACTCCCACTGACACCAGGGCATTTTCTATTCCCACAGGCCACAGTCCAGTCCCCCAAGGCCTGAAGGATAGAAAACTGGTCCTTTGTTTAGAAAGTTTGGAGACCTGGCTTAGTGAATGAGGGGAAGCTCTCCTGACTTCTATCATTAAATCATGTCCAACCAAAAATACTTTTTTTTTTTTCCTTGCATGTGATTGTGTATTCTTTGCAAAGTGAATTTTCACCACATTTGCTATGCTAAGCAAACATTCCCTTGCAAAGTGAACTGCATACAGTATTTGCCTTTACTAAATCTACCCATGTGACTTAATTATTATTTTGATAATTTACATGAATATTTGGATAACTATTTTGAAATGCATGATTCTTATTGGAAAAAAATAATTGTCAATGCTTTGTTTGTGATTAGATGTAAATACCCATAGATGTGAGGTGACTCACCCAATCCAGCCATCGATATATGGCTTCTAAGGAAAAATAGTGAGTCTGCACTATAAGTGGGCCAAACAGGTATCTGCGGTTTACCTCCCCTGACCTTTAGTTTGCACTTATGCCTCATTCACATGAAAGAGGCCCACAGTCAGGACCAGGATCTGAAACCGTGACTTTTGCTGCATCAGGCAGTAGCTCTTCTTAATGAGCCACCCAAGATACTGGCCAGCATCCTGTCCGATTCCTTGGATACCCCTGCCTTGTTTCTGGTGAGCCTTGAACCCCTTGCTCCTCCCTTGAACTTCCAATTTAAGCAATGCCTTTGCACTTCCTGTTTGCCAGATTATTGTGCTCTGTCCAGCCGATTCCTTGTTTCTTTCCCTACCTGCAGCAGTCCTTATCTTCACTTGTGCTTGACCTTTGGTTTGTTCCTATTATACTTCTGCTTGATCCCAACCTGCAACCACCTGCAGCTGTCCTTATCTCCACTCATTATTGACCTTTGGTTTGTCCCATTATGCTTCCGCTTGATCCCAACCTGCAACCACTTAGTACCGATTGTCTCGTTTATTGACTACACTTCTGCTTCACCCCTACCTGCTACATCTGCTACTGGACCCTGGCTTGCTCACCTCCTGGCGAGGCGATCCTGAGGACCGCGACCTGGTACTAATATGCAGAAAAACCCATCTCCACCATCAGGAGCTGTGGTGAATTCTGGTTAGTGCTTAGACCCCAAGCCTCGGGTAAGCTTGTGTCATCAGCCAGGGTGACCTGTTTGTGTACTTATCAAGCTGGTCGGTGGAAGCCTCGCTACTGCTATAACTACTGGTCTCTGAGCCTGACCCCCTGACCGTGACAACCGTAGTCTGTGAATAGGCCTTAAATCCGTGTATATCCGTGTATATGAGGCCTAAAAGTAAAGTCGCCCAAGTTAGCTTATAAACTCAGTGACCTCACAGGTGTAGAAATGAGGTAAGAACTGACGTAATGAGCGGGCGTTACATTATAGCGAAAAGTCACAGTGCAATGGTGCTATTTAAATACCTACACATTGTAAACATCTAAGTGTGGTCCATAATACCTCTATTTGTACATGATAAATGCTCTTGAGCAATCAACACTGCTAGGGTCATTTCAATGCTTTCAGCTGCTACAACTTGTCACCTTCAGTAAACCAGGACAACAGGTATATCTCCATCCTGAGTTTGCCAAGAGAGCAGTTCTGTTTGTAAGGGCTTAATGCCTTTGCTTAGCTAATGAAAAAATAAACAAAGAACTTTGGAAAGTCAAGAGATGTGAGATAACAGCGAAAAAGAATACACAGCCCACACATTTTCTTTCCAATGGCTTTTAAATTAAGCAGCAAAAGAGCAATGTAAACACTACTTTTCTAGTTAGGCCCAATGGCCCCAGAATTGCCTTTTAATGAATACTTCCGCCTAAGATATTGCACACACAACAAAGCCTCAATTAACCACAATGCTGCTGTGTTATAAATGTAGGGGAACGTTGATTAAAAAAATAACCGTCGCAGTTGTGACAAGTGGAGATTAATGGCACTCTTGTATGCTATAAAATACTATAATATTCACTGCCTACACATAACAGCATATTACAGGCAATTTCTAAGAAAAGGAGAAAGCTCTTTTTTTAAGGCCTCTCTGCATACCAATGTGTAGGAATACTCAGATTCTACAGCCTTACAACAAAGACCAACCTTGCCCCTTGGCCTGCAGCATTTGGTGGAATGCAACCTGGCCCAAAAAGGGCAGACACATCTTTGTTACTATAAGCAGGGATTCCCGACTATCCAACAGACTAGTAAATCCCATATTCACAGGAAAGTAGTTCTAAAGGCAGAAGGTCTTTTATCCTAATGCTATCCATGCAATAAAGTGGATATAAACCCCATTCATTAAATTTGACCTGGGCACATATAACTGTAGTGTTTGCTTATCTCTCTCCAAAGCCCTAAGTGCCGTGTCTTTCTGCTGCTCCGTTTCTCTGTTATCAACATGATAACTTCTGACAAATTCTCAAACACAGGAGATAAAACCAGCTGGGGAGAGTGCATAGAGACAGATTAGCAGAGAGCTAGTCTATTCACAACACAGCTCTGCATGTTTCTTCCTTCCTCTGCCTATGTGGAGGGGAGGTGCGCCTTTCCTCCAATCAGCTGTCACACAGTGTATGCCAAGACTCCACATTCAGTACTGTTCATATTGTTCACTTTCTAAACAGTGTAGAACAGTAGATATACAAAGAAAACTTGTAGGGAGATTTGTTTCATTTCTGTGTATCATCTGAGGCTGTTCAATTCACTGGGTATATGTGAGGGTTTACATCCACTTTAAGATAAAAAACCATCTGTATGCAGAAGCCCCCCAAAGCCCCTCTAATAATTATCTAAGCCCCATCTAGATCCAGCGATGTTGCAGGAAAGCCTCGACTGTCCAGGACTCTCCCTTCTCATTGGCTGATACAGTAGCAGTGCGCCATTGGCTCCCGCTGTTGTCAAAGTCAGTGAGCCAATGAGGAGAGAGAGGGTGCGGGGCCTACCCCCAGCTCCATTTCTGAATGGACACAGAGCAGCGGCTCGGGTGCCCCTACAGCAAGCAGCTTGCTGTGGGGGCATTCGGCAGGAGGGAGGGGCCAGGAGTGCCGACGGGGGACTCCAGAAGAAGAAGAGGATCGGTGCTGCTCTATGCCAAACCACTGCACAGAGCAGGTAAGTAAAACATGTTTGTTTTTTTTAAACAAAAAAAAAAAAACAAGACTTTTTGATATCACTTTAACAACTACAGCTATGGGCCAAATATTGCCTTCTGCAATATTTTATTTGGCTCTCTGATGTAAAATGGGACTTTGATGGGGACCCTGATCTAAAGGGGGGCCTTTGGTGGGGATTCTTATGCAAGGGGGTAGTCTGATGTAAAGGGGATTTTAATGGGGACTTGGATATAGGAGGGGCTCTCATAGGGTCCAGCTTATTTGGAATTTCTTTGATGTACTGAAGTTTTTTCTGTTGATCTAAATCATATAATGCTGATAAAACTTGCACTATCTACCACGTAACTAAAGACGACCCGACATTTTATATTGTTTTGTTCACCTTTCTCTTTAAGGCCTCTTGCACACTGCAGCTTAAAAATGCTCAGTACAGCTTTTTTTTTTCTGAGCTAAAATAGAGCCCATTCATTCTAATGTGCCTATGCACACAGCTGCGTAAATGAGCGCCGCGTTTTCTTAAGTAAGAACAAAATAGAAAAATCTGCATTTTTGGTCAGTAATTTGCGCCTGATGTGCACAAAGTAGCGCAAATATGCGTGAATGCGCTCAAATGACCCAAAATGCCAATTGAATATCAAGAACGCTAGAATAAATTTACGCACAATTACGCGAGCGCATAAGCTCGAAAATGCGCGCATTACAATTACGCCAGAAAACATAGATGCTCTAACAGGAGTATCGTGTGTAAGCTGCCTAATTCTGCTGATAATACACTACATTCAGCCTCAAAATAATTTTTTTGCAGCCTCAGAAACTTTAGTTACTTCAAGGAAGACCGAAAAAATCTTTACATAGTCCAACTGACTTGAACTGACAACAGCAATCAGAAAAATAAATCCTTGTATCAGCATTCTGCTATGTATTTTTTATCAGTTCTTCTCAAGGGAGAAACATTCAGTTAAATTATTCCATACTTGTAACAGAGGTGCTCCATGCCATGTATTAATGTTTCAATTTATTAATGTAGTTGCGCTTCTCAAATCACATATTTGGCCAAAACAAAACTGCATATTAAAGATGTGGCTGTACATATGCTTTGTGTAGTGATGTAATTACGTCTCTCTTGTGACATTCAAAGAATTTTGTTCTAGCTTTGGAAGATATAGTCTGGTACTGCATGCTTGTATTTGCTGAAAGTAAGTCTGACAGGTCATTTCTGAATAATCAGATTTCTCCAGGCATGGTTAGCTTTAGTGTAAACTACTGTAATATGAATAGCATACTCAGAATTCTAGTCCATCAAACAATACTACAAATTGTCCAGTTGGACATCCACTATTATGTGTATTACCAATGGGCATCCAGCATACAATAGTAATTCATATTTCTTCCCACATGTTTGCAATGGACAGCTGAAGGTATGAACACTTATAGATAGAAGTGATGGTAGTCTGAAGTCCACCAACTCCATTTAGTATTATTATGAATTACTGTCGCCTGCTGAACAAGATCACTGGCCCACCAACAGTCATTTCAGCATACTGATCTGATTATAGAACAATAAAAAGATTCCTCTTATTCCTGCACTTGGTGGTTGATGGCCACAAACCACTTGAGGAATGCCTTAGAAAAGTAAAGAAAAGGCTATGCCACAGTTTGTAATAAAAAGATTTCAAGAATGGAAGGGTTAAAATATGGCTGACATACAATCAATGTTAAACATCATGCTTGATTATGAACCTCGATATCACCCAAACCTTGGCATGCTGACTCCTATCAGGCATACCAGGACCGGCGCTGGTGCCGACCAAAAGGTGTGTAGGTGCCAGATGTCACATCCACCCAATGGAAGGGATGACAGACCACTGGTTGAATCCGTGAGGGTCAGTGATGTGGAGAGGCCCCCAATGGACGGGGCAGAGGATTACAAACTGCTGGATGGTGCAGCTGGTGTAGTCGGGTGCCGCTCTGGATGTGACGTCACCAACACAGAGCGATGTTGGACCGACTCACCACAGTGAGGCTTGAGATGGAACACAGATGTGGTGGTAGAGCAGATAGAAAACTGTCTGCAGGCTGTAGTCATAACAATGAATTTTGGGTGTGGCCCTTTATCAAATCCGACATCACTCTGTGTTGGTCGTCACATCTAGCACGAGAAAATTGTGAGAAAATTTAAACCAGGTGGTGCCAACAGGTTCACCTATGGCTTGAAATTCAGGCAGATTTAGCATGAATCCGCTAAAATGGGAGTCGTCTATAGCAGCCTTAAAGCCAGCCATAGACGGTTCGAAACTCGGCCGGTTCAGCAGAAACTGGCTGAGATTTGAACCATGTATGGGCAGGCTGAATGCACCCAAGTTGATCGATCAGCTTGGGTACAATCAGCCTGTCAAATTTTGCATGCGATTATTGCTAGACGCTATTATAGCCCTAGTAGTAATTGCTGTGTTCTCCTGATGGGGACGCCTTCCCCTGTTCTGCGCCCCCCCCCCCCCCCCCCCGTTTGGGAGAACACCACGGGATGGATTCCCCCATCAACACTGACTGTGTAGATGGGAAAAAAAAAAAAATCAAACAATTTTCTTGCAACCAAAGAAAATAGCCCTGTCTATGGCTGATTTAGCTCTTATACTTGTTTACTGTATGCTGCCTTACCATACCCGTTACCCTGACATTAAAACAATTGCAAATCCAAAAAGTTATTCCCACAAGATTATGAAAAGTGATTAAAAATAATAAAAACGTAAGCCTTTAATCAAGTTTTTTTTTTTTTTTTTGTAATGTGCAGAGTAATACCTCAGGGTTAAAGTTTTTACTGGGCAATTACCATGCTGCTGTAGGACAATGAACCCATCTAGTTATACTTTGTGAAAGGTGGTCAAAAAGCGGGAGGAATTTTTGTGTCACTAAGTACAGAGATTGATTGACCTCTGCTTAGAATTCAACTGTCTTTTCGGTGATTTATACACAAGCAGTAATCAGAAGGCCTGTCACAGGCTTTGCACACTGTACAGAGACAACAATGTGCATCAGCCAGCAGTAATTTCATGTCAAGATAGAAAAAAGGGTAGGTTTATCCGTGAAAGCCCTGGAGCTGAACCACCATCCATTCCCTTTGTGATGCTGGCTTGTCACGAGCAGATGGATGGTGTCTCGGGCTCCCTGCTGAATCCACAAACTCCACATGCTAAAGCTGTAATAGTCACCTTACTTCCAATTATCTGCATTTAAAGGGACAGGCTCAAGTGCCAGGCAGAAAAAAAGGCAAAATGCCCATAATAGCAGCTCAAAATGGCCAATGCTTTTAAATATGCCTTTAACAAATGCATTCAATGGACCTGTAGTCACTAATTAATATTTTCTGACTCAATGGGTCATAAAATGTGACCTTGGCAACATGGTAACCTTTGATTTTGCACTATCTGAGGCCTTTTGGGTATTGCCTTTTTTGATAGTCTTTTCACCTGACCGGATAATACATATATAACTCTTCTATTACATCTTTAGGAGAAACTAATTACTGCAACTGTTAGGAACTTTGGTTATAATGTAATTTTGATGTAGGCTGATATTTCTGCACTTATTGCCATCTTAGATTGTAAGCTCTAACGAGCAGGGCCCTCTGATTCCTACTGTATTAAAGTGTATTGTATTTGTACTGTCTACCCTCAAGTTGTAAAGCGCTACGTAAACTGTCGGCGCTATATAAATACTATATAATAATAATAATATTAACAATAACATGCCCTTGGCCTCATTTTTTGGACAGCATATTATATGATGGTTTATGGAATAACTATTTAAAAGGGCACATCTACCTAAAATTAATATTCAGTTGGTTTGCTCTCGAAGAGGATTTTGACATTTCTTTAACCCTGAGATCCATATAGAAACTAGGTGCACATCGGGGTATCCTATTATCAAAAGTAGCTCTATAAATACAGGGAGGTGTTGCTTATTGTTTTGCACGGTTGTGTTAACATAATTACTTTTTATGTTAACACGGTAGGAAAAAAAAGCTCATCTTTTTAACTGTTGCACCAAATTCTAGTGACATTTGTAAGAAACTGGTGAATGGCAGGTTTTTTTTAATCCCCCTATCACAAATTTAATTTGAAAAAAAGGGTAAAAAACATACAGTAAGCATTAACAGCATGCAGTAGACATAAAAAAAAAAAGTGGTACAGAGAATAGAACCATACAACAGGTAATATTGTAATAATACTGTATTAGTTGTGCAAAAACCAGTAAAAATCTAATCAATCTCGACCCGATTGAATTGGAGAAAGAACAGAGTCTAGGAAAAGGCAATGGCAGTCAACCAGATGAGGGAAGCACCAGATACCTTAGGGGGTTGGTTTGGAAGTCTTTTGTAATTAGGCTGGCAGTTTTACAATATATACATACATACATATATATATATATATATATATATATATATATATACACACACACCATATATATATATATATATATATATATATATATATATATATATATATACACACACCATATATATATATATATATATATATATATACACACACACACACACATCATTGGGAGGAATAGCGTCTCTTCATTGGTGTCAGTGGGGGGGATATTATGCCCTATTGTTGGAGCCAGTGGATGAAATTGCGCCCCAAGGATCAGATAAAAGCGAGCAAAGGGTTGCATATGTCCCATGGGCCGCAGTTTAAAGACCACTGTTCTAAGCCATTAAAATCGGAGTGTGTTAAAGCCCCACTCTAAAATCTAAAAATACAGCTTTCAAAATGGATTTCAGGTCTCTATAATCAGGATATCAAGTAGAAGAAAATGTTTGCAATAGGATCTGTTACTAATAACGATTATGCATTAAACATTAAGCAGACCTTCCACAGCACAGAGGCACATAAATATCCTGAGAGTATCTTGTTAAAGAAAAATAAGAGAGAGAGCTTGTACCAAAATCAAGGGACCATCTGGCAGTAGATACCCCATCTCTCCAGTTCTTGGAAATGCACAGCAGACAAAAATGACCCTCTAGTCCAACCTTTCTCAACCTTTTCAACACTGAAGAACCCTTGAAATGACGTTCTAGTCTCAGGGAACCCCTGCTAAAAATAACTATATTTACAACTCATGATACACTAGTTTGAGGGCCAGTGGGAAGAACGCTCCTTACACTTGTGGACAATGGCAAAAATGACTCCCTTTTAGATAGCCAGAAAGATCAATGTTGTCAGTGGGAACTTATCTCTGAGAGGAAGAAATTGCTCAAGGAAGCCCTGATAACCTCTGGAGAAACTCTGGTTGAGAAACCTTGTTCTAGTCTATTGCAAGAGTATCTTCTTCCAAGACTTGAATGTAAATAGCTTAGTGTTGCATACGTCTAGAGACTAATTGCCACATCTCATATTAAGTGCCGGTTTCCACTAGTGCGACTTGACACATGTCAAGTCGCACAGCAAGTCAAAGGCCATTGATTTCAATTCGGCCCGTTTCCACTGCCGCGACTTCATTGCGGCGACTTCAAAAGTAGTTCGTGCACTACTTTTGAGCCGGCTTCACTCTATAATGAGGGACAAGTCGCACTGAAAGCCGCAGTTTACTTTCGCTACGAAGTCCTGCTAGAAGTAGCACGACTTCGTAGCCGCGGCAGTGGAAACGGAGCCTAAAAGAAGTGCAACAAAGAAAAGAGACCCATAGGAATTTAGTCTTTCAAGACCTCAATTACTCTGTATTGCCAGAATAGCCCTTGGCTAGGTGCCACAGGTGGAACACAGGGTACATTAATGAAAAGAGTAAGTAACTTTTTTCTTTACAGGTGCAATTTGCACCTATTAACACCAGATGATTTTTATAAAAACATGAAGGGTTTTAAAATGTATGCTACTTCCACTATCTCTCTCCATCCACTGAATTTTTTCTTTAAAGGGCCGCTAAACAGTATTCTTGTTCTCCAAAAATAATCCATACACATTCGCTATATAATGGCTCTATAATGTTTTTTTTTTTTTCCATTTAATTGTATCTTACTGTGTTTTTCTTCATTCATTCTTCTTTAATTCTACATTCTTCATGATCTCCTGAACTTCTGCTTTTCTCCCTTACTTCCATTCGTTTAGAACAAGTAGTCACGTTGGTTGTGGTTATATTCATTGCTCTATGCACACTAAAAATCCAATAGCCCTAGTCCATTTTGGGGGCAAGCAAGAGAGGGTGGCTACGTTCCTACATACAGTGGGACCATGAAGAATGAACGTAGCCACCCTCTTTAGAAAGTTGGATCACAGCAGTAAAATAAAGGAATTTTGAGATTTGGGGTAGGCTTTAAGCAATAGAAAGTACTTTTTTTGGGTAGTTTAAGAAAACCTACCTAAATATTTTTTTAAACCAGAGTTTAGCACCGATTTTTTTGTCTAATATACTCCATTACTGAGAAAGAGGGGCATACAACTTTTTCCATCATGCACTATTATTGCCCTAAAAAAGGACCATTGCTGTGTTGTGCCACATATACAGATATCAAATTATTTAGGCGAGACAAGATCTACTTTGAGAAATAGCATTGGTTGCGGCCTGGAGATCATCCCTGTCTAACTTTACACTGTACACAGCTGCGTTAGTAAGAATGCTCTATTCTCCATCTATGACATCCAATGTCCAGGCTTGTTTTTGGCATCGAGGTTCTTCTTTGAGGCACGCATTCTTTGCTTAAGCCCCTTACGTAATACAATTATCTCGAGCACTAAATGTTTTAAAGCAGTGCACTGACCCTTGTTGGTTGTATTACATTTACTGCCCGACAGTGAGAGGAAATCATAGGTCACAGTCAAGCTATAACCGAAGATTGTAAATCTTGGGATTTCATCTACTTCTTAGTTTCTTGCAAGTTTGCCTTGAATATGTTTGCTGAGATCTCAGGCTATAAACCTTCATAACTATCTTTTCATACAAACATTTATACACACAGCATGCTATTTCTTAGAGCAATACTCCAGTGAAACCCACTCATCTGTATACAACAATCTTTTCTGTTACACTGAATGTTTACACACAGAGCCGGTAAAGATAATTCGAGATTTTCTAACCAAGAGGCAGAAAAAAGCAACCACACACAAATATGTAAACTGAGAAATTATTCCAGTAGAAATCTCCACCACTGAATTAAAGTAAAAAATCAGGACCAATATTTGATTTGTGATGTAGTATATTAAATAATGCTCTCTGCAGTTTTGTAAAGGGGTGCTGGCCAAAGGAAAAACAAAGTTGCATCTGAATGCACCCGCAGAGTTAAAGCGAACCTTTCACAAGCGTAATGCATCGCCACACCGCTACTGTCCTGTTTCCTCTTCCATTAGTATAAAAAAAAAGATATTCCATGCTTAAACTGAACTTCTGGAAGCTGTACTGTCTGAAAGCAGCATGCTACTTCCAAGGTAGTGCTGAACATCAGCTCCCCTGCCCCTAAGTTACCATACAATTTATGAGTCTGAAACATGTTTAAAGCGGAGTTCCGGCCTCAAATACCCCTATAATACAAATCCACTGCCCTTTACTGCTATTCTCATACTAACAAGGTGTACAGTATTGGATTTTAGTCAAAATCGTACTTTTAAAAACGCTGTCTGGGCATGGCCATCTTGGATGTGGGCATCTGAAGCAGCAGTGTAATCTGCTGTGTCCTCCTTCCTGATTCCAGGGAGTGTTCTGGGAGTTCTCCCTGATTCCAGCCTCCTGGGAGTGATGACAAACAGCTCAATGCAAAGGCGGAAGTGATGTCGGTGGCTGTGGCCACAGAGGGGGGAGAAGGAGGAAGTACAAACAAAAAATGCCCTGAAAATATGGTAAGGGACGCCCGGAAAAAATGCCCAATTGTTGATCAGCATAACGAGCACTCCAGGAATCACTGAATTTGCAAAATAGGCCGGAACTCCACTTTAAGCTAGATAACCCTAGACCTCTTCTGCCAAAACGTATCTTCTCAGTGTTCTTCCACTAACTTGTTCACCTGCTAAGGACAAATGCAATATCCGGTAAATATAGGAGACCAAACAATTATGTTCTCTTTCTTCTTTGGTGCTGTGCTGAATTCCTATGTAGACAATTGCCAGGCCTGAGCAATATCATGTGGGGACAGGTCAAACAAAGCCAACTTTGAGTGGGGGGAGTGCAGGGAAGTTATGTGTCAGTACCTGCTGGGGAGTGGGGTTCAATGGACTATTAAGTGTACCCGTTACTTTTCCTTCAATGGGCACGCTGCAGGCTGAACAAAAAAAAATCCAACAGAATCCTCCATCCACACTGAACAGGCACTGGCAGCTGTCAAAAAACCCAACAGTGCCTGCATGTGAATAGATGAAGCTATTATTCTGCCAACAATGTTTACACCAGGCTCCTTTGATTTTTTTTTTTTTTTTTAATCAAAGCATGTTGGGCAGAGGGTACCAACAGAGCCAACTACTGATCGATTTTCAGCCAGTTCGTTGGAAACCAGGCAAAATCTGCTTAGTGTATGGCTAGCTTTAAGCTGGCTGTACATTAATTTTTTTTGCTCAACGAAAATAAAAATGATCTGCTACCCCCATTTACACATTCAATGTGGATAGGGGAATCACTCCCACTGTGTTATTGTGTTCTGACTGTGGGGAGACTTCCCCACCATCAGAACACACTGATGGTTGGAAAAATGTGACAGGGGGGTTGTACAGAAGTCAATCAGTAGATCGACTTCTGTACAACCATCCAGCCCATACATGGATGAAAATTTGGCCTGTCCACCCTAATGCCAGTCACAGTGTGATTTTCTTTCCTGCAACCACTGACTGTGTCGATGGTTGAATCCTTCCTGCGGAGTCATTGTGTTCTTCCTGGGGGGTTGTGGGAGGAGAACACACTTAGTGCTAGTGGCTGGCAATAATCTAAAAAATCCAACATGCCAGTTGTATCCAAGATTAATTATATACATGGTTCGAATCTCGGCCAGACCTTGCTGAACCAGCTGAGATTCTAACCATCTACGGCTGGCTTTAGTCTCAAATTTGTTTATTGGATTCTTTACTGTCTAGAACTAGGCCATTGTCTGAGATTGTTTTTTTCTATATTAGGCCCAAAAATCTATAGAAGATTATTAGCATCTTTCAAGCAGTGATTCCTAAAATGGAAAGCAGATACAGTTAAATAGCTATTCGCTCTGCATATGTATGCCTGCATTTAGTGCTATGCCCAAAGTTCTCCTTTCATATATAGAAAGGAAAATTATAGAGAAATTAATATTCAACACCAGGTTACTAAATATTCCTGAATATAGTTGTTTTTACTCACTTACCAAAGGGAGTTTTTTTATAGACTGTTTTGTGTTAGTTCTTTTAAATCTTATTACAGATAACACACCTCAAGTCTGAATATCAAAACGCCATCATTGTTTAGTGGACTAGAAATCTAAATGGAAATCTAAATAAGAATGCCTGGGATTCCTCCAAGCTGCAAAGAGAACAGCTGGAGAGACGTGCTGAGAGGTTGGGATTTTTCTCAGGTGAGCTATAAAGGGCTGATGTTGTCAGCATACACACTCCTTCTAACTAATGTCTAGACATAGGCTTCCAGCCCTGTCCTCAGGGCAGTCTACTCATGTTTAGGGAATAAGCCTGGCACAGTGTATACACTAACTAGGGGGCTTAATGTGGTTACACTAGACAAGACTCTGAAGATACTGAAGGCTGTCATCGTGTCCCGTTGTATAAGGATACCTGGTCAAGCTTGATAGAAAAATACTGGAAAATGTAACTGCATATAAAATAATATCTTTTCTGCAGAATTACTCTTGATTGTTACATTATCAATCTTTATTTTTAAGTATATTATATCGATGAGACAATCTAGAAAAAAAAAAATTCTTAAAGACAGCCAACAGTTGGTTCTATTAGTGTCACACAATACAACATCGAAGATTTAAAAGTGAGAAGGTTCAGAAGTCATACTAAATTATGACTTTCCTTAATATGGCCAATCAAATTGAAATCTAATCAATTTTAATTCTCCATCAATAAGATTTGAATAAATAATGAATTAATTTAAGACTGACCACTGGGTAATCAAATTAAAGAAACTGCAGAAATAGGAAGAGATAGAAGAGATAACCTGGCTGCCGCACACCTTGAGGCTACAACCATAATCCCGGTATAAATTTTTGGGGCTGCCCATTCTCTTTCAGATAAAAGTACTTTGAGTGGCTGGAATACTTTTACAGGTGATGGAAAGGGGTCCCATCCCCATCCTGCCACCACCCATTACCTGGCTCTCCAGAGGGATCAGGAAGCCAGCAAAGGTGTAGTCGGCAGCATCCATCTCCGACCACACAGGGAAAAGAACTGAAGCTGTTCCTCCCAATCTGAGCCTGAATCTGAATGGCTGCCTTGGAGCCCAAAAGGAGAGATTGGGGGGTCTAATAGACAATATCTCTCCATAAAGAACACCTATCACTGCTATTGCTGTTAAAGGGAGGTTTACATTCCTTTTGACAGAAATAAACGTGATAAAAAAAAGCGCCCTCATCACTCCATGTTCACATGCAGTGGCGAACGCACACGTTGGTCCTGCACACATATGAAAACAGTGACTGCACCTTACATGTGAGCTATCACCGTGAACACCAGAGCGATAACAATAATTCTAGCATCAGATCTCCTGTGTAAATCTAAACTTGTAACCTGCAAAGACTTTTAAAACTTCACTAATGGATAATATACCGTAGTTTGCCGCCATTCCCCGAGCTTGCGCAATTTTCAAGCGTGACATGTTTGGAATCTATTTACTCTGTATAACATCATCTTTTATATCTTACCCAAAAAAGTGGTATTATATTGTGTTTGTGTTCACTAAAATACATAAATGAGTATTTTTCCAAAAAAACGCTGCGCAAATACCGTGTGACATAACAAATTGCAAACACCCACCATTTTATTCTCTAGGGCTTTTGCTTAAAACATACATATATATATATATACACACACACACACACACACACACACACACACACACACACATACATATATATATATATATATATATATATATATAAGGTTTGGGGGTTCTAAATAATTTTCTAGCAAAAAGAAAAAGTAGGTTTTTATATGTATGTGAGAAGCGTCAGAATTGGCCCGGTACTGAGGTGGTTAAATTGACACTACACTTTGGTTTAGAAATTCTATTCAATCATTAACTTAAATAGTACCCTTAATTGCTCAGCCTCCTCCAAATCCCTTTTTTTGTTTGCTGCTGTGATCATACTTCCTCTTCGAGGGTGGCTACTTTCATTCTTTATTGTCCCACTGTATGTTTGAACATAGCCAATCCTATGTTGTTTACTCCCAGGATTAAAGTGGTTCTAAAGGCTTAAGTTTTTTTTTTTTTTTTTACGGTCATGTATTCTATACATGAAGGTAAAGAAACCTTCTGTGTGCGGCAGCAGCAGCCCCCTCTAATACTTACCTGAACTCCATCTCAATCTAGTGATGTGCACAACAGCCTCGACTCTCTGGGAACTCTCCCTCCTCATTGACTGAGACAGTAATGGAAGCCATTGGCTCCCACTGCTCTCAATCACAGCCAGTGAACCAATGAGGAAAGTGAGGGGGCAGGGAGGAGTGTGTAAATGGACACGCAGAGCCGCGGTCTGGGAACGAGCCTGCTTGGGTGCCCCCATTGTAAGTGGCTTGCTGTGGGGGCACTCGGCAGGGGGGAGGGGCCAAGAGCGCAGGAAAGGGACCCAAGAAGAGGAGGATGGGGGCTGCTTTGTGCAAAACCATTAAACAAGTAGGTAAGTATAAAACTTTTTTTTTTTTTTTTAAGAATTGCCTTTCGCTTTAACTAAGGTCTATGAACTATATGGTTTGCAGTGTACACCACCGCAACTAATGTGCACGGTTTGTTTTAAATGATTGAAAGGGGGAAAAGAAAAAGTTTCGGCAGCTCACACAGGATGCTACAAGGAGGCTAAAAATCACAGTACAAAAAAGAATAATAGATTAAAGGCCCAATAAGTAGTGTATGTTTACCTTTTGGTGAATAAGGATATCCTTTAGTGTCACTCTAAGTTTAAACTACCTGGACGTGTGACAGGTTTACTTTTCATTTTATTACAAAACAACTGTGAACGGAGGGAAAAAACTGTCACTTGAAATCCTCCTGAACATAGGAAGGAGGTTTTAATTAGTCATAGTGACTGTTTGTAGCAAATGCAACACATAACTTATTTTCATCAAGAAGATAATTGGGGTGGTGAAAGACAGAATTGTGTTGTTAAGATCCCGAAATCCCATGTCAGAAAACGACATCCACCCAAAAGCTGGATGACTGTAAAATGTCCGTGATGCTGCGTTAGTCACTGAAAACAAGTCTGATAATTAGCAGTTTTAGATTTACAATCAATGAAATACTTGCAATGAATTGTGCCTAATTTATTTCAGCTTTCTATCCTGTCTTATTAAAAATAATGAATTGGAAACAGATCAGTGCAAGTTTAAAAAAAAAAATACAATGATCATAAGTTATTAAAAACATGGGGACTGCATTTGTAAATCGTGAGTTAAAAACACATAAAGATATTGGCAAAAGCAATCGCTACGCTTCCATTTTCTATCCTGCACTAGTCAAATAGCAAAATATGATTTGTTCCTATTGGCAATACAAAAATACTTTTACTCATACTCAATAGAAAAATCTGAATTCTGATCAAACCAGAGGAACAAAACCAGTATAAGTTACCTTATTAAAGCAAACTTAAAGAAAATGCAAAAATTCACAACCCAGTATTTTATACTCTCAGCATGTAATATACGTATTTAAAGTTCTACTAGTATAATCACATGAAATGTAACTTTAGATATTTCAGTCTAAACCTCTCTGCATGCAGAAATCATTCTTATAGAGGAGTGCTCCGTTATGGCCCAATCAGACACACTGTATTCCACTGTGTCATTACACTAGTTATTAGATGGTAGGACTGAAGGAGGGAGGTGACTCTGAAGCTGCAGACTATGAATGACCAACGTTGGCACAAAAATATGCCAGCTTCCCCACTTGTTTTATACTCGCCTATCCTCAATTCGGCAAGATATCACCAATGGGGTAGCACATCCCCTTGTCAAAATCTTATGAGTCGGCCTGTGCAGCAATCTCAAGACAAGAGGTAAAGAGATGGATTGCACCAGTGACTAAGTGCATATTACAATGCATCAGCTATAGATTACCCTTGCAAGAAGAGTAAACAATGAAGGCGAGGCTTTATCTCTTTTCCTCTATATACAAAAATAGATTTCCCATATTTATTTAGCACTGACAAATTACACTATGCTTATCAGAGTAGGTAGGCCCATTCACATCAGTCCTTATCTCCCATACAAGCCCCTCTAATGTCCTTAGCCCACAAACTAGCACCAATTTTGGAATAAACCAACTGCTCTGGTATCAGGACAATATCCCCCCGGACAATATCCCCCCCCGAGACAATATCCCCCCGGGACAACATCCCCCGGGACATAGGGTTAGGGTTAGGGTCAGGCTTAGGGTTAGAGGGGGATATTGTCTAGGGGGATATTGTCCGGGGAGAATATTGTCTGGGGGGGATGTTGTTCCGGGGGGATATTGTCCTAGAATCAACTGCTCTACCAGTATGGTTTTAGGTTGCATAGGAAAACCTGAGCACCTAGACAAACCCACAAACACAGGGAACGCATATAAACTCTATGCATGCCCTTGGTGGTATTCAAAATCAGGACCAAAAGCTATAAGCCAGGGATACCAAACAGCCATCAAGTGGCCTAAACAGATGTTTGTTTCTCTTAAGGTTGAATGGGAAGTGAGCAACTGAGCAAAACAAAACAATCAAGCATAGAAACCAAGTAAGGGTATCTAAGGAAAACCATGAAGGAGCATTTAACCCAAAAAGGAGCACCTAAAGAACTCAAGCAGGAACACCTAAAAGAATGGAAGAAGGAACATCTAAAAGAATGGAAAAAGAAGGAGCATCTCTAAACGAATGGAAGAAGGAGCACCTAAAGAAATTAAGCAGGAAAACCTAAAAGAATGGAAGAAGGAGCACCTAAAGAACGTAATAAGAAGAACTTAAAGGGATGCAAGAAGGAGCACCAAAAGAACTTAAGAAGGAAAACCTAAAAGAATGCCAGAAGGAGCATCTAAAGAACCCAAAAAGGAATGCCTACAGGAATGCAAGAAGGAGCACCTAAAGAACCCAAGAAGGAAAACCTAAAAGAATGGAAGAAGGAGCACCTAAAGAACGTAATAAGGAGAACTTAAAGGGATGCAAGAAGGAGCACCTAAAGAACCCAAGAAGGAAAACCTAAAAGAATGGAAGAAGGAGCACCTAAAGAACGTAATAAGGAGAACTTAAAGGGATGCAAGAAGGAGCACCTAAAGAACCCAAGAAGGAAAACCTAAAAGAATGCCAGAAGGAGCACCTAAAGAACGTAATAAGGAGATCTTAAAGGGATGCAAGAAGGAGCACCTAAAGAACCCAAGAAGGAAAACCTAAAAGAATGGAAGAAGGAGCACCTAAAGAACCCAAGAAGGAAAACCTAAAAGAATGCCAGAAGGAGCATCTAAAGAACCCAAAAAGGAATGCCTACAGGAATGCAAGAAGGAGCACCTAAAGAACCCAAGAAGGAAAACCTAAAAGAATGGAAGAAGGAGCACCTAAAGAACGTAATAAGGAGAACTTAAAGGGATGCAAGAAGGAGCACCTAAAGAACCCAAGAAGGAAAACCTAAAAGAATGGAAGAAGGAGCACCTAAAGAACGTAATAAGGAGAACTTAAAGGGATGCAAGAAGGAGCACCTAAAGAACCCAAGAAGGAAAACCTAAAAGAATGGAAGAAGGAGCACCTAAAGAACGTAATAAGGAGAACTTAAAGGGATGCAAGAAGGAGCACCTAAAGAACTCAAGAAGGAAAAACTAAAAGAATGCCAGAAGGAGCACCTAAAGAATCCAAAAAGGAATGCCTACAAAAATGCAAGAAGGAGCACCTAAAGAACCCAAGAAGGAATACCTACAGGAATGCAAAAAGGAGAACCTAAAGAACCTAAGAAGGAAAACCTGAAATTATACTAGGAGCACCTAATAACCTAAGAAGGAAAACCTAAAAGGATGCAAGAAGGGGCACATAAAAGAACAGAATATGAAAGGTAATCTCTGTATGTACCGTTTTAAACCCTCCTGTGACACTTGTACCTATAGGTAAGCCTATGATAAGGCTTACCTATAGGTACTGTAAATATCTCCTAAACATGTACCGTTTAGGAGATATTTACCTTAAATGCATCCAGTGACTTCACTGGCGCATGCGCTCTGAAGGAACGGCCGCTGGTGCAGATGGCCGGATGCCGCGATCCCGGAAGACAGGCGACTGGACATATTGCCCGTCATACAGCTAAGCGGGCGGCACGGCGGGGGCTCGTTCTAAGGTAAGTATTTCATAATGAGCTAGTATGCGATGCATACTAGCCCATTATGGGTTTGTCTTTCAGGGTGAAAAAGAAAAAAAAAAAAGGGTTTACAACCTCTTTAAGAAAACTATGAAAATCATTAGGACATTATGGATTTTAAATTGTTATGCAAGGTTATGCATGGAAAAAAAAAACTGTGTATGAAGATCACAAGACTGGAAAACAAACTTTCTGATGAATTTTAGGATTGTTGTTAAAAATTCAGATTTTCAATCTTTTTAGGACACACCTCTCTCTATTCGACCAAGACTGCAGGAGTCAACCTAATATAATATTCTGTAATGAATAAATAAACTCCTTGCAAATAATGACGGTGCACATAACTGCTTTAACACAAAACTGATACCATACCAAACAATGTTAATTAATATCAACCAACTGCAAAGACGTAACCCTCGGGGGGGGCTAAATGAAGCAGTCTTTTAAGTGCACTAGCAAGGCGCAGACTTGTTCAACAGTGCCGTGTATTTATTTTCTTGGGAGTTTCTCAACATAAAATGCTGATTTCAGAAAACAACTGCCAAAATGTCTGGCCAGCTGTACCTCGGTAGCGTATCAAAGAATAAACAGAAAAAGTGGAAAACAAGAAGATGACTTCTGCACTGGATATGTAAAAAAAAAATAATAAAGCTTTCATATCATTGTCATGCTTAGATTCTGAATCATAAATCCATTATATGGATGTAAAGTGATACACTCCAGACTCCTAACACCGCAGAACTGGATGATAAAGAAGGTTTTGTTAACACACTCGTTTTTTTATGATGAGCTAAAGAGGTTTTTTAAGGTTATCAGCAGCTTTTTTTTTTTGTAGCCAAAAGCTAGGAGTTAGCTGCTTTGTGTACATGGTTATATACACAGGCTTCTTGTTGGTTTCCGCATCCTCTTATCAGACATGGAGTCCTATTTGTGATGCCTTATTTTTATCACCAGCTGGTCTCAGCGTATGCGTGTGTCAGTTGTAGTCTGTATGGTCTGTCTCTCAGCTGCTGGGTGATATATAAATAGACTGTTCATACGCTGTGTTGTCTCAGTAAAGGGATTTCCCATGCATGGCGCTCTGGAATATCTGCCCATTCTTCAGATACTGGATCCTTAGAGTAGTAAGAGAGATGACCAAGAGGTTATTCTTCCATGAGTATATTTTAAGCTGCTGTAGCCTCTAAAAAATCCCCATCAATTTTTAACGTATCCCTAGTAAAAGCTTAAAACACTGCCAAAATATGTATCATGGAAAAATCTAATAAAAGGTTTATTGGTGTACATCAAGAAATAGCTCAAGCACGCCGGTTTTTAAAATCATTTTGTTTGTTAATTATTATTATTATTATATAGGATTTATATAGCGCTGACAGTATATGCAGCGGGTACAACTTGAAGGTAGACAGTACAAATACAATGCACTTTAATACAGTAGGAATCAGAGGGCCCTGCTCATTAGAGCTTACAATCTAAGAGGAAATAAGCCTCCTATTCATTTTAGAATTATTGATGTAAAGTGTCTCCTAAATGCAGCAAAAGGAGTAATCCCCCCAAAAAAACAAATGGTTAGAACTAGAAGGGCCCACAATAAGGGAATGGTATAAGAGGGTGGATTATATACTGTATACAACATGGAATATCTGAGTAGTAGAGACGGAAAAATTTCATGCAGAGATTTGTAAGGAATAAGAAGAAGTTGGGGGGGGGGGGGGTGTCAGAGATGAGAGAGGGAGGGATCTGGCAAAGGGGGGTATGGGGGGGGGGGAGTTAAGAAATTATGAATCTGCCTGAGATAGAAAATGTTTTTTTTTTTTTTGTAGATTTTGGAAATTGAAAATAAAAATTTTAAATATTAAAAATTAAATTTAATTAAAAGAGTTATTGATGTAAGAGGCCAATACCTGGCAAATATTCTTCACCCTCCTACATAATAACACAGCTACTAACTGAGCCTAGTTTCTCACAGATTGCCCATACATATGGTGTCTGGGTTTTCCTTGCTCCAAAGTACAGGAAAACAGGAGACTACACTTACACAAAGCTCCTTTGCTTCTTCCCCTCCTCCGCTACCACATTTGGCACCTTTCCGGGGGGAGCAGGTACCTGGTCTTGACAGGTACCCGTCCCCACTTTCGGGTGACCTCCCCCCAGCGAAGTCACTCGGAAGTTCGGCCCTCCCCTCTTCCCACCGTCAGGCCATTCACAAAGTGCAACACACCGGCTGTGACGGTTGCGACTGCCGGTTCCCTTACAAGAGGTGGCGGCAGCAGTACCCGACAGCCGACTGAAAAATAGGCTGGGTTGCCGACATCGCAGGATCTCTAGACAGGTAGTGTCCTAAAAATAAAAGTCAGCAGCTACAGTATTTGTACATTTTTTGTTGGGGGGGGGGGGGGCTGGAGCTCTGCTTTAATTTCCAGCGTCACATATATCTTCTACCATAGTTGCAGCTGCGGGCATCTCTTCAAGTGGTTGTAAACCTCAGACATGAAATATGAACAAAGCATATACCTCTATAGCAGTGATAGCAAACCTTGGCACCCCAGATGTTATGGAACTACATTTCCCATGATGCTCAACTACATTGCAGAGTGCATGAGCATCATGTGAAATGTAGTTCCAAAACATCTGGGGTGCCAAGGTTCGCCATCACTGCTCTATAGTGTTTACTTGTCTCAAATAAAAGCACTAAGTGTCACTTTTTCTGCTGCTTCATTCCTCTGCTATCAGCATGAATAATTTCTGACAAATTTTCCTGACTCCAAGAGAAAAAAAAGGTGACAGAGGAGGAATCTCCAGCTGATTGGCAGCCTCCACTTTGTTCCTGTGCGTTGTGGAAAAGGGCACGTGTCTTTTCCTTCCAATAAGCTCTTAGAGCTCTCCTCACTGAGCTCTGCAGAGTGTAACTTCAGCTCTCCGCCCCCTTTTTTCTGAACTCTCAGACAAGCTTTATAATTTCATCACTGTAACTGGATGAAGTAAAGAGAAGAATGCAGATATACAGATACAACTGATGTAGGAGGATTTGTTTCATCACTGTGTATCACCTGAATATAGTCCCTTCCACTGGGTATATGTAAGGGTTTAGTACCACTTTAAGCACACAGTTCTTCACCCCCTTTAAACAGGCAATGGTTCTCCGCCATCTTTGAGTTCTGGTTCCTTAGTCACCACCCCTCCTCAAGCCTGGAACTGGACAATGAAGGGCATCAGTACTCTTTAAAGTCTGTCTCTCTGCTCTCACCTCCTGTAAACACAGTAATCTCAAAGTGCTCACTCCTCTACCAGTCTCAGAGGTGCTGTAGAAGCGATTATAGGAGGCTGATGGTACAAAGGATACAGGTACTATGGTGGTTTAATTTTTTTTATTAAGGCTCCGTTCACATGTAGGCGTTTTGGGGCGTTTTTGGGAAGTTTTTCTGCTCTAGGATCAGCTCTCAAAACGCCCAACAAGACAAATCCTATTAATTTCAATGGCCCCTGTTCATATCTGAGCGTTTTGACGCTGTAAGCAAAACGCCCAACGCTCAAAAAAGTACATGAGCTTCTTTTTGGGCAGATTACAGGCATTTTCCATTGGTTTCTATTCAATCTAAAAACGCCTGCACAAAAAACGCCTGTAAAAAACGCCTGTAAATCGCGGTAAAAATCGCGGTAAAAATCGTGGTAAAAAACGCGTGAAAACGCTACGCTCTGGTGTGAATGTAGCCTAAAGTGATTGTAAAGGTTTGTTTATTTATTTATTTTTTAATAACAAACATGTTATACTTATCTGCGTCGCTTCTGGCTCCTCCTCTTAATCGAGTGCCCCCCACAGAGAGACGCTTTCCATGGGGGCACCCGTTCAGACGAGCTCCCTAGTCCTGCTGCTGCTTCCATTGACAAAGACAGCAGGACTCGGTCCCGCCCCTCCGCTCTCGTGTCACTGGATGTAAATGACTGCAGCGGGAGCCAAAGGCTCCTGCTGCTATCAATCTATCCAACGAGGACCCTAGATAGCGGCTGGAGCTGCTGGGCTCGTGCTCGTCGCTGGGACGTTCGGGTTCTGGTAACAATAACGGGGCTCTGGGGGGCACCTGCAACCAAGAAGCTTTTTCACCTTAATACATAGAATGAATTAAGGTGAAAAACCTGGAGACTTTACAACTCCTTTAAATACATCTGGATATTGTGTTTTATTTGTCTGGTATTTGGATTTAACTCCCTATATATTTAAAAAGAACATTTCCAACATGTGTTCGTTAAAAGCACTGCTTCTTATAGTGAGATGACCATTCAGACCATGAAAATAACTTTGCTTTGGGGCCCCATAATGCCCATTTTGCATTAGGGTGACATAAAAAATTGATACCCAAGTGTTACATCCTGGCATACTACTGTACTACCAATATATTGTATCATTTAGAATTGGGCAGCACAGTGGCTAAGTAGTTAGCACTTCTACCTAGCAGCTAGGGCTGGGCGATAAATCGATTTAATCGATTTATCGATTTTTTAGTTAGAAACGTTTTTTTTTTGGGAAACTCGAGTTTTTTTGTATAATACTTTTTCTCCCTTGCAGCCGAACTCTGCACCGCCGCGCCTGGATGTGACGTCAGCTGGGGGACGGGCGGTGCGTCTGTCCAGGCCGGGGGTGCGGCGCGCTGTGAAAGGTAAAGTCTCCCCGGCCTGGATGTGACGTCAGCTGCCGGGAGAGGAAGCGGGCGGTGCGCCTATACAGACGCACCGCCCGCTTCCTCTACCGGCAGCTGACGTCACATCCAGGCCGGGGAGACTTTACCTATCACAGCGCGCCGCACCCCCGGCCTGGACAGATGCACCGCCCGCCCCCCAGCTGACGTCACATCCAGGCGCGGCGGTGGGGAGTTCGGTGGCTAGTAGGTGGCGCCGCTGTATATATATATTGTTTACAAGAGAAATACTGCTGGGGCTGCCATTTGCTGGGGAGTCATGTGGAAAGATGGAGTGCTGAGCCAGGAGGGGGCCCCCAGGTGGAGGGGGGTGCTGCCTCTGGCTGGCTGTGTGGTTGAGGTGTGTGTTCCTTCGCCACAGTCAGTACTGGTTGCTGGCATTCCTAAAGTTAGTGAAGCGCAAGCACCCCAGTGAGCTGTACTGTGAGCAACCATTCCCCTTAGAAACAAGGATCAGAGGTAGTGGGGCATCTGTACGTTTAAAGCTCTATAGGCAGACAAAGGGAAAGAAGCAGCCAGGCACAGGGCCCAGTTAGTTTCCAGAGATCCCAGTAGGGATTACACCCCTTGCTTTAGGAGGACTGTGAGATTCTGTATTTAGAGACTGTGGGGTGAGAAGAGGAGTGGAAATACAGTTGATGCAGTGTATGTGACGATTTACTGTTAAAGAGACAGCGCCACATGAAAGAGGTTTCTCTTGGGTAGTCTAAGGATTACCTAAAGAGACAGGGTCCTCAATGTATAAAGTTAATGGATTATTGGCAACCTGGACGTTTCCCATATCCCATCAAAGTTTAAATCCCCCAATAAAAATAAAAACAACAATTACATTGACTGTTTTCTGACTGCTGTTGACTGTTACAAATGCTGGTTGCTTGGCTGCCGGGCTGGAATGCCACCCGCCTGGCTGCAGACACAAGGTGAACCTTTTTTTAAAACTAGTAGCCCTCAAGGGGGTAGCGCTACAAACCTATTTAAAAAAATGCAAAGCATATATGCCTCATTTTCAACTGTGTTCTATGGGGCCATGTGACAGGCAAGGTCCCTCCTCTTTTTCCTTAGCATTGGTTTCGGTGGTCTAATGTCTAGTAGTCTATTGTTTTGGGATTCTACGCATTTTAACTCTTGAGGAGTTAAAATAGCAAAAAAGTTGCACTTTTGACACTATATCTGATGTCTGAAGTCATTTTTTAAGTGCATTGGAAAAAAAATCGAAAATCGAATCGAAACTCGAATTTTTCTTTAAAAAATCGAAGATTTTTTTTTTAGGCAAAATCGCGCAGCCCTACTAGCAGCACTAGGGTTATCAGTTTGAATCCTAACAATGGCACTACCTCTCTGGAGTTTGCATGTTCTTCCTGTGTCTGCATTGATTTCCACTGAAAAAATTCCAGTTTCCTCCCACATTCCAAAAACATGCTGGTAGGTAAATTGGCTCCTGTCTGAAATGGCACTAGTATGTATATGTATGAATGTGAGTTAGGGACCTTAGATTGTAAGCTCCTTGAGGGCAGGGACTGATGAGAATGTACAGTATATATATATATGAAAAGCACTGTACAAATTGTCAGTGCTATATTAATACCTGTAATAAAATAAAAATTTAGAATTCAGCTGTAGGATTGCTGCATGAAGTGTACTGTGAATGTCATTCTTCTACAGGACCCAACCCATACCTCCCTGCCCACCCTGTCTTTTGTAAGGTGCGTACATTCATATACCCTGATGTGTAAAGCATCAGGTGTTCTTACACAATAAGCATCAGAACTCTAGGCAAAGTAAAAAAATAAATAAAAAAAAAAACAAAAAAAAAAAAAACTTGAGGATACATATAAAAACATCACTTTATGCTTAATAAGTAAAGTTTGAAATCGTGTGACAGCAGTTTTGTATAAATAATACACCCTCTGCAGCAGGAACAGTTGGTGTGTCTCTATAGGGCTTCATTCAAAACCTCAATTACAGCAGATTTCCTACAGAGACCAATTATTTAGAATACAGATCACATTTATACCAACATAGCACATTTATGCATTAAAAAATACATCTAGGGAAGACACTGAGCTAAAGCCAAAAAAACAGTAATTAGGAAAAAGAAGAAAACAAAAAAAATATTATTTTCCACTCCGGTCTTCATCATGGTGCTTACTCTACATCATGGGGTTTCATTAGCAGAAAAGACAACACTGCTTGGGCTTAATGGGTTTATTGTTTCCACTTACTGTACTTACATTTTGCTACAGCCAGCAAGGTTTTTTGTGCATTACCAATAGGATAAATAGTTTTTCTTGCATAAGCATTTTTAATTAATAAAATAAATTAGGAGTGTGGTGCTGATAAAAGTAATAAGGTGTGAGCGAATTCAAAACTAATTTGAGGTCCGGTTCAGACCCTGAAATGCAGAGGAACATGCGGTGTGTTTCTGCACGATTCATTTGCGCTCCAGGTGCAGTGTGATGTAAGCCCATTCATTTGAATGGGCTGAAGTTGTGCAAACTGCATCAAAATTAGTGCATGCACTATGGAGCTGCATGATTCTGGATAAAATGAGAATTACACATTTTTTTGCTTAAAATAAATATCACGATTCTCGGCGTAACATCATCTTTCACATTTTATATAAAAGAATTGGGCAAACTTCAATGTTAAGTTTTTTTTTTTTTTATTGATTGAAGTGTATTTTTTCCCCAAAAAAATTGCATTTGAAAGACCGTTGCGCAAATACAGTGTGAGATAAAATATTGCAACATTTTATTCTCTAGGGTCTCTGCAAAAAAAGAAAAAATAAATACACAATAATACTATATATATATATATATATATATATATAGTACAGACCAAAAGTTTGGACCCACCTTCTCATTCAAAGAGTTTTCTTTATTTTCATGACTATGAAAATTGTAGAGTCACACTTCAAGAGGAGTCACCTGAAATGGTTTTCACTTCACAGGTGTGCCCTGTCAGGTTTACTAAGTGTGATTTCTTGCCTTATAAATGGGGTTGGGACTATCAGTTGTGTTGTGCAGAAGTCAGGTGGATACACAGCTGATAGTCCTACTGAATAGACTGTTAGAATCAGGGCTTTTTTTAACACAGGGCAAAAGGGGCAGCTGCCCCGGGTCTAGTCATTGTTGTGGGGCCCAAAGCAGCTGCCCCTTGAGCCCCCAAATAGTTGATAAGTGGATTCAAGAGGGCCCAAGAAAATTTTTGCCCAGGGTCCAATCAAGAATAAAGACGGCCCTGGTTAGAATTTGTATTATAGCAAGAAAAAAGCAGCTAAGTACAGGAAAACGAGTGACAGAAGAGGCTTGCTTGGGCTAAAGAACACAAGGAATGGACATTAGACCAGTGGAAATCTGTGCTTTGGTCTGATAAGTCCAAATTTGAGATCTTTGGTTCCAACCACCGTGTCTTTGTGTGACGCAGAAAAGGTAAACGGATGGACTCTACATGCCTGGTTCCCACCGTGAAGCATGGAGGAGGAGGTGTGATGGTGTGGGGGTGCTTTGCTGGTGACACTGTTGGGGATTTATTCAAAATTGAAGGCATACTGAACCAGCATGGCTACCACAGCATCTTGCAGCGGCATGCTATTCCATCCGGTTTGCGTTTAGTTGGACCATCATTTATTTTTCAACAGGACAATGACCCCAAACACACCTCCAGGCTGTGTAAAGGCTATTTGACCAAGAAGGAGAGTGATGGGGTGCTGCGCCAGATGACCTGGCCTCCACAGTCACCGGACCTGAACCCAATCGAGATGGTTTGGGGTGAGCTGGACCGCAGAGTGAAGGCAAAAGGGCCAACAAGTGCTAAGCATCTCTGGGAACTCCTTCAAGACTGTTGGAAGACCATTTCAGGTGACTACCTCTTGAAGCTCATCAAGAGAATGCCAAGAGTGTGGAAAGCAGTAATCAAATTAAAAGGTGGCTACTTTGAAGAACCTAGAATATGACATATTTTCAGTTGTTTCACACTTTTTTGTTAAGTATATAATTCCACATGTGTTAATTCATAGTTTTGATGCCTTCAGTGTGAATCTACAATTTTCGTAGTCATGAAAATAAAAAAAACTCTTTGAATGAGAAGGTGGGTCCAAACTTTTGGTCTGTACTGTGTATATATATATATATATATATATATATATATATATATATATATATATAAAAATAAATGTTTGGGGGTTTCAAGTACATTTTTTAGCTAAAAATACAGATGTTTACCTTGAAAACAACAAGTGTCAGAAAAAGGCTTAGTCTTTAATTGGTTAAACTGCCCTCACTTACAGACCGAAGTTCATCCCTTTGATCTAAAAGAACAGAAGATACAATGTTTCTATTTATCTCTCAGCGCTGAGCAATGTTGTGATGAACTTTGAGGGCTGTTTTTTTTATTTTTTATTTCTTTCTTTGACAGCTGTGGGTATAGAACCGTTCTGTACGGTTACATGAATCTTGGAAATGCCGGATTAAGATCGTGTGGGGGGGGGGGGGGGTGAATCGAGATTGCATTTTTTTAAAATGATTAAATCGTGCAGCTGTAATGCGCTACTTTAAAAAGTTGTGTACACAGGAAGCTCTGTTGAAACAAATCCATTAAACAATGTCTACACTGTGGCCTTCAGACCTGTCCTTGTATTATTCTGTATGACATATGCTGTATGCAATTATTCAATGTCTCTGTTAAAAGGATTTGTAATGCTGCTTTTTCTAAATAAAAAATTAAATTGCCCAGCAACCACATTGCATGCTACTACTGTACCATGCAATCGGTGCAGCAAATCCCCTGCATTTGTGACCTGCGTCTGGGTTGCCATTAACACTTGCACCTGTTGCAGATTGCAAGTGCAGTGTGTTTTGTATGTATTGCAGGAAACGCACACAGAACACAGGTCTCCTGCACCATGTTCTGGTGTGAGCTGGCCCTAAAAGGCATTTTGTGGACCCTGGCAACCGAACAGCATATTGACTGTACGCATCTCTATGTTTTTGACAGCAACAAGAGCTGTGACCTGTAGGCACACATGGTAATGATTTTGTGGTGAAATAACAAGCTATTAGATGAAAACATCTAATTTGAGCGGTGGTCTCTTTCCAATGTATGCCATAGTCCTAGCTAATACCCCATTCAGGGCACCTATTGTCACCAAAACACCTAAACCCAAAAACAAAAATGTTATATGTTTCAGCTTACCAGACAAGTTCACCTTTTCCAGTCCTTTTTACTTTATTTTTATCTCGTGAATTATGCCGTTATTCGGGTAATGATTAAGTGAATCTTTTTGTGAAACGCGTTAACCCTGCTGTCTTTTTCTTTCGTGGGTTTGTGATGTCTCTTGTGGATCTTATACATTAAAGCTTATTTTCTCTGAAGTCCAGAGTGAGATCTACCTTGCTCCTATATCTTCTACTACGCCCAGGCCATGGACTCGACCAGCACCTTGCCATTCAGAGAGGGGATTGTTTCATCTGGAGCGTTGCTGCTCTCTTATTATCGCCTGCTTGACTTCTGCTGTTAACATACTTCTCCTCCTAGGGTAAATGCTCATACACTTGACTGTTTTTATAGAGAGCAATGTTGTATATATAGGCTGCTCTACTGGTCTGGATTAAAAACATCCCCTCCTATTTATTAATTAGAGGGAGATTGCTTTGAAGTTGACAGAAGATAGCTAAGAAAGAGGAGAACCCTGTTTGAGATTTATGTTCCGCATACAGAAAGTTTAAGGACTCAAGATTTGTCAGGATCAACAAGTACTTGCGAGTAATGTACTTAACTTTAAAAAGAAAACGAATGTAGTCAACACTTCTAAGGCCATACAAACCGATATCTCACAATTTTGTTCCTGACCCATGTGCATCATAGACTGAAATGAGGCGAGTATAAAGGCCTTTGTCAGCAAGTTTTTGTTCTCTTCAAACATTTTTGCATTCCCAAACAATTCTGAAAGAATGCAAAACTCAGTGTAAGCAGGTCAATTGCACTTGTCAATGAATTCTGAATGACCTTAGAAGTGTCTCAAACCAATTTCAAACCAATGCTATCAACACAAGTCTAAAAAGTGGTCAGGGAGTGGGTGTCATATGGACACTGTCATGGCCACGCTGACAAAGCCTTTTTATGGCACTGGACTGACTAGAGATGAAAGGTGCAACTAACCCCTAGGGCTTTTTTTTTTTTTTTTAACCAGCTGATAAGGTAGGGGGGCTTCTTAATATAATGTCCATATGCAATTTTATACTTATAACCATGGGTGTGCACAGCCTATTCCAAAAGAGTGTGCACTCCAAAGTTCAATCACATGGTACCACTCACTGTGTTCATTCAGAAAGTTAAAGGGCCAGTAAATTACAATACCACTTTCCCCCCCCTTATTCTAAAATATCATCTGTGTGTGCCTGCCGCAGCAGTCGCCAGGGAAGGAGGGAAGCCAAAGCGATACGGCAGGGGGCACCGGGCAGAAGGGGGAATCTGTTTCATAGGGGGTGATTATGGTATGCCCGGGCACACCTGGCACATCCTGTGTGCAAGCATTTGCTTATAGCGGGTCAGCTCTGAAGAAACCGACGTTGCAGTCGGTGAAATGCGTCAGCGTCCGGCATTTCATCTCCATGCACATTTGGTGATCGACCTGCCAAACAGGACCCCCCGTCCATCATCATCCAGGCTGCTCCCCAGCAGGCGCCCGGCAGATTGCTAGACAGGAAGTGACGTCCGGCGGACACCTCCGACCTGGAAGTCCACCCCATAGCCACCGGTGCAGCCTAACGTCTGGGTTGAACGCCTGCAGGACGGTAGCGTGGGACCTGAAGACTTGGCTTCACAATATCACCGTTTGCTCCACACCGCCTCACTGCCCGCTTCCTTGAGGTGATCTACCTACATTCATCCAGCCAAGTTTCCTACAGGTATACGATTGATTGGACACCTACCCGCGGATTGTGGTATCTTCCTCAATCCTGGTGCTACACACGACCCCTACCTTATCTGGCGGTACTATATTGATGATCACCCCAACGGCTCAGGATGCTGCATGTCCATCTGGTCTGACCATTCCCTACTGTGACCACTGCTTCAGCGGTACAGTCCATTATCTGAATTGAGGTACACTTCCACTATTTTTTTTCACGGACACTGAGGGAACTCTTTGCAGTACTGACCAACAGATCATCCCCCCAGCCTCCACCCCACCGACCTGGGCTCCCATACCAACAGCCCTATCAGTCTCAGCCCTGATTGTTCCACCTTGAATAATTATCTATAACACGCAGTGACTGTTACCTTGGCCGGTCTATTCAATAGAGAGTGTATTAGAGCTCCATTGCTATATGTATTGAGGTCCTCACACAGCACCACTCAGGATATACAGCCTGCAAGGCAGGCTGTTAACTGTCTGGTCCTGCGCTCACAGTGAGGCGGTTTATTGCAAGTCTTGTGCGTGAATGTCATTTAATGTTTTTAAATTTTGTTTAGTAATGTCTCGATTGCCACTCTGTTTTTCCTATCTACATACATGCTTTGCTTAGGCATACGTGCCAAATAAAATTTGTTTTATTTTTTCACTAATCGCTCTGGAGTGCCCTTAGTTGGTATCTGTGCTTGGGTTTGTCAGATCTCTATCTGCCAACCCAATTACTCCCCTCCTTTTTTCATATGTTACGGTTTGACCAACGGGCACGACCATTACTTACTCACTTTAAGTGAATTACATAGGGCCATTTATTTTTGTTACTGGGTCCCTGATTTAGGCCTCTCTCCGGAACACACAACCTGCTGTATTCCCCTTTTTTTCAATTATGTCATTGGCCTAGACCAGTGTCTTTTAAGTGAAAACTGCTGAACCATCAGAAAGCTTCGGCATTTCTTCCCATAATTCCTTGGTAATGTCTGCATGGAGCTGATCCCGCTATACACTTTGCCATCAACTATAATCCCACTAATCCAAAATCAGATAGCTATCCAGTGTACTCTGCATTTATGTGTTTAGCTTAAAACAATATCTTTAGCACTACATATCAAAAAAAAAAAAAAAAAAAACCCTTGAGTTTCTCAGGATGTTCATGCAGGTGTATACCGGCCACCAGTACAGGTTGGGCCAGTACATGTGAGCTCCACTAACGTAGTTATGCAAAAAGTATACAACATTTTCAGACAAAGCCCCTACAGATTTTACAAAGCAGACAGCAATATAATAGTCTTGTGATACGATCCAGACAAAGAATAAACTGGAAAATCATGGAATTAAAATAAATAAAATCTGCCTGTTACATTTTCCAGTTACAGGTTATAATAACATATCAACGATGTGGAGCATGAGATCTTGTGGTAATGATGAAACACCTTTTTCATGCCTGAATATTCCGCTCCATTAATAAACAAGTCTTAGTCAATCAGTGACTGTAATCCACAAAGACCCTAACCAAAACAGCCTCTGGGATTTGGGATAATCTCTAGTCATAGATCACTTGGAAGTGGCTTTGCTTGTCCCCAACACCAGGCGCTCAGACTTAAGCTGGATACACACTATACAATTTTCTTTAGATTTTTTTCCTTTAGAATTACCAAAACCATATAATGTGAGGTCAAACCTAAACACTTTCAATTTGTATGCAGTCAGACAGGCCCTTGCACTACATAGTGGAAAGTAAATCTAAAGGAAATCTACCAACAAAAGTAGTATAGAGTGTATCCAGCCTTATGGCTGGAATACACGATAAGAAAATTGGCCGAAAATTTCTGTTCAGGGAACAATCGGCCGGTATTCTACTCGTTAATGCCCAGCCATCAATGACCGATATCGATATTGTGAACGAAAAATACCATTTAAAAAAAAAAAAAAAAAGAAAAATTCTGTCCTCTCGTTTGTGAATGAACGATATTCTAGACATTGGTGTTAAGGTCATTCATTTGAAATCTGTAGAACCTCAACACTGTTTCGATGGTCGGCAGTCAACGGTCGAGCGATATTCAGCCCATGTATGTTGGGAACGTTTTCGACCAACGAACACTTTTTCATAAGTCGGTGGTCGAATGATTGGGCGATATTCTAATCGTGTATTCAGGCCATTAGTGTATGTTTCTACAGACAATCTTTGGTACAGACAGTCCCCAATACCCTGTAGCTGTAAAATCCTATGTTTCTCAACCTTCTTTTATTTAGCCGAGTGCCAGCACCCTAACACGCTCAAAGAACTCTCAGCCTACCCATGACCAAATATTGCATAATATAAGCGGTGCCCTTTTTATGAAATGTTTACTGGTCATTATGGTTATCAGTATAAATGTATATGAATTTTATCAGAACTGTTCCACAGTAACGGATTTAAGCTTGCACTGTAAAATGACATAAAAGTAGTACGAGTCTGACTGGAGGCTGGGTGTTTGCATACTGAAAGTAGAATCTCTAGGCCACAGTCTAGCTAATTGCTCCAACAGGGAGGTGAAGAGGAAAGAAGAGGCATACCAACCAGAGCATCGTCATTCTAGATTTTCTTTAACTATTTACATGAAATATTGCATAAACAATATCTCACTTGTATCTCACTTGAGTGTGAGCGTTTTTAGGTGATTTTGAAACATTTTTTCATGTACTGTATTTTCTGGCGTATAAGACTACTTTTGAACCTCAAAAAAATCCCCCTAAAATGGGAGGTCGTCTTATACGCCGAGTATAATATCTCCAAGGTAACCTAAGTATAAGTATTACCGGTAGATCGTGCAATAGGGTGGGTCGTCTTATACGCCCAGTTATCTTATACCCCGGAAAATACAGTATTTTAATCCATCAACAGTTTTTGTTTTGACCATTGGAAAGCAGTATTATCTGTGACATCATCATTGTCCTTATATCTGCTCCCCTACATTTTCTGCGTAGTGTTTTGTTGTCTTGTGCTATTGGAGCTCTTGAGCCAAGCTCTACATGCCAAATTGTTCCGAGGCCTTCTGGCACTTGCCGCAGTTCATGTAATCGCCATCACCTAGGTCGTAGGGGTTCTCGTGGGCCTCATCAGGCAGATGAAAGTCTCCATAGTCAGTAAGGACACTTTTGATTGCTCCATTGTGGTAACAGCCCTGAGAATGCTAGGAGGAGGAGACTGGCTGAAAAAATACAAAATACCTCAAACAGAAAATAAATTAAATATCAATAAACAAATCCAAATGTAGCAATCAGTTCTATATAGTTAAAGCGGAGTTCCACCCAGGGGATACTTTTAAAAAAAAAAATACCCCCGGGACAGTCAGGGCTAGTACATTCCACAATGGCTAGCCTCTGATCTGTCCCGGGTTGCACTTACCTTTTAGGAGAAATACTTACCTTGAAAAAAAAAATTCTCCAGCGCTGCCATCTCAGGTGTGGGCAGCTTGAAGCCAGCGCGATCCTCTTCGGCGTCCTCTTCCTTCTTCTTCGGTCCCACGATGCACTGCACCGGCCCCGCCGTCACTTCCGGTGCGCGCGCGTCATCCCTCCACAGCTTCTGGGCATGCCCAGAAGCTGTTTAGAAGGGAATGACGAGCGCGCGCCGGAACTGACGTCGGGGCCGGTGCAGGCGCAATGATTCCTGGGAGCGATGACGTTCAGCTCCCAGGAATCATTGCAAAAGCCAGGAAGTGACGAATCGCCGCGGCCGCCGAGGGGAGGAAGAAGGAAGTAAGGTAAGTATATTTTCTCTACAAGGTAAGTAAAAAAAAATAAAAATTGCGATTATCCATTTGTTTTTCAGGTGACCCGGAGCGAGAAGATGGAGGTAAGTATAAAATTAGGGTGGAACTCCCCTTTAAAACACAGCTGTGCGCCCTGCGCACTCCCGACACAGTTATCAGTGGGTAACAAAAATCTTTTCGATCATGTAATCGCCTTGACATCCAATCACAACGGGCACGTGACCATAAACCCTGCTATGCCTTCCGGCATCTGAAACCTTTTAAAGGGCCAGAAGGCAACGGCACAAGGGGTTTAAGTGACCCTTCTGAGCAGGTGGGCGAGTTGAGACCAGGATCACAGAGAGACTTTGCTATATTATCCCCAGGAGTTTGGGGAAGCGCTGTTGACCTATCCTTATTTGTAGGTCATTATTGCAAAGTGGGGGCACAACCTTAGGCCAGTCATACACTGAGCAAATGGGTTGCAGGAAAGAAATTTGCTTGATTCCCCCATCAACACAAACAGTGGTGATGTGGGAATCCCTCCTGCTGAGCCATTGTCTGCTCCTGGCGAGGATGGGGGGGGGGAGCTGGGAGAAGACAGTGATTACTGCTAGCAGCCGCTAGTGATAATCTAAGGTAAAACCCAGCATGCTGGTTGTACCCATATTGATCGATCAACTTGGTACATTCAGCCTGCCCATACACGGTTCAAATTCCTGCTGAAATGGACGAGTTTCGAACCCTGTATGGCCTTGTCATTGTTTGAGGTGGTGCACAGTAGTGTGAAGAGTATTTACAGAACTGGGATTCAGGCCTTTACTTACCTGTGGGAATTTGGGATTATGGAAGCATGCATTTCAGAGACTATATTGGACATATATGGGACAATTGCTTCACTATATAGGACTGATTGCTACATCTTGATTTGTTTATTGATATCAAATTTATTATGTTTGATGTATTTTGCAATATGTTTAAGTGTCGGTTCACACTATGGCGATCCGACTTTGGGGGTGACCTGTGAAATCACGTGCACCGCGACTTCGGTGCGACTTGCACAGACTTCACATAATGGAAGTCAATGCAAGTCACTGCGATGTCGTCCCCCGAAGTAGTACAGGAACTATTTTTTGAGTCGCTCCTATAAGAATGGTTCCCGTAGCACAGAATGGACCGCGACTTGTCAGCCTGACAAGTCGCGGTAGTGTGAACTGGGACTAAATAAGCACAGCGGACACTGTTGCAAGGGATATTATTCATTTTTTAGCAGTGCAACACATATATTTTTATTTTATTTTACATTTTGGTGATGAACAGACACTGGGGTGTCTGCAGAAGCTGGATTTCACTTTATTTCTCTTGTTTAATAGTGGCAACACATAAGTATTTTTTTAATTTATTGGCTGAAAAAAATGCACTAAAACAATTGTGTAGTGCATCTTTAGGTGCTCCAATTTAAGCCTACGGGGCCAAGAAAGCATGATTATGCCCCAAAAATAGCTCAAGCTCCGGCGTAAACAGGCACCACAGAATATAATTGGAATCTTTATTTTGAACATTGTCGTGCTTTAAGAAATGCGGCAAATCTCTTGGATGCGAATAGGGGCTTACATGGGCTGACAAGAGAAGAGTCGTAGACCAGACTGAACATGGCTTAGCGATAGCAAGGCGCAGTTTGATCCACCGGCAATAATTCAATTCTGGTCCAACAAGGAAAACCAGTAGAAATAGGTTTAATGAATTCTTTAAATAAAAGACAGCAGTTTATCGTATGAACCATATCTTTGATTGATGACGCGCTGGCAACGCATGTGGGCACCGGAAAGCTCATGCTATACTAACCAGGGACTGGGGGGTGTGATCCTTCAGGATGCCACAGGTTTGCTTTAAATCCAAAATATCAGCTAAATAGCGATATTTAAAAACAGATTACTACTGCTACAGCAATGAACTCTATTGTCCAGGTAAACTTCCTGAAATTGTTTAATCTTTTGTTTTCGATGCAATTAGATCAGGCAATTAGGCTACTCTTGCTCAAACAGATTGACTTATTTGCCAAGATTCTCTCTCTTGATGAGAGATGCTGTGGACTCATTACCAATAATTACTGGATAAGATACAAATATATGTGATTAAAGACTCTCTGCACTAGTAGTGGAACAAGTGTCTGGGCTATGCAACTGCAATACATCATTTAGCAAGAAATATAGGAGCCAATGTGAAATGTCCTCATACATATGCATGAGAGCCTAGCATGGATGCTGATAAACAAATTAAATGCTATTGGGTCATTTATGTGAAAAATTGGGAATAGCTTATGTATATAGCTTAAGCCATTAGTGCAATGTATTGTAATCGGTCAAGGCAAATTAACACATTCAGGCTATTGTCCTATTATTCAATAGAAGAATGAGCAGGGACCTTAACACCATTCGTCTCAAAAAAACTTGAACTTACAGTCACCCTGCTGGTTCCTTTCCTAGGGCAAATGAAAAGTATTTATGAATCAATGATCATTGAGCAAGCAACCTGCAACGTGGTATTCTTATGCAGAAAAAGCTTATGGTTGCTTGGAGCAAGTAAAAACATGGATAGAAAATACCAGAAATGCACTATGGCAGTATGCAAAGCACTGCAGTCTTAAAATGATGCCAAGATGCAGGCAATATTTTCAGTGAGTTTACTAGCAGTTTATAGTTCTAGCTTTCAATGACTCTATAGGAGACGAAAGTGAGTACACCCCTCACATTTTTGTAAATATTTTATTATACCTTTTCAGGTGACAACACTGAAGAAATGACACTTTGCTACAATGTAAAGTAGTGAGTGTACAGCTTGTATAAGGGCTCTTTCACACGGCCGTTCAGTTTTTTTTTCCCGCTTCGATGCTTTTTTTTTTTTTACACGGAGCGGATGACACTTGTGTCATCCTCTCCGTATGTCCGCATATCATCCCATCCATTTGTCTATGGGCATTGCGGATGTCAGCGGATGACACCGCTGACATCCGATTTTGCATTCGTTCCGTTTTTTTAAACAGAACAAAAATAGGGTTCTGTTCCGTTCCAAAAAATGGAACAGAACTGAAAGGACGAAAATCGGATGTCAGCGGATGGTATTCCGCTGACATCTGCAATGCCATTGACATACATTATGTCCGCAAATCATCCGCAAAAAAAATAGGATGATATACGGACATGCGGAACGCCCGTGTGAAAGAGCCCTAACAGTGTAAATTTGCTGTCCCCTCAAAATAACTCAACATACAGCAATTAATGTCTAAACCACTGGCAACAAAAGTGAGTACACCCCTCAGTAAAAATGTCCAAATTTAGCCCAATTAGCCGTTTTCCCTCTCCAGTGTCATGTCACCTATAAGTAGAACATCACTTTTAAATAGCCTGGCCATTAAAATAAGGAAAGAAGTGTAAGTGCTTCCTATGAAATCAAGTTCACTTTCTAAACCAGCCTTTTCCAACCAGGATGCCTTGACGTTTCTTCAGGGGTGCCTTGGTAAATTGCCTAGAAATTGCCCAAAAGTTGTATACAAGTCGGTGTATGGGTGAAGCCTGCCTTTTAGTTACACAAAGCCACAGATTTTCATTGTGCACCATTACAACCTTCTAGCTCCCGATGTAACGTTAAAAAACTCTACCCCATGAAAATTCCCTACCCTCATCACTTCCTGTGCACGAACATCATGCATCAGCTGAGCCGCTTCCCAGTGCGCATGCTCAGGCAGTAAATGATCGGCTCACACCGGAAGGGACGAGGGTAGGGAATTTTCACGGGGTAGGGTTTTTTTAACGTTACAACGGCTTCCCGTGAAATAACCATACCCTCGTTCCCAGTGCTTAAAGCGTTGGGTTAGCAAATTATGTCGGCTTACCATGAAAATACCCTACCCTCGTTCCCCGGTGGGTCGAGGAAAATGTAAAAGTGTCTCCGAATAGAGGAAAATGTAAAATATATAAATATATTTTTTTTATCATTCCATTTCGATAACTATATATACATTTTCTTCCATTAGGAGGCACTTTTAAATTTTTCTGGACCCGCCGGGGAACGAGGGTAGGGTATTTTGACGGGAAGCCGCAGCTTTAAGGACTGGGAAGGAGGGTAGGGTTTTTTCACGGAAGCCGCGATCATTTACTGTGCGCGCATGCGCACTGGGAAGCGGCTCAGCTGATGCCTGACGTACCCTCACCGTAAGTGACAAGGGTAAGGAATTTTCACGGGTAGGGTTTTTCAACGGAACACTGGCATCCTAAACACCAATGGCATCATCAGTTGATAAGGAGGATGTCAGTCACCTACAAAGCATCCTTGTTTAACCCTCCCCTGCCCCTCTTCATGAGCGTAGGGGGTCACATTAGCTGAGTGATATAAAAAAAAAAAAAAAAAAACTTAGGGTAAAGAGAAAAACATTAGTGTACTAGTCAGTAAAGTACCAGTTTGCAAAAGTGTAGTTGCTTTGGAAGAATAAATCACCTCCAACGTTGGGTATCCTACTTGGATTAGGGAATGTTGCTGCATTATGTGAAACTATTAGAAGCTTTTTTTCATTTTTTGGATAGGGTGCCCTAAGATTGTCCATAAATTTTAAAGGGTGCCTCAAGACTGTCCATAGTTCTTAAGCCTCGAGATTGTCCATAATTCTTAAAGAGTGCCTTGACTGAAATATGAAAGATGCAAAGATAGCTACATAAACCAAAAAGGAAACGTCCTTTAATGCACATAAAAGAATAACATACCTGAAACATATTAATGATGCCAAATAAAAGCTAAAATAAAAAGTGCTTCACTTTTTCAGGGGACAAGAGTAGTTTTCTAAATTAAAAAAATATTATCATGGGTTGGGGGGGGGGGGGGTAATATAGTTTATAATATTTAACAAGACAGAATGATGAAAATTGGTTGACTTAAGGCCCGTACACACGTACCGATCGTCGGCATACAAACGTCGGTGGACGAAGGATCTGCCGATTGTACGCGTGTTAGTATGGTGCCTCCGACAGATGTCTGCGCACAATCCGCGGACAAAAGTCTTTCTTGCAAACATGAAAATTTTTGTATGCCGACACCAGAACGGACGATTGTTCGCCTGTCAGTACAGAATTCGGCCGACAGACCGCAGATTTGCAAGACTGGGCATGCTCAGAAAATTAAAAACACAGGGAAAGTTAACCATTACATGACATCACTTCTGCAGTCAGCTGAAGTCTGCAGACAAAATTCTTGTGCTGTCCTTGTGCTGTCTTTGCACTTTTCAACAGACACCGACATCCCGGGGAGAAAAGACGAACATTTGTATGCCGACCATCGGTACGTGTGTACGGGGCTTAAGAAAAAAAGTCACATTTCTGTAAAGGAGGCTGAATCACTAAAAATATTTAAGTTAATGGCATTTGGCTAAATTGTCTAAATGATATTGTATTACAATAAATTGGATCTAGGCAATATGTAATAAAATATAAAATGAGCTTTGGAACAGATGTGATCACCACCACATGACTTCATTTTCCATCCTGATCACCAGGACTTACTTTTAGCATATAGTCGTATGTGTGATTAGTACAGAATAAACATGACATGCCTAAAATTTGACCCCTTTATGAGTTCCTTAATTAATCACACTACTAACAGAAGAACTGCTTAGCAAATGAAGTTATCCTTTAACTATTGCACTACTCAGCTAACCTAACCACGTGTTCCCGCTATACGATGTATAGTAACAGAACTGTTAATGGATAACCCAACTAAGTTCAAACTGGATAACGCTTTAATGGCTATTTTTATGTACTGACATCCCAATCTTTTAGCACCATATCTTTTATAGAAACAAGGCCTTTTAAAGGAAATATTGTACAGGGCTATAAAAAATACTAGTTAAAATTCACACAAAAATTCACACAAAAATGGTGAGTCCTGATGGAATACAGAATGGTAGGTTAGATGGAAAAAAAATGGCTCGTTCTACACCAGCGGACCAATGGGGTACGACTGTCCGTTTTTCGGACGGGCCCAATGGGACCACCCATTGTTCTCTATGGGGTGGTGGATGTCAGCGGATATGTGCCCACTGTCACCTGCCGCCATCCGATCCAGTCCGCTAAACACAGACAGATGGGAATACGTTCACTAACCATCCAGCGGATCAGATGACAATCGGATAGAAATGGACATTTCCATTGGACTGCCCCAAAGAGAACAGCGGCCTGTGTCTGTGTCTGCTCTTAATAGTGCAGTGGACACAGATCTGTCATCCGCCTGCTCAGAAGGGATCAGCAGAGAGATCCCCTTCTTAGCAGGCAGATCCCCTTGGATGGTTTCCGCTCCATCTGAAAGGGGCCTAAAGGGGAGATTTACTAAAACTGGAGCACACAGAATCTGGTGCTGCTGTGCATAGTAACCAATCAGCTTCTAAATTAAAAAAAGAAATATGGGGATTCCTTTTTTCCCCATGTATACTTACCTAGGTGGCTGCAGTATCGGTTCGATGGTGCATCTGTCCCCTGGCACTGAGATCCAAGTGATAGAACACTGCTGATCGCTTGGTCCCGACAGCTCTCTGCTCTGTCTCTCCTCTCTCATTGGAGCGCTGGGCTGTGGAGGGGTGGGGAGTGGCCGGCTCAGGCTCTCAGTGGCTTGTAGAGAGGCTGAGCCGAGTGTCGGTCCAGGCACCTGGCGAATCACGACTCCTGGTTGTGATGACGCGGTGCCTAGACCAACTTCTGTGACGTCAGCAGAAAGCGGACTTCAGACCGTTCTCTGCTGAAAACGGGTCACAGGAGAGAAGAACGAACTGCACTCCTGTTATCCATAGGAGACGTACAGCCAAACCAGCTTTAGCTGTAAATCTCCTTTAATGAAGCTACAGCTAATCAGCTGGCAGGATTCTATTAGAAAGCCCAAAGAAGGTGAAAGCCTTGTTACTGTGGGAAGATGTTTATGACACTGAAAGAAGCACTGTACGTAAAATGCTAAAGTGCAGCTAATTAATTGTTAAGCCCCCTAACAGGCCGAACCAGCTCTTTCTCTAATCAAATGCCAAGTGTTTTGTAACAGCAGCACAAAAGACAGATTTGTCTTGTACAGAGAAAACTGAAATCAGAAGGATTAGAAGTTAACCATGTCCAATCTCATAAATGCCATTAACATAACAGATCAGACCTCAAGTAAGCAACATTTAGGTCTATTTGCAAAGGCGCAAAAAACGCTGACATGAAATGGGGGATTTTCCACTTTTTTTTTTAGAAGAAGATAAATGGCTCAGACATATCTACACAGGAGCCCCCCCCCCCCCCTTATCCACAATACCCCCCCACCTTAACCTAACATGCAACAGAACGCCATTGACTTATTGTTATGTATGCTGATTTTGCATATTCAGGCTGCCAATACATGGACAGGTCTCTCATCAGTGATGAGAGATAAGAGAACTGCTTGCCAATAAAGTGATTGGCAAGTAGAGCTCAGGGACACAGAGCATGAGCATTCTCACTCACATGGTAAAAATTCTCAAACATTGTTGCTATAGCTTGGAAGGTTGCACGGTTTGATTACTAAAGCCAATACTTGTAGTCCATTTGGTACACCAGCAATTATTCAGTCTGTATTGGTTTAAGGAAAGGGAGGTTAGGAGGGTTGGTGCGAAAGGGGTTCCTTTTTTCGTCCATTTTATTTTTATTCTATGCATGTGATGAAAATGTTCAATAAAATCGGATTTAAATAATTGTATCAGTCAAATCAATTTAGAACACAGGCTTCTACTGGGTCCCATTCCATTTAGGACTCATGTGCAAGGGGAATTTCTTAAACAACTAAAAGCAACTCAGATGCTCTGAAGAATTTCAAAGCAGCTCCCTGAGCAGCAAAGGTAAATTGAAGCAAATCAAAAGCAAGTTAAAGAAATTCAGAAGTACCTATAGAATATTGAATTAGACTCACTTCTAAGTATAAATTTGGCCATAAATCCTTAATTTGTTTATTCAGGCACCATGAAGTTACACGTTTTAATAAAATTGAAATGGGCAAGCTGTAATAATACTTTGTGAAATCTAACATTGGGGCTTTTGGTCCAAGAGACCATAAAGTGGACCATTCGAAAAGGTGAAGATCTGCTCTGTTATTGGGAACATCTGGGAACATCAGGAGATATTATTGGTCCATGCACACTGGCTTAAAAACCTGCCAGTTACCTTGCTAGAAAATGCAGTATAAAAAAGGCTCAGATTTAGCGTTTTTGAGTCTGCGTTTAACAGCTTCTAGCAGCCTTTAGAAGCGTTAGCTTTTATAAGCATTTTTACAACAAAACATTAGGTAAAAAACAAAACAAAAACTGGGTGTTTGCATGCAGAAGTATAGCAGTGTTTAGCTTAACTCTAGGAGCAGATTTTTTTTTTTTAAGCTAGCGTGCATGGACTCTTAATGTGTCATTAATCGAACATTTAACATTAATCTAAAAAAAATTATATTATATATATATATATATATATATATATATATATATATATATATATATATATATTTATTTTTATTCTTTTTTCTAAAACTGCAACTGAAAAATAGCACGCTTCTTGTGCCTAGGCACATCTGTAGCTACAGCCTCATTTAGCAGCTGTATATCTGGAGTGTCAGATCTAAAAAAGGTGCTGCTGCTGCCTCTGACTGAGTCGCCGGAGAGTTTTTTACTATTATTTTAGCTTGCTATTCTCCTTGCTGGAGACAAAGCTGTATCTAATAACCTGCAGACAAGCATCTCCTGGATCTTTCTTGATTTATGCTGAATATTTGTGCTTTATAAACTTCTACCGCTGCTGATGATTCTTTCATCAGATCTGACAGATGGAAGAACAGCCCTGCCTCCTTCAAGATGGGAAAAGTTCAGCTGCACAAAGACCACAGGCTATAATGGTGACTAGTTATTTGCGTTTTTTTTGGACACGTTCCACAGTTTAGGTTCTGTTTAAGGCCTCATTCACACAGGTGCTGTTTATGCATCCCAAGTTGGCAGGTACTGCATGCAAGCAGCCAATTCAAATCTATGAGGATGCAGCTGCTGCATGAGCACAGTCACTCATCCTGTGACAGGAGTGAGGGTAAGTGGCCCAGAATGCACACTGTCTCCATTTGGGCCTGCTAACCCACACCTGCATGTCTGTTGCATTTAGGACCAGCAGCTGTGTCTGTGCAGTCTCTGTATCCTCACAGACTGGAATGGGCTGCTTGCATGCAGCACCTGCCATTTGGCGCCAAGCACTCCCAGAACAGTTACAGGCGGCCAAGGGAGGACTGGGCCAGGGGGGGCAAATGCCCCCTAGGCTGCTCTGATACCCCGTAAAAAGGCTGCACCACTTCTGCCACAGTCATGCCTAAAGGATTTCTGGTGAAAAGAAGAAAAAAGAGTCATTGCTGCTGACCTACTGAGTGCAGGTTGAAGACAAGGACAAAGCGCAGTCTCCCCCTCCCCAGCATGGATGGTGTAAACTGTGTCTCAGCAGAGGCCTGTTCCATGCCCCACTGAAGAATCTTCTGCCCTGGCCAGCTCCAACTGAGCTGTCCCAGCTCTCCCCAACCTCCCCCTGCTGGCCAGGTCGGGAACCCGGATTCAGCTGGTAAGTAGAGAGTATCTGGAGCAGGGCTTAAGCTTGGAATGGGGGTCAGGAGGAGGATTGGGAGAGTGGGGTGGGGGGGGGGTGTTGAGGGAAAGTGGGAGGGGGGGTCGAGTTACTGCACCATGGGCCTCTGGTTTGTACTTGCCCCCTTGGCTGAAAGTTGCCAGTCTGCCCCTGCCGGCGGCTAACCTTAAGCTGCCAATCTCCATTTGGGATCGGGCAATTTCTGACCATGTGATCGCAGTTACAGCCAATCACGGTGGTCACATGACCATAAGCCCCACCCTGCCTCCAAGCATTCTAAACCTCTTAAAGGGCTGGCAGGCACAGGCTCCAAGGGGTAAAGCCAGCCATAGAAGGTTTTAATCTTAGCCAGTTCAACAGGAACCATCTGAAATTCCAACCATGTGCAGGCTGAATGTACCAAGGTTGATCGATCGACAAACTTCGGTATAACCAGCCTGCCTGATTTTACATACGGATATTGTTAGCAGATGTTCTAGCTGCTAGCAATATTCACTGTGTTTTCCTGGCAGGGGAAGCTTCCCCTGCCCCCTCGCTGGTTCTGCAGGAGGGATTCCTCTGTGAACTTGATCTGTGTTGATGTGGGAACCAAGCGCTTTTCTTTCCTAAAACCCATCTATAGCCGGCCTCAGAGACGCATAAACTAACGACCTGTTCATAGTGTACAAGCCACAGCCCCAGTGTGAATGAGGCCTAATTCAGAACATTTATAGAAACCAGTACAAAACATCACAAATACGTCTCCTGTACCGCACCTTTTCTAGGTCACAATCCTCGTTAGCCATTCAGTGTTTCAGAACCACGTCACATTTTAATGAATGCATTGAACAACATAACCCCCTTCTCCTACAATACTGGAAAGAATAAAGTCTCTAAAATAACTGCACAAAGTCAGTCTGTCTTCCATATTTGACATTTTTATCTTGGAGATTCTCTGTGCTGGAACATGATTATTTTATCAGCTGAAATGCAGCTTCAAAAGTGATGGAGCACATATCGAATGCTGGCTTGGGGAAGATTTTGCAGATGAATTTGATCAGAGTATCAATAAAACACATAGCTTTTGTAACAGTAATAAAGGGAAGATAGAAGATGTAAGAGGAACACAGCACTTTTGAAGTTTAGCTTGCCGCAACTGCTTTCTGTTCTTCCAAATGTAATAAGATATTCAACAATAGATAGATTGCTTTTACATATAGGACATTTGTAAGGCTGCCAGAGAGAACTGCCTGAGTAAAAAAAAGAATAAAAATAATGGAGGTTGCCATTGTTGACCACTTCTAAAAATGCTTGTTGCTTGGCTGATTCTCTTGCTTTAAAACCTTTAATGAAGGGCCTGTACTGAGCATGCAAATAGGAACTTCTGCCATTTCCCTGATTTACAAATTTGTGTTGGGTCAGTGAGAGCAAAAGGGATCTGCTTGGGCAGTAGAAGTTTACATCTGGTGACTACGTTATTATCAAATCTTTCATTATTAAAGTGTATGTAAAGGCAAGCTTTTTTTCATGCTAATAAAAAATGGCAACCGATCGCACACAGGCCGCCAGCTCACTGTGACTAAATTAAAACCAGGTAATGTAAGATGGCTTCACCTCTGCTCTCCACCCACAGAAAAGGTCTCTCAGACGCGTTTCACCACCTAGTGGTTAAAATCATTGATGCCAATGAGGTCCTCAACAACTAAGCCCACTAGGGGGTAAAACACGACCTCTCCTATAGGTGGAGAGCAAAGCTGAAGCCACCTTACTTTACCTGGTTTCATTTTGGTCACAGTGAGTCTGCACCATGTGTGCAATTGGTTGCAATTTATCTGTAGATAGCAAGGTATATTAGATTTTGTTATTTTAAACTTTTTTTTTAATTACATTTCTTCAGTTGCTTCCTGGTTTCTAGGCTAGGCCAAAATTAGGTCACACATCCCAGGAGTCTTCATGGGCATTTTTTTCTTTCAACTGGAGGAGGGGCTTTCTCAGCTAAGCACACCCTACCGCCTGCAAGCCAGAGCTATAGGCAGATGGATTCCAAGAAGTAAATGCTACACGAATCATCTGCCCTTACACAAGATGGCCACGATTATTACTGATTATTAAGGGGTGTTTTTCAAAGTGATTTCTCAACACAAAAAAGCATTTAGACATGGATGGATTGAGGAGTTTGCTGTGAAATTTAAAATAAATTAAAAAGCTTTTTCAGTTTGTGTTTCTCAGATACAGTTTATTTCCGCTTTAAAGGTCTAAAGTTTTTCAATAGGGACAACCTGTTCCAGTGACATTTGGCAGTTCCCCTCACTTTAGGGAGACTTTCTCTGGCTTCCAATTGTCTCTTTGCCAAATACGTAAAAGGTTAGGTCACCTTTTTACAAAAAGTGAAAAAAGGTGAACTAACTCAAAACACACTCCCCACAACCCCAGTCCCCGCTGCACTTAGTTCATTCCATGATTTTCTCAGAATATGTAGTGGTCTGGACATTTGAAAACTGCAGAATACAGCTAGGTAGCCTCATAATGCTTGCTATGGTGATATGGTGAGCAGCCGTTGAGGAGCATTGTTACCTGACCATGCTGACCAATGAGAACCTCTCAGTGCCTTCTTTGTTCTTGGACAGTGTCTGGAGGAAAGAATGATGCAGAAGAGTGCAAATGCAAGGAGCATCAAATGCCCAGATTGACTAGTATGGGTTGTGAAAGATTCAAAGGAGTTAAGCACAGCAGGGAACGTTGGGTGTTGCAAGTTGGTTTGTTATTTAATTATTTGTGAAATTATTTGATTCCCCGATTAATGGTAAACTGTATGGATGGATGACTCTCTCCTACCAGTCATTGTATTCTGATAAACGGTCACTTGCAACTGTTAGAATATAGGAACATTGACTCTAATCTGTCTTTTCAGGCCCACATCCAATCCCTGTCCAAATCATGCCGCCTCAACCTCTGCAACATCTCCAGAATATGCCCATTTTTAACCAATGAAACCACTAAGCTTCAAATTTACTCCCTGGTTTTCTCTCACCCTGAATACTCTCTCTGAATACACTCTTCATTGGATTTCCTTTACATAGGCAATCCCCCCTTCAGTCCATCATGAATGCTGCTGCCAGACTCATCCACCTTATCAACTATTCAGTGTCTAGTACCCCTCTCTGCCAATCCCTCCACTGGCTTCCACCTACCCAATGAATAAAATTCAAAGTATTAACAACAACCTACAAACTTTGCCCCCAAATACATCACTAACCTGGTCTTAAAATAACAACCAAGACGCTTTTTGGTCTTCCTAAAACTTCCTGTTTTCTAGCTCCCTTGTCATCTCTTTCCATGCTCGCCTCCGGGACTTCTCCCGAGCTTCTCCCATCATTTGGAACTCCCTACCATAATCTGTCCGACTATTTCCTAATCTATCCATCCCCCCCTCCTCCTCTCTCCTCCCCCTCCTGCTCCTCCTCTCCTCCTCCTCCCCTCTCTCTCCACCCTCCTCTCTCTCCCCCCTCCTCCTCTCCTCTATCTCCCCCTCCTCTCTCCCCCCTGCTCTATCTCCCCCTCCTCCTCTCTCTCTCCCCCCCTCCTCCTCTCTCTCCCCCCTCCTCCTTCTTCTCCTCTCTCTCCTCCTCCTCTCTCCCCCCCCCCCCATTTCCTCTCTCCCCCCTCTCTCTTTAAAAAAGCCTATCCTGCTTCTAACTAATACACTGTGTTTTTACTTTCTCCATCAGCTTATTCTCCAGTTTTTAACTTTTGTATCACTTGACCCTCCCTTTTATTTTGTAAGCTCCAATGAGCAGGGCTCTCTGATTCCTCTTATACCAAACTGTATTTTAACTGTAATGCCTGCCTTCATTTTGTAAAGCACCGAGCAAACTGTTGGCGCTATATAAATCCTGTATAATAATAAAAATAATTGACTGCATCTGATTGCATGCAGCTTCTGTTTGTCCAACAATTTCTGGCCTGGCTTCTTTGATTTTCCGATCATAGCATGTCAAGTGGGAGGATGCGGATAGGGCCACCCCTGGCTCAAATTTAGATGGTTCTCTCCATGTATGGCCAGTTTTATACCTTCAAAGTTCCCATTTCAGAGGAAGGTGTCAACTCTACCTTTGTAACCGATACAGAAGGAGTTTGATTATTTACTGTAGTATTATGGAGAGGAGGTTAATTTTCTTAGGAAAATGCCATGCAAAGGCTGCAATGAGAATTGATGAAGGGTGCTGCACTGGTTCAGCCTCCTAGACTGGGTCAGATGTATATTCCGTTGCTGGGCCTTTATTTCACATCAAAGCATTCTTCTTCTTTCCTGACCACACACAACAATGAAAGCAGCCCTGCCCAACATCAATTTGAAGAAACAACAACAATACAGAGACAATAACCTTGCAAATTCACACATACAACTAAATCCCTCTGTGGAGTAGAGTGATTTGTCACTTAGTTTGTTTACACAAGCACTACAACGAGTTAACAGCTTGCTCATTACCTAGTAAATTACAGGTCCCCTTAATATCAGCAAACCTTTCAAACAGTCAAAGTTGGATAGACAGTAGTGACAGTTGCCCATGTAAACGAACACTTACTCACACAACATAACAAAAACGGTTTGTGTAATTGGCAATTACCACAATGCTGTGAAATATGGTGTCTATCTGTTATATATAGGACCAGCAAAAGTGTGCCCATTCGTTAAAAGGATCTGCATACGGAGGGGTTTCTTCATTGCAGTGCCAGAGAGAACAAAGGTGTGCATTAGTACAATGGCGGGGAGTGCTGAGGCATACATTGATGCAGTGGCATCAACTGCCCAGGTGGGTATGGTACAGTGGCGAAGTAGGAGAGGGCGTTTAGAGAGCAATATTAAGGGGGGGGGGGTCGTGGTGCAGTAGTGACAGTTGGGGTAGGGTGTGCAAGTATGGGACGAGGGTGGAGGTCATCTGCAATGGTGAGAGCGTAGGGTATTGGGGGGGGGGGGCTGGTGTTAAGGCGCAGTGGTGGGGAGGTTTAAGCCATGGTGGTGAAAAGGGAATTGAAGGCACAATGGGGGAAAAGGGGTGGTTGCAGGAATGATGTTGAGTGATGCCTCCACAAGGTTTTGCCAACTATAACTCCAGATCCAGTCCATGGAGACGGGATGGAGATTAAAATAGGAAAGTTGGTAATGTGAGCTGCCAGGCCCAAATAGCAGACTTATGACTCACATACCAGCCATCCTGTCTGTCTCTCCTCTCCCCTTGTCCATTCACAGACTGCTTTGTATTCTGTGAATGGGTTCACAGAATACAAAGCCTTCTGTGAAAAGACAATGAAAGAGGGTTAGGCAAACAACGGGATGATGGCTGCGTATAAAACCTTGTATGCACAATGAGAACATCAGAGTAAGTATCGTCCGTATTGTTTGTTTTTTTGCATGCTAGTCTCATATCAAAAATGAAGATTTTACTAGAGTTATGAAAATTCCCGTACATTCTCATAGGACAGAAAACAACTTCGGAAGTGATGTAATGTGTTGTGTAGTATTGTAATGTATTCTTTGGTTTACAAGCATGCAAAGTCTTGGTCTCCTGATTTTTTTCCGGACCAATACTGTAATGATTAAATGAAAGTCGTTCGTTCTGGTACTGTACGAGAAAAAATGCTGTGTTTGTCCCTTCGGGTAATTTCACATGAACGGATCAGATTATAAAACCATCGTTTCGAAAGCATTGTCGTTCCCACTGACAATGGGAGTTTTTGAGACAGGTTGGAAAGGTGCCGCAAAAGGCCTACATGTAAGGCATACAGTTTTCTGACCTACTGGGGACCCTAGAATGCAATTTTTTTTTTTCTCGAAAAGGTGAACTAAAGGCCGTAGAGGATCAGAAAATCGCACGAAAAATACCCTTTTCGAAGCGATCGTACGATAATCTGTTTGTTAGTACACAACTTTCGAGAGCCGATCACGACAGTTCATCTGATATTATCCGAAGGGACAAGCATGAAAACTTTTCTCATACGATACCAGATCGTACAAGATTAGTACAGTCTTTGTCCGAAAATACAATACATGACATCATGTCTGAATTTTTATAATTTTTATTCTGTGGTACGAGAATTTTTGTAACTTTAGTAACCTCTTCATTTTCGATATGGAGACTAGCATACAAAAAAAAAAAAAACAGACGGTCATTTGTCTGATAATCTCATTGTGTGTGCGAGGCATTAGCCTTTAAAAAAAACTTCTTTCTTGGGAAAACTGCAATTAAGAAATCTGATTAATTAACAGCAATAAAATGGGAGCAAAGCGAGCATACATGAAAGAAAGGCCAATTTTACCACAACTTCAATACAATATCACTCACCAGATTAACGGTCTGTCAATCTTATTTTTACAAGACAACTGACATTGAACCATAGCTATCTGATTAATTTGCTTCTGCTTTGTTAGCTAGATTAGAAATACTCATAATTCTACACGGCCTGCTAAAACTCCTGAAAGAGAATACATTCTCTCTAAAAGAAAATGATTGAAGTATATTTTTGAAGTCTAGTCACTGAAGGCACATGAATGTTTTATCTCTGTCCGAATGTGCTGTATTTCAGGGTTTTCTTTTGACGGCTTAATAAACCTGTAGCTGTGTTTTGTTGTTTTTTTTGAGTATTTGAGAAGAATATTGAAAAACGTCTCTTATAACAGCTACACCAACCTACAGCCAATGTATATCTGGGATCTGTTAAGGCCCAGGCCTTTTCTGGAACTTTGTGTTTAAAAGTTTAAATCACTATTTTTTGCTAGAAAATTACATAGAACCCCCACTTATTATATCTATTTTTTTAGCAGAGACCCTAGAGACTAAAATGGCGATCGTTGCAATTTTTTTATGACACACAGTATTTGCGTAGCAGTCTGACATTTTTTTGGGAAAAAATACACTTTAATAAATTAAAAACAACCATAACACAATATTTATCCCAATTTAGTAGATAGATATCCAACAGGCCATGCTTTAAAACTGCACACACTCGTGGAATGGCGACAAACTATGGTACCTAAAAATCTCCACAGGCGACACTTAAAAACATTTTTTTACAGGTTACCTGTTTAGAGTTACAGAAGAGGTCTTGCAATAAAATTATTGCTCGCGCTCCAACAATTTCTGCGATACCTCACATGTGTGGTTTGAACACAGTCTACATATGCTCACATGACTTACATATGCGCTCACTTCTGCCCGCGAGCACGGAAGGATGGGGCATTTTACAGTTTTACCTTTTTTTTTTAATTTTTCATATTTATTTTACTTTTTATTTGTACATTGTCCCATTAGTTTATTCCTTTACCACTTTTATTGCTATTACAAGGAATGTAAACATCCCTTGTAATAGAAATAAGGATGATTTATTGGAGGGATCTGGGGTCAATAAGACCCCAAATCTCTTTTACCTTTACAAGCGAAAGGAAAAAAAAAAAAACAGCCACATCAGATCACTCCCAGGCTTTACCAATGGATTAGGTAAGCCTGGGAACGACCGGGAAGTGGCGGGAGGGGAGCAGCTTCTAAAAGTAATCCTCCTGTGAAACTGCCCATGGGACCACTTTTATGTGAAAGAGAACTGGCCATAGTAAAAAACAATACCGGGTTGTTATGGAAGTTAGCTGCTGCCATAACACCAGTATTTAAAGGTGTTGTAAAGTCAGAAGGTTTTTTTATCCTAATGCATTCTATGCATTAAGATAAAAAGCCTTCTGTGTGTAGCAGCCTCCCCAGCACCCCCTAATACTTACCTGAGCCCCCTCTCTGTCCAGCGATGTCCACGAGTCCCTCGGCCGTCCGGGACTCTCCCTCCTGATTGGCTGACACACAGCAGCGGCGTCACTGGCTCCTGCGGCTATCAATCGAAGTCAGTCAGCAAATCAGGAGAGAGAGGGGGCGGGCTGAACAGAAGCTCTGTCTCTGAATGGACAGGCGGAGCTGCAACCTGACTCAAGTGCCCCCATAGTAAGATGCTTGCTGTGGGGGCACTCGATAGGAGGGAGGGGCCAGGAGCTGCAAAGAGGGGCGTGAAAAGAGGAGGACATGGGCTGCTCCGTGCAAATCCACTGCAACAGAGCAGGTAAGTATAACAAGTTTGTTGTTTTTAAAAAAAAAAAAAAAACACGAGACTTTACAATCACTTTAACGTCAAAATAATGTCATTTTTTTTACTATGGGCCGGTCGGCAAGTGGTTAACTGTGTCTGTATTAGGAATGAAGATTTAAAAGATCATTTACATTTGTAGGATTCTCCTATAAGTTATTTGCCTCCCCACTCAGCACCCCTTCAAAAGCCCTATATTGCTCTCTCCATGCTTCAGAAAGGTCCGCGCTGTGTGGTCCACAGGGAGTCACAAAGCTACCACTTCAAACTTTCCAGCTGGCTCTCACTTCCTCGGCTCATGCACGGAAAAATTCCCATTTATTCTTTCGGAGTTGCTGTCTGTCATTGGGAAGCATAGTTAATGGCCCTTCCATAAGAATTAAAGTATAACTAAGGCAAAAACGTTTTTCTAGTTTGGACAAAGAGGAGATGGATTTGAACACCTGGCCGGTTTTTAATTGCCGTCTGTGCCCACGGTAAGGACATTCACCCTCACTATTTGTCCTATTTACCATTATCATTGAAAGTAAAACTCAAATATTGAGTTGTCCCCAGAAAAGAAATAGAGGGGATATCTACAAATAGGGACATTTGTTCTGGTGATCCCCAAGGAATTCTCTAAATTTGCAGATTGCTTCCCACCTCCTGTTTGGCTATCAGACAGGAAGTGAAGAAAAATCTCCGCAATGGGACACAGATGACGAAAAAAAAATCCGAAAGGGGTTATAACTCTTGATACAGTGGCGGAAATTAGTATTTGATCCCCTGCAGATTTTGTAAGTTTATAATAAAAATAAGGGTCTATAATTTTTATCATAGGTGTATTTTAAAAAGTAGAGACAGAATATCAACCAAAAATCCAGAAAAAAAAACACATAAAAACAAATGCTATCAATTAAGTTGCAGTTCAGTGAGTGAAACAAGTATTTGATCCCCAAGCAAAATATGACTTGGTGGAGAAACTCTTGTTGGCAAGCACATGGGTAAGACATTTCTTTGTAGTTAGTGATCAGGTTTGCACACATCCCAGGAGGGCTTTCGGTCCACTCTTCTTTACAGACCTTCTCTAAATCCTTAAGGTTTCTTGGCAACTCAACGTTTTAGCTCCCTCCAAGAATTTTCAATAGGGTTAAGGTCTGGAAACTGGCTAGGCCACTCCATGTCTTTAATATGCTTCTTTTATGAGCCACTTCTTTGTTGCCTTGGCGGTATGTTTTGGGTCAATGTCATGCTGGAAGACCTATCCATGACCCATCTTCAGTGTTCTGGCTGAGGAAAGAAGGTTCTCATCCAATATTTTACAATACGTGGCCCCATCCATTGACCCCTCAAGGCGGCAAAGTCAGTCTGTACCTTTAGCAGAGAAACAGCCCCAAAGCATAATGTTTCCACCCCCGTACTTGACTGTAGGGATGGTGTTCTTAGGGTCATAGTCAGCATTTTTTCTTCCTCCAACAGGGCGAGTTAAGTATAATTTAACCACTTTACCACTAGAGGATTTTGCTGTCTTAAGTCTGGGCCACTTTTTGCGATTCGGCGCTGTGCGACTTTAACTGACAATTGCGCGGTCATGCGACGCCGTACCCAAACGAAATTTACGTCCTTTTTTCCCACAAACAGAGCTTTCTTTTGGTGGTATTTGATCACCTATGCGATTTTTACTTTTTGCGCTATAAACAAAAAAAAAGAGCGTTTATTTTGAAAAAATAACAATATTTTTAACATTTTTATTTTTTTTAACATTTTATATGAAATTCCCCCCAAAAAAATGTAAAAATCTAATTTTTTTAAAATTTTTGGCCAATTTGTTTTCTGCTACCTATGTTTGGTAAAAAAAAAATCACAATAAGCGTATTTTGATTGGTTTGCGCAAAAGTTATTGCGTTTACTAACAAAGGGAATAATTTCTGTCATTTGCGGGACTGCGACATTGCGGCGGACAGATCGGACCCTTGACTGACATTTTTGACACTTTTGGGGGTACCAGTGACATTACTGCAGTAATCAGTGCTATATATATGCACTGTTACTGTAAAAATGACACTGGCAGGGAAGGGGTTAATTTTATTGGAGAGGGAGGGGTTAATGTATGCCTGGTGCTTACTGACGTGTGGGGGGGGGGGGGAGGTGACTGAGTGACACAAGGACAGATCCAGGGTTCAGCTACGCTGAACCCTGCAATCTGACCCTGCCTGTCACTTGGGAGATCCGCCCGCTTGTGTTTACACAGGCGGGCGGATCTCCACACTAGATCCCCGACGATCGGGGAAGAGCGGCGGCAATCACCGCTGCTCCTCCCCTGGCCCGACTCCCGCTGTGACTGAAAACAGCGGGAGCGCGCCGCCGAGAAGGGGGAGTGTCTGACGTAGGTCTACGTCGTCAGACCTACAAGAGCCACTTTGCCGCAGTAGTACTACGGTACTCAGCGGTAAAGTGGTTAAAATACACCTATGATTAAAATGATAGACCCTTCATTACTTTGTAAGTGGACAAACTTACAAAATCTGCAGGGGATCAAATACTTATTTCCCCCACTGTAGCTCTTTTCAAAATAGAAAAAAGTTTTGGACTATAGTTCTACCGTATGCTAGTAGATTTATGAACGAACCTTCATGCGAAAGTTTTTCTCGGTACATTAGAATACTTACAACTGCTCCCCCCTCCCCCCCATTTCTTGCATGTTTTACTAAATTTATTTTTAAGTTGCTTAGAAATAGCATGCAGCCAGTAGTGTGCCTCCCTGATTGAGTTTTAAGAGGCAAAAAACTGGCAGTGAAGATGTTCAAGTGGAAGTAAACCCTCCTATCGTTGTCAGCCAAGGAAGCTGCCATCGTGGCCTCTGTTTGATCTTCAACTGCCATTATGCTGCACATGTGATCAGTTATGACACCAGCCATTGGATGGTTTGACAGTTTGGATGAGAGCACAATCAATGTGACACTTAGCATTCCTGGCATGCCCGGGAATGTAGCTGGTTTTGGAAACGATTAAATCGATGGGTTTACTTCCGCTTTAAGCTGCCATGATACCCTGACTGGGTTATAAACATGCTGCGGCTGCGATGCATTGCTTCGTAGCCAAAACTTATACGCTAGGTCACGTTTGTCAGTGGTACTTTTGCCAAAAATCATCGAATTACGGTAAGTGAATGAGGTTGCACCACAACTGCCCTGCAATTACATGGTTACATAGTCCGGTTGGAAAAAAAAAAAAAAAAGACACAAATCCATCCAGTGCAACCAATAAAAGGGAAAAAAAATAAATCATACAATCCCATATACACAATCAAACCAGAGGCAAAGCATGATCGAATTTCCTCCAGCAGGGAAAAAAATGGAATGTAATTACATGTAATGCATGGGGTTGCAGTGTAGTGGTGCAGGCTTTTTAAGGTGCTGAGGAGGCAAGATATCACCCGTATCCTCCTTTTGAGCCAAAAAATTTGGTTTAATTTTTGTAGCTCCAAAGGATAATAAAAATGAGTGACAGGAAAAATGTCATATTTACCTGACCAAAAAGAAACATTTAAAATCTTTTTTTTTTTTTTTTGTCATAAACATAAAAAAAAAAAAAAAAAAAGTTATATTTAAAACCACAATACATTCCCTTAAAAATGGTTTATTTTTTTCTCTTCGGACAGATGGCTTGAGAAATGAAACCATCTTTGTTCCAGCTTTTACAATATTCCAAAGACATGAATAAATACAAAATAGGATGTTGTTAATAAAATGTCTGGCAATAAGTGCGGCTAAGTCCAAGGCATGACATTTTATCATGTTAGTCTGATGAATTCAGGCTGTGTGGCCACACTAAAACCTCAGAGAGCAGCTGCTTGGGAGAGAAGTTAAGTGGCGTGTTTTATAGGGTTAAAGGGTCACCTCTCCCTGGAATGAAACACTGCTATTTAACTGTATGCATGATCTCTATGGATGACCAAATTCCCTTTGCACTCACTTCAAGTTTCTTTATGCCCATCTACCTCCATCAAAGTATTTACCTCTTGCTGACTGCACAACGCAAATATGCTGCAGCAAGAAATGGTGGGCGTTAATGCCCAGCCATTGCACACAGGCAGACACGTTGGCAGGGCTTTAAATTCCTCCTTTCTTGCCGCAGCATATATGCGTTACACTCTTGGCAAGAGGTTGAATATTTTGATGGAGGTGGATGGGCTTAAACAAGCTTTAAGTGACTGCACTAAGAAAGATAAAATGGGCTCCATCTTATTATTGACAAGAAAATGTTGTTGCTTTGATTTATCTCCGCTGTAACTGTCTCTATAATGTTGCCCATGATTGCTTCTATATCGGTTTTGTTTTGCTTTTTGCAAACAAAGCAGTCCCTATTTTTGAGGTGAGGTAGTCTTCAATGTGCTAAAATGCCACTTAAAATCAGTGTTCTCCAAACGGCGGCCCTTTGTTTGCCTTTATCTGGCCCTTGTGCTACTATTCCTCCCACTGATATTAGGCACGATGCCACTGACACCAATGATGGGGCACGATTCCTCCTGCTAATGCCAATGATGGGGTAATATACCTCCCATTGACATAAATGATGGGGCACAATTCCTCCCGCTAATACCAATGATGGGGTAATATACCTCCCATTGACATAAATGATGGGGCACAATTCCTCCCGCTAATACCAATGATGGGGTAATATACCTCCCACTGACATCAATAATGGGGCACAATTCCTCCCGCTAATACCAATGATGGGGTACTATACCTCCCATTGACATCAATGATGGGGCACGATTCCTCCCGCTAATAACAATGATGGGGTACTATACCTCCTATTGACATCAATGATGGGGCACGATTCCTCCCGCTAATACCAATGATGGGGTAATATACCTCCCATTAACATCAATAATGGGGCACGATTCCTCTTGCCAACACCAATGATGGGGTACTATACCTCCCATTGACATAAAAGATGGGGCATGATTCCTCCCGCTAATACCAATTATGGGGTAATATACTTCCCATTGACATCAATGATGGGGTACTATTCCTCCCATTGACACCAATCATGGGACACCATTCCTTCCACCAATACCAATTATGGGACACTTTTTCTCCTCCTACTGACCACAGGCACTATGTACAGTTGTTTTACTCCCACTGACTACCAAGCCTTAGGAATTATTTACACTGACTCTGGGGCATTCTCTACTCCCAATGGCCACAGTCCAGCCCCCTAATGTCTGAAGGCCAGTAAATTGTGCCCTTGTTTAGAAGGTTTGGAGAACCCCATCTTAAATTATGGACAACAGATTTGGAGTGCAATTTCTCTCTTTGCTGGAGGCTCTGGCATGAGGAAGCAAAGCCTTGCTTCTACTAAGATGGCAACCTCAACTCAAAGACACAGGGAAGAAAGCATGATAACTCAGTAAAGAGGGAAATGTCCACTGCAGGAAGACCACAGGCAATACTGCTGACTACTTCTCTGTCCTCTAGCTGCCTTTTTTCTTTGGACATAGGTTTCAGAGTTCAGGTCCTCTTTAAATAGGTAGTCAGGGGCTGCATAGATCTCACACTGCAGATATACAGCTATGAGGCTGAAGGCATAGGAGTGTCTAGGCCAGACTTTCTTAACCAGGGTTCCTGCAGAGGTTACTAGGGGTGAACAATGACTGATTGATCTGACACTTTCAATCATCACCAATACAAGGGGACAACTTCCAACATCAATGCAGAGGGGCATGTCTTCATTGACCACTAACGTAAGGGTACATTTCTCCACTGTTTGCCAATGTAAAGGGCCATTTCTCCACTGATGGCCAATGTAAAGGGCCATTTCTCCACTGATGGCCAATGTAAAGGGCCATTTCTCCACTGATGGCCAATGTAAAGGGGCATTTCTCCACTGATCTCCAATGTAAAGGGCCATTTCTCCACTGATCACCAATGTAAAGAGCCATTTCTCCACTGATCACCAATGTAAAGGGCAATTTCTCCACTGATCACCAATGTAAAGGGCCATTTCTCCACTGATCACCAATGTAAAGGGCCATTTCTCTACTGATCACCAATGTAAAGGGCCATTTGTCCACTGATCACCAATGTAAAGGGCCATTTCTCCACTGATCACCAATGTAAAGGGCCATTTCTCCACTGAGCATCAATGCAATGGGACACATTTCTACTGGTGAATAGAGTAAAGCTAGCCGTACATTATTCAATTTTCTTTAGGCCAGTCATGCACTGTTCGCATCTCAGTTGGCTCAGCAGGAACCGGCCAAGATTCAAACCTTTATTGGGCAGGCTGAATGTACCAAGTTGATCGATCAACTTGGGTACAACCAGCCTGCTGAATTCTCTTGTGATTATATAGCAACCGCTAGCGATAATCACTGAGAAGACAATGGCCAGCCAGGAGGGATTCCCTCATCAACACCATCTGTGTTGATGGGGAAATCAAGCAAATTTCTTTCCTGCAACCCGTTGCCGGCCTTAGATTTACCTTCAACTAGGTAGTACAAAGGCCTGCCTGATTGCATACAAATTGAAAGTGTTTAGGTTTGACATCATATTCTATGGATTTGGTTAATCTAAGGGCCCTTTTACACTGCGTAGCAAACAATCTCTGTAAAAACGCATATGCTGTGTTTTTTCTGTGTTTCATAGGAGTTTCCTGTGTATTTCTCATGCGTTTTAGGGTTATCTGCACCTGTGAAAAATGTGACTCAAAAACGCAAATCGTGGTGCGTTTTTACCACAGTTTTTCCGCAATTTTCATTGATTTCAATGGGAAAATGCAGCATGCAGGACTTTTCACAGCGAAGTGGTGTGAAAAGTCTCATAGGATTTAAAGTGAAACATTTTTCTGTGTTTCTCCTGCAGAGTAAAAACGCAGGAGAAAAAGTGGCATAAAGGAAAACTGTACAAGAAAATGGTATAATGTATGGGCCAGCCTAAGGAGACAATTCCAATTCCACAGGCTATTTCTAGCTATAATTATTCATTCAATTTCATGACTGTTTTTGTCAGATAGAGCAAGGAAATTTAAAAAAACAAATCTGCTCTGGGTTTCAATTTTAGGTATGCCATATTTAAAACTTTCAACAGCTTACTGATTGTGCTATTTTGCTATGAAATATAGATACAATCATTTTTAGCAGGGTTCCTTAGGACCTTAAGCCCTTGTTCACATTGACTGCGGCTTTGAAATAGTGAAACTTCATCTGAAATCGCACAAATTCAAAGCTGCATGTCAGTGCGACTTGGAAGTTATCTGTGCGGCTTCATGCACAGATGTCTATACAAGTCACCCCTGAAATCGCCAAAAGTAGTATAGGAACTACTTTTTCAAATCCATGGGGCACCGCAAAGTCTGTGTCGCACCGATTTAAGCAGTGTGATTGCTGGCAATAGGATGCGACTTGTCATGCATCCTTGTGCATCGCATGACAAGTCGCTCCAATGTTAACGGGGCTTAAATGATTTTATGATTCCTCTAGGGTAAACAGGCTGAGAAAAACTGTAGGCACCCTCACACACCAGGAAGTGTACTGCTTTTTAAAAAAAAAAAAAAAGAAGGACATTTTATAGATCACATGTGTCAAACACAAGGCCCGCAGGCCCAATTCGGCCCTCTAGGCCATTTCATGTGACCCTCCCACCTCTCCTGCAGCTACCCTCTCATCTCTGTCCCTACCTTCTCTCAGCAGTCGGCAGCAGAGAGGAGGACAAAACTCCTCATACAGATTCTGTACATATCTGTTAAGCTGCAGCACCACCTCATCTCTGCCTCCCCTGATCTCAGGATTCAGAGAACTCCAGCCCTTCTCTGGTCCTCCTTCAGACCCTGCACTTTCTGCTTCCCAGCTTCTTCCAGGAAGCAGCACAAGGTAAAGAGGGTGCACTGTGATGTAAGGGAGGGTGGGGGACCTTTCACTTCTGATAGTAGGGAGCTCTTGACATCTGATGTAAGGGGGAGCGGGGTGCTTCGGACATTTAGTCTTACAGATACAACCGGCCCTTTGAGGGCAACCATATTGCTGATGCAGCCAGCTATGAAATTGGGTTTGGGTTGGGTAACGAGGGTGCACTATGATGTAAGGGAGGGTGGGGGACTTTTCACTTCTGATAGTAGGGGGCTCTTGACATCTGATGTAAGGGGGAGTGGGGTGCTCCAGACATTTAGTCTTACAGATACAACCGGCCCTTTGAGGGCAACCATATTGCTGATGCAGCCCGCTATGAAATTGAGTTTGGGTTGGGTAACGAGGGTGCACTATGATGTAAGGGAGGGTGGGGGACTTTTCACTTTTGATAGTAGGGGGCTCTTGACATCTTTACTAAGGGGGAGTGGGGTGCTCCGGACATTTAGTCTTACAGATACAACCAGCCCTTTGAGGGTAACCATAATGCTGATGCGGACCGCTATGAAATTGGGTTTAACACCCCTGATATAGATCTTTCCGAGTACTGCTTATGCTCAAATAACGTTTCGAATTGTTGCGTGTTATGTTGCAAATCTTTCCTTCTTGATTTTAGACACACTTTACGGGTGGGGTAAAAGGTTGAGCTCTTTATGCATTTCCTGTACTAATATCCCCATCCAAACATAACATCTGAATAATGCACCGGCCCCTCTATTTATCCTGCCAAGATTCGACTTATATGGGAGTTGTACACATTAGAGCTACCCTGAATCTCCATACGTTGGTCCAAGGCCTAAAATAAATCCACTTGTGAATTCTACAGAGTGATAATGCGGCAAAAGACAGCTGACACATTCAGAATGGGCATTTGACCAAATGATTCCAGAAAGTAAGTGTGTTTTACAGCACTGCTTTTTCACATCTACTTACTCACACAGGAACAAAGGAAAATGTGAGTCCTAATCACAGATAGAGAAACAGACTCATAAAGTCCAGGAAATGTGGAAAATCAGAGACGGTGCGAATAGGGTCCTAATGCGTCATCTTACAAGCTCGCTAGGTTTTTTTAGCATTGTTCTCACACAAGAAATTGTTTGGGGAATAAAAATGAGGTCCAAGCAGTCCAACTATCAGATTCTGATATGCTACTAGTTTTTATTATACATTGGTAAAGAAATATATGTTACACTAGTCATCGGTTTGCTGAAAGGAAAAGCTCACCTTAAAGCAGAAGTCCAGCCTAATACCTTAAATTCCCCCCTGCAATGATTAATGTGAGCGGAGTTCAGCCTTATGGGTCAAAATGAAAAAAATCACATTTTTTTTCTCCCTTTATTTTGCAGTATTCAGTGCTGTACATGACTTTAATTCCTCTTCCTGTTGAGTCCAAGAGCAACAAGTGGGTGTGGTTACTGAAAGCCAGTGACATCACTTCCAGGGAGGGACACTGTTCCTGTAAAGCCAGTGGGTGTATACAGAATGGGAGGAGCTGATCATAGGTTCCTGCCCAGTGTTCTCTTATCAGTAAAGATGCATTGTACTTCCTAATTCATGAGAAAATTAAGATTTAATCAACACAGGACACTGTGTGGGGGCACATACAGTATAGCTGTGCTCGGGGGGGAGGGGGAACATATACAGTATAGCTGTGCTCGGGGGGGAGGGGGAACATATACAGTATAGCTGTGCTCGGGGGGGGAGGGAGGGGGAGCATATACAGTATAGCTGTGCTTGGGGGGGGGGGGACATATACAGTATAGCTGTGCTAGGGGGGAGGGGGAACATATACAGTATAGCTGTGCTCAGGGGAGGGGGAACATATACAGTATAGCTGTGCTCGGGGGGGGAGGGGGGAACATATACAGTATAGCTTAGTTTGGGGGGAGGGGGAACATATACAGTATAGCTGTGCTGGGGGGGAGGGGGAACATATACATTATAGCTGTGCTGGGGGGGAGGGGGAACATATACAGTATAGCTGTGCTGGGGGGGGAGGGGGAACATATACAGTATAGCTGTGCTGGGGGAGATGGGGAACATATACAGTATAGCTGTGCTAGGGTGGAGGGGGAACATATACAGTATAGCTGTGTTCAGGGGGGAGGGGGAACATATACAGTATAGCTGTGCTCGGGGGGGAGGGGGAACATATACAGTATAGCTGTGCTCGGGGGGGAGGGGGAACATATACAGTATAGCTGTGCTCGGGGGGAGGGGGAACATATACAGTATAGCTGTGCTCGGGGGGGAGGGAGGGGGAGCATATACAGTATAGCTGTGCTTGGGGGGGGGGGAAATATACAGTATAGCTGTGCTAGGGGGGAGGGGGAACATATACAGTATAGCTGTGCTCGGGGGAGGGGGAACATATACAGTATAGCTGTGCTCGGGGGGGGAGGGGGGAACATATACAGTATAGCTTAGTTTGGGGGGAGGGGGAACATATACAGTATAGCTGTGCTGGGGGGGAGGGGGAACATATACATTATAGCTGTGCTGGGGGGGAGGGGGAACCTATACAGTATAGCTGTGCTGGGGGGGAGGGGGAACATATACAGTATAGCTGTGCTGGGGGAGATGGGGAACATATACAGTATAGCTGTGCTAGGGTGGAGGGGGAACATATACAGTATAGCTGTGCTCAGGGGGGAGGGGGAACATATACAGTATAGCTGTGCTCGGGGGAGGGGGAACATATACAGTATAGCTGTGCTCGGGGGGAACATATACAGTATAGCTGTGTTCGGAGGGAGGGGGAACTTATACAGTATAGCTGTGCTGGTGGGGAGGGGGAACATATACAGTAGAGCTGTGCTCGGGGGGGAGGGGGAACATATACAGTAGAGCTGTGCTCGGGGGGGAGGGGGAACATATACAGTAGAGCTGTGCTCGGGGGGGAGGGGGAACATATACAGTATAGCTGTGCTCGGGGGGGGGGAACATATACAGTAAAGCTGTGCTCGGGGAGGGGGAACATATACAGTATAGCTGTGCTAGGGTGGAGGGGGAACATATACAGCATAGCTGTGCTCAGGGGGGGAAGGGGGAACATATACAGTATAGCTGTGCTAGGGGGGAGGGGGAACATATACAGTATAGCTGTGCTCAGGGGGGAGGGGGAACATATACAGTATAGCTGTGCTGGGGGAGATGGGGAACATATAAAGTATAGCTGTGCTCGGGGGGATGGGGAACATATACAGTATAGCTGTGCTCGGGGGGGAGGGGGGAACATATACAGTATAGCTTAGTTTGGGGGGAGGGGGAACATATACAGTATAGCTGTGCTGGGGGGGAGGGGGAACATATACATTATAGCTGTGCTGGGGGGGAGGGGGAACATATACAGTATATCTGTGCTGGGGGGGAGGGGGAACATATACAGTATAGCTGTGCTGGGGGAGATGGGGAACATATACAGTATAGCTGTGCTAGGGTGGAGGGGGAACATATACAGTATAGCTGTGCTTGGGGGGGGGGGGACATATACAGTATAGCTGTGCTAGGGGGGAGGGGGAACATATACAGTATAGCTGTGCTCGGGGGAGGGGGAACATATACAGTATAGCTGTGCTCGGGGGGGGAGGGGGGAACATATACAGTATAGCTTAGTTTGGGGGGAGGGGGAACATATACAGTATAGCTGTGCTGGGGGGAGGGGGAACATATACATTATAGCTGTGCTGGGGGGGAGGGGGAACATATACAGTATAGCTGTGCTGGGGGGGAGGGGGAACATATACAGTATAGCTGTGCTGGGGGAGATGGGGAACATATACAGTATAGCTGTGCTAGGGTGGAGGGGGAACATATACAGTATAGCTGTGCTCAGGGGGGAGGGGGAACATATACAGTATAGCTGTGCTCGGGGGAGGGGGAACATATACAGTATAGCTGTGCTCGGGGGGAACATATACAGTATAGCTGTGTTCGGAGGGAGGGGGAACTTATACAGTATAGCTGTGCTGGTGGGGAGGGGGAACATATACAGTAGAGCTGTGCTCGGGGGGGAGGGGGAACATATACAGTAGAGCTGTGCTCGGGGGGGAGGGGGAACATATACAGTAGAGCTGTGCTCGGGGGGGAGGGGGAACATATACAGTATAGCTGTGCTCGGGGGGGGGGGACATATACAGTAAAGCTGTGCTCGGGGAGGGGGAACATATACAGTATAGCTGTGCTAGGGTGGAGGGGGAACATATACAGCATAGCTGTGCTCAGGGGGGGAAGGGGGAACATATACAGTATAGCTGTGCTAGGGGGGAGGGGGAACATATACAGTATAGCTGTGCTGGGGGAGATGGGGAACATATAAAGTATAGCTGTGCTCGGGGGGATGGGGAACATATACAGTATAGCTGTGCTCGGGGGGGAGGGGGGAACATATACAGTATAGCTTAGTTTGGGGGGAGGGGGAACATATACAGTATAGCTGTGCTGGGGGGGAGGGGGAACATATACATTATAGCTGTGCTGGGGGGGAGGGTGAACATATACAGTATATCTGTGCTGGGGGGGAGGGGGAACATATACAGTATAGCTGTGCTGGGGGAGATGGGGAACATATACAGTATAGCTGTGCTAGGGTGGAGGGGGAACATATACAGTATAGCTGTGCTCAGGGGGGAGGGGGAACATATACAGTATAGCTGTGCTCGGGGGAGGGGGAACATATACAGTATAGCTGTGCTCGGGGGGAACATATACAGTATAGCTGTGTTCGGAGGGAGGGGGAACATATACAGTATAGCTGTGCTGGTGGGGAGGGGGAACATATACAGTAGAGCTGTGCTCGGGGGGGAGGGGGGAACATATACAGTATAGCTTAGTTTGGGGGGAGGGGGAACATATACAGTATAGCTGTGCTGGGGGGAGGGGGAACATATACATTATAGCTGTGCTGGGGGGGAGGGGGAACATATACAGTATAGCTGTGCTGGGGGGGAGGGGGAACATATACAGTATAGCTGTGCTGGGGGGAGGGGGAACATATACAGTATAGCTGTGCTGGGGGGTAGGGGGAACATATACAGTATAGCTGTGCTGGGGGGAGGGGGGACATATACAGTATAGCTGTGCTGGGGGGTAGGGGGAACATATACAGTATAGCTGTGCTGGGGGGAGGGGGGACATATACATTATAGCTGTGCTGGGGGGGAGGGGGAACATATACATTATAGTTGTGCTGGGGGGGAGGGGGAACATATACAGTATAGCTGTGCTGGGGGGAGGGGGAACATATACAGTATAGCTGTGCTGGGGGGTAGGGGGAACATATACAGTATAGCTGTGCTGGGGGGAGGGGGAACATATACAGTATAGCTGTGCTGGGGGGTAGGGGGAACATATACAGTATAGCTGTGCTGGGGGGAGGGGGGACATATACAGTATAGCTGTGCTGGGGGGAGGGGGAACATATACAGTATAGCTGTGCTGGGGGGTAGGGGGAACATATACAGTATAGCTGTGCTGGGGGGAGGGGGGACATATACAGTATAGCTGTGCTGGGGGGTAGGGGGAACATATACAGTATAGCTGTGCTGGGGGGAGGGGGGACATATACAGTATAGCTGTGCTGGGCTATGAATGAAGACTAGTATAGGAGAGGGAAGCTTGGGGGGGGAGACTGTCAGTGTAGCTGGAAGTGCTCTGGGGTCTCAGCTCACCATTTACAATGATCATAGTACAGGCAACACACTAAGTCTGCATTTCCACTAGTGTGACTAATCAACGGCACCCGTTCCCATCAATGTGACTTTGAAATCCAGCAACTTTGAAAAGGTACCTGCACTACTTTGATGCAACTTTTGATGCAACTTTGATCCAGAGAGTGTAAAGTTGGATCAAAGTCGCACTCTAAATCACAATAGTGGAAACATAGACTAAAGTGCAATTTCCACTAGCGTGACTTGTCATGCGACTTTTAGACACACAAAGTCGCATGACAAGTCACATCCCATTGATTTCAACGGCACCTGTTACCATCTATGCGACTTTGAAAATCATCGAGCTTGAAAAAGGTACCTGCACTACTTTGGTGAAACTTTTGATGCAATCTTTGATCCAGAGAGTGTAAAGTTGGATCAAAGCTGCACCCAAAGTCGCACTTCAAAGTCACACTCCTAGTGGCTACATTTCCACTAGTGCGACTCTTAAGAGTGCAGCTTTAATCCAACTTTACACTCTCTGGATCAAAGTCGCATCAAAGTAGTGCAGGCACCTTTTCAAAGTCGCTGATTTTCAAAGAGGCATAGATGGGAAGGGGTGCCATTAAAATCAATGGGCTGTGACTTGTGACTATTGAGACTATGTATCTTAAGTTGAATAGCAAGTTGACTAGTGGAAACGGAGCCTAAAACTCATTACTCACATGCACCAGAATCGGATCGCATGGGTATTCACACCTATGCGATCCGATTCCTGTCCAAATTGACAGATCACACTGCGATATGCGAACTAATCTGGGGGTGTCATTAACTTTTTATTGACACACCCAGCAGTTTGCATATGGCAGTGTGAACTGCCTGCAAGTCGGGTGCGATGCAAGAACCCGCAGTGGATTTGCAAGGTTCCCGCATCGCACCAATGTGAACCTTTTCAGGAAGTGAAAAACAGCTTAACACATTCAGATAAAAGGGGAGATAGTGTTGTCAGTGAAGCACAGGAAAAAGCCGATTCTCCAGCTTAGATAAGACTTTCTAAGCTACACAAGCAGCTAGCCAGAAAAAAGAATAATATCAAAGATAAAGATATTTAACATACTTTTAATAGGAAAAATTTTACTTTTGATGGAGTTTCCATTTAAGGGTTCGTTCAGACGTGCAGCAACCTTTGCTACCTCTCTGAAAAGCAATTTGTGGTAAATCAGTACATTGCTTTTCAGAAGGTGGTTGACAAGCAGCTGGGGGGTGATGTGTCGCCTCCTCACACCTGGCCAAACCACAAGCATACCACAATCGCAAGCTGCAGGGTGGCCCCATAAGAGCCGGTTCACATAGGCGCGACCCGATTTGCCGGGCCGACCTGTGATGTCGTGGTGCGCAGCTTGCACCGTGACCTCGGAGCGGCATGCACGGACTTCATATCATTGAAGTCAATGCAGGTCGCCCCAAAGTAGCTCAGGACCCTTTTAGAACGGGTCCTGTGCTAATCTATGGCAGGCGACCTGCGGCGATTTGTCAGGCGACCAGGTCGCCTGACAAGTCGTCCCAGTGTGAACCGGCTTTTAAAGTTGTCCATACATTAAAGCGATACTAAAGGTTCCTTTTTAAAAAAAATAAAAATAACAAACATGTTATACTTACCTCCTCTATGCAGTTGGTTTTGCACAGAGCAGCTCCGATCCTCCTCTTCTTGGGTCCCTCTTCGGTGCTCCTGGCCCCTCTCACCTGTTGAGTGCCCCCACAGCAAGCAGCTTGCTATGGGGCATCCAAGCCTATCCATTCAGACACGGAGCTCTAGTTCGGCCCCACCCCCTCTTTCCTGATTGGCCGACAGACAGCAGTGGGAGCCAATGGTGCCGCTGTTGTGTCTCAGCCAATCAGGAGGGAGAGTCCCAGACAGCCGAGGCATTTTGTGTACAATGCTGGATAGAGAGGGGGCTCAGGTAAGGTGTTAGGGGGGCTGCTGCACACACAATGCTTTTTATCTTAAGGCATAGAATGCATTAAGGTAAAAAACCTTCTGATTTTACAACCCCTTTAATCAACCCATTGGCTGAATGAAAAACAATGACCTGATTCTACCCCCCCCCCCCCCCACCATACATTCGGAGTTGATCGGGGAATCATTCCCAATGTGCTCTTGTGTTCGGATGGCAGGGAAACTTTGCCACCGTCAGAATACAGTGATCAGTGCTGCCGGCATTGATCGTTGGGAAAAAACCTGACAGGCTGGTTGTACAGAATTTGATTTAATCGCCCTATCTTTAAGTAGATGTGTTCAGTGGAGGTCCTGCTTGCCGAATGCAATAGGGTGTTTAGTTTTTGCCACAACTGCAGCATATCTACTGCGTGTCTTTGATTGGTAGGTAGGAGGGGTTTTAAAACAAACTCAGCTGGCTGCTTTTACCGCCCCAGGCTCTGGAAGGATCAAGACAATATTGTCGGGATCCATCTGGCTGCCTGATTGACAGCTGGCTGCACCTTTCAGTGCAAGGTTGACTGTCAATCACTTATTTTTTCCCCAAGCAGACCAAGAGCTGAGAGATAAGCAGTCATCTGATCACTCAGTTCTCTGTCCTCACTCCGACATTGGACAGGTGCAGTCTCACACTGATGCTGCAGCACAGAAGTGACTAAGTATATCCATTTTATAAATTAACCAATACTTCTGTAACTCTTTCCTGTGAAGATGCAAATTCAGGAAAGCAGCACTGGGAGAGCAGGAGATAGCAGGACTAGAAATTGTAAACTGCGAATGCTGGGGTAAGAATTAAAAATAAAAAAGAATAATAAGTTTGCTGGGGAATGTTTATTTTATTGTGCCTAATGTGTTAAAGTAGAGGCAAAGCTCATTTGGCTGTACTTCTCCCGTGGAGCACAAGAGTGCAGTTTGTTCTGCACTCCTGTGATCCGTTTTCAGCAGACAGCGGGCTGAAGCCCCCTGTCGGTTGGTGTCACAGAGCCGGTCCAGGCTCAGGAAAGATCACGACCATATGGTCAGGATCTGCCCACGTGCCTGGACCGCCACCCGGCACATCCTCTCAGAGAGCCTAAACCGGCCGCTCCCGCCCTCTTCACAGCCCAGAGCTCCTGTGGGCAGAGAGCCAGTGACTGACAGTCACCGGCTCTCTGCTCAGGGAGCCCTGAGAACTGAGCGATCAGTGGTGTTCGATCGCTCGGTTCTCCATGTCAGAGCCGGCGGGGGACGGACACAGCATCGGAATGCTGAGGGTTTATTACTTTAATAATAGCTCATGCCCTGGAAGAAATACATAATTTTTCTTATGATTCTATCCAACACTGAAGGTCAGCATAAAAGAAGTAATGAAGATAAAGTGCACACAGAAAAAGAAAATCATCTTTCACATACTTTTATTTGCTACAAAATATTGATCTGCACTGTAGATCAGCTGAACATGGCATTATTAAAAACTGGTCATCTGAACAGAGGGCTTCACTATGCTTACATTCGGGAAGTCTACTGCATAGAATATTCTGCCATTTCTCTACAGACTCTACCTTCATCAATGAGCTTCTGCTATTTCACGCCATTCCTACATAAAAAGCAAGCAGCAGCAAATTACCCCAGTGATTGGTAGACAATGGAAGATCTTTTAGCGAACAACACATCTGTAAATATTAACCCTTGACAATCTATTTAAAGAGACCCTGTCCCCATGCTATTATTACACATTATTATTATGAACAGACCTGAGACTGCTGCTGAGTGCCGCCACCTTGGATGCAACATTGTCATTCCCAGGCAGAAGCCGTCACACAAAATACCTTCTGTAGTTTTCCCCTGCTACCATTTATTTATGCTCGAGGCTTCTTTTGGGGCGACAGGTGTACCGTGATTCTGTTTGCGCGACTGGTCGGGCGACAATTGCGGCAAAATCGTGCCGCGTTTGGGGCGCCATTGGAAGGGACGGGGACCGCACGGGCGTCCCCCGATTTTCTGTGATTCGGAATTGCGGCCAGAATCGCAGCAATTCTGCCTGCGGTCTGGGACGCTATCCATGATGAGCCTGCGATCCGGGACGCCAAGATGAGAACGGAACCCAAGGTCCCTTTCACACAGACTGTTTTTGACCTGTGATTACAGGAATAAAAAACAATGTATGACTGTAGGTGGTTGGATGTAACCAGGGCTTTTTTTCTTTAGAATAGTTGCAGAACTCCCCCTTTCCAAGTCACCCCTTGTCTCTGCCCTTACCCACCTTCAAGCACCATCCCTTGGTTCCACCACCAACCCACCTCCCAGGAGTACCCTTTTTAGAGAATATAGAACCAAGTATTTGAAGTAATTTATATGAAATTTGATAATTTTATGATAATTGATAAAAATAAGAAAAGCAGTAAAACAGAAATTCCCTGTAAGCAGCAACAATAGATCTACAGCAACAATAGATTTCCAGCAACAATAGATCCCTCCAGCAATAATGGAAAATTAGCAACATAAGACCCATCCAAGCAACAATAGGCCCCCCACCAGCAACACAGACCTTCACAGCAACAATATACCCACCTGCAAAAAAGAGATCTCCTCCAGCGACAATAGATCCCCCAGCAGCTAGCATTAACAGACCCTGAAGAACACCCCAGCACCCCTTGACAATACATATATTTAATGAAAGAGGTGCCAGAACTGCGTTCCCCCGCGTTTCCGCTGAAAATAAAAGCCCTGGGTGGAATTGGATGTGCATCTGCTTATATCTGCCACATCTGGGTCCGGGACCGAACACAAAAGGTTTGCATCCAAGTCCACTTTTCCTGACCTAAACAGATGGAGCACATATAGAAGGACACACTTAAATCCAACCACCTATGGGGACTACAGAGGTCCTATTTTCTCCATGAAAAGATATTGTAAAAATCAGCATGGACATGGATGTCACAGATATGGCATCAGTTTCCGTTCTGACGTAACTCTGTAGGGCATCAGTCTAGGATTCCCACCTGAGACAGAAGGGTGTCCGCCTAAAAGGGGCCTAAACAGCCTCTCATTTATCTGATTACAGGTCACAGAGGCTGACAGTAGAAGTTTACACACAGCAGAGCAGGCCCGCTGGGTTGAACGAAAAAAAGACTAGAAGTGTGTAGGCCAGGGTTTCTCAACCAAGGTTCCTCCTGGGGTTGCTAGGGGTTCCTTGAGAAATGGGCAATTTCTACCTCTCAGATAAGTTCCCAATGACACCATTGTTCCTTTTAGCTATCTGTAAGGGGGTAATTCTTCCCAATGATGACAATAATAAGGAGCATTCTTCCCGCTGTCACACTAATGTGTCATGAGTTGTAGATTTTTAATTTTTAGCAGGGGTTCCCCGAGACCAGAAATGTATTTCAAGGGTTCCTCTGTGTTGAAAAGGTTGAGAAAGTCTGTTGTAGGCATTAGTCTAAGACCGCATTCACACTAGTCCGACTTGGACCGCGACTTGTCAGCCTGACAAGTCGCGGTCCGTCACGCTCCCATTGTGCGGTACAGGAGCCGTTCCAATAGGAGCGACACAAGTCGCTCCGACTTAGAAAAAGGGTCCTGTACTACTTTGGGGCGACCTGGAGGCGACTTGCATTAACATTCATTTTATGAAGTCCGTGCAAGTCGCGCCGAAGTCGCGCTGCACGCGACTTCACACGTCGCCCCGAAGTCGGAGCGGCCTAGTGTGAACCGGCACTAAATGTGAAGGGATCATATGGCACTTTTCCACTGCAAGCACCGGCTCGGCTCTACTCGGTCCTGCTTGGCCCTGTTTGCTTTTCCACTGCTGGTACCGCATGGTACGGTGTTGGAACGGTTCGGTACAGTACGGTACGGTTTGCTTTTCCACTAAAGTAGTACTAAAGTTAAGTGGGTGGGATAACAACGGGGTGGGTGGGATTCTCTGACCAATCAGTGGCTAGTAGTGACTGCATGCAAAGGATTGTGGGATATGGTACCAGTTTGGTACCTGTTGGAACCACAATCGAGTAGGTACTGTTTTTTCAGAGCCGTAACGTACCGTACCGTTCGTGCCGTGCAGTGGAAAAGCGCCGCCGTACCGTACAGTACCGAACCGTTCCGACACTATACCATGCGGTACCAGCAGTGGAAAAGCGCCATAAGAACTGCAAAAGATAGGTGGTCTTGTTTTTTTCTTACTACCGGTATTTTTACATCTAGCTATGCATTGTAACAAAAAAAATTATAAATAAATATCAAAAATGGTATTTTGGTGCACTGGATTCTTACTAAGTGGTGAGCAAACATGGAGGAAGAAATCTGTCAAAGAAATATATTGGTACACAATTCATTTAAAATATGAGCTGTCTGTTCTAGTACAGGAAATGTGACATCTGGATGCAAAAAATATATACCGGTAACTGGGACAACCCAAATGCAAGCCTGTGCCTGCACATCCTCCACCAATCTTCATACTATGATTTACTCAACCTTTCTGCTTGCTGATGTCAGAAATTCCATTTTTATGTACTTCCTAACACACTACGGATCACTTTCCTCATATTTTATACATTAAAAACACTCTTACTCAGAATTCGTAGAATGTCAAAGCTTGAAAGCAAAAGCTTAGTCATATCAGCTGACATTGCAGTTCACACACCTATGCAGTTTACTTTTGATCCATTTCTTCAGTGCTTTTTGTACACTTGTTTTTCACGCATTTTTTTTTTTTTTTTATCAGTTTTGCATTTTTTATGCTTTTTTTTTTTTTGTTGTTGTTGGGCAGATTAAAAAACGCAAATCGTGGCAAAATCACAGCAAAATTGCACTATATGATTTCTGCAGCTTCTCCATTGAAGTCTATTGAACCAAAAATGCACCGTTTTGCATTTAAAAAAGTCCCTGACCCTTTCCAAAAAACGCAGCAGCTGAAAAAAAGCATAGACGTGAGCGTGTCCTATTGGAAACCATGTTAGATGGACTGTAGTGCGTTTCCGCAAAAAGCACCAAAAACCGCATCAAGGCCTAAAGGCAATGATCATGTTTAGCCATGCAATATAATAAAAAATATCAAAAAATATCTTGCATACACAAGCTGAAGGTCAGATAGTTGAGACCATAGTAACATTTTGACCACCACATACATTCACAGATAACATGTGGTTTGGTACTCATCTGGGCACTGATCTATATTGAATACTCAGAATACAGTATGCGGTCAGTGTTAATTTTGGCATCAAATTTCGATTTTGTTTTAGTCACAATTTAGTCATCTGCAATTGTTTTAGTCGTATTTAGTTGACTAAAATAATTTTAAATCTGATAAGTTTAGTTACATTGTAATGCATTATTTAAGCATTTCTCCACAATTTCCAAAAACATTATATACTGGAGTATAAAAAAAAAATCAAATATTAGGTTAATATTTATGGTATTTAGGTTTGAACAGCCACAGCTTTAGCCACTCTGGATGGTGTGAGGCGGCCTGTAATGCCCACAGTGCTCTGGACGGTGGTCTGAGGAGGCCTGTAATGTACACAGCGCTCTGGACAGTGGTCTGGGGAGGCCTGTAATGAACACAGTGCTTTAAACAGTGGTCTGAGGAGGCCTGTAATGCACGCAGTGCTCTGGACGGTGGTCTGGGGAGGCATGTAATGAACACAGTGCTTTAAACAGTGGTCTGAGGAGGCCTGTAATCCCCACAGTGCTCTGGACGGTGGTCTGAGGAGGCCTGTAATGTACACAGCGCTCTGGACGGTGGTCTGGGGAGGCCTGTAATGAACACAGTGCTTTAAACAGTGGTCTGAGGAGGCCTGTAATGCACGCAGTGCTCTGGACAGTGGTCTGAAGAGGCCTGTAATGCACGTAGTGCTCTGGACGGTGGTCTGAGGAGGCCTGTAATGCACGCAGTGCTCTGGACGGTGGTCTGAGGAGGCCTGTAATGCACGTAGTGCTTTGGACGGTGGTCTGAGGAGGAGGCCTACACAGTGCTCTGGACATTGACAGTCTGAAGAGGAGGTCTGTAATGAATTGCACACAGTGCTCTGGACAGTCTGAGGAGGCTTGTAATGCACACAGTACTCTAGACAGTGGTCTGAGGAGGCCTGAAATGCACAGTGCTCTGGGTGCCAGTGGTCAGAGGAGGCCTTTAATGCACACAGTGCTCTGGACGATGGTCTGAGTGAAGGCCTCTAATGTACACACTCACAGCGCTCTGCTCTGAATGGTCGGGAGTGGGACTCTCATCGGTAATGTTCTGGACGGATATCTGAGGAGGCTTGTAATGCTGCACAGTGCTAACTGCTAAAGTAGTAAGCATACTAAAGACTTGCTTGCTATGAGCGGAAGCACTCACAGGCTCTACACAGGCGGAGCTCCAGGGAAACCGGAGGTTAACGTAGATAAACATCCCTATCTCACATTTTTATTTTTTGGTTTAAAGAAAAAAATTAAATTGATTTTCGTCAGTGGACAAAAATGTGGTGTACGTTTGGTTTTCTTTTCGTCACGGTAAAAAGGCAGCTGACGAAAATTTTTACGAAAATTACACTGGTTTAAGTATGTTGAAATGAACTAACAGCAGCACACTGATGAGTTAAAACTGGAGTTGCTACTTCAAGTACATATAATTGTTACACCTGCCAAAGGATTTAGCTTCTAAGAGGAAGGAGAATGTCAGTGCAGCGTTTGTCAGTCAGCAGGACCACATGTTAGTTTCCCTGACTTATGACTGGGGACAGATGTGCAACTCAGTGAGGACAAAGAACTTCAGTGCAAATGTTCATCTTCCACTGTCAATTACTCAGAAATGGCAGCATCCATTAAAAAGGAGTTTCTGTATTTTTTCTGTATTGCAGTGCTATTATGGTGCCTTACATGTATTCGGCCAACCACTACTAGGCTTTTTTACAAACTAACCTGTTAAATTAGGTGATGACTACATACTTAACTGCAGATAGCAGCAACATTATTTTTCATCAGCAAAGTGAAAACAATCAATAGGGTATAGCATGATAAACAGCACCAGACACTACTGGATTAAACCGCTCTAAATCCACAGAAATAAATGGAGACTGCAGTGCATCGAACACCAAGCAATCATTAAGATCTACAGTGACTACAGATAACAAAACAAGAAAAAATACACACGTGAAACAGACAAAGTTTTGAACTTTGAAAGTTTATGACTGAAAGCTTTACCTTCGATCTCATGGATGTTTAGAGGCTCAAAAGTGCTTGAGCATAAAATTCCTGATGCTCCACAAACACCCAAGTTTCCAGTTCAGGAAAAAATGCCATGTACGCATGCACAGGTATTGCCATTTACACAAATACGATAGCGTATAGTCATTCACTTGGGTGCTGACAGTCACCTGCAGCTCCCTGGGCATGGTAAAATGCCAGAAATGTTACACTTGAGCATTTGTGAGCCACTAAACATCTGCGGGCCTGAGACCTTAAGGTCTATATCTAGACAAAATAATAAACTTAAAAAATATGCAGTACAACTTTGCCCATTTTATACCTTTATAAATGCTGAAAGTAGAGGAAAATACCTGTTGATCCTGCAAGAAACCCAGTGAGATCCTTACTTCTTGTGCCCTCTGCCTATAGCCAGCAGAGAACATTCTTCCATCTCTTGTTTATCCAGTGGACTTACCAAGGGAAATCTAGCTGTTTATGGCTAGCTTTAGGAGCATACTGGTTGGTTCTCTGGTAGATCAAAAGATATTTCTCAGTACTTGCCACATTTCTTAAAGAGGGAAACATTGGCAAATGCACTGCAATGCCATCGGTTTTATTTTTAAATTTTGCCCAGACAAACTAAGCTAACCCAGCCTCTTTTAACCAGGGTGCCTTCATGTTTCTTCTTGTCAACATGCTTGAAAAATTCCCAAAAATCGTATATACCGTAATCCAGTGGGTGGATCAAGCCAGTCTTATCTTCACAAAGCCACATTGTGCACCATTAGTCACCAACGTCCTAACAACCAAGACACCATCAGTTGATGAGGAGGATGTCAGGGGCCTGCACATCATCCTTGTTTGCCCCTCTTCTGCCCTTCTCGGTCAGGCACTAGGGTCACTTTAGCCGAGCAGGGTGCCTGGAGATCGTGCAGAATTTTAAAGAGTGCCTTGATTGAAAAATGGTTGAGAAACACGGAGCTAACCGACACTAATGACACTTAAGTATGGACAGGCCAAATCTATGAATGCAATGGAGCAAGGGGTTGGGGCACACCGGGACAACGGCGATCAATTAAGCTAAATGGATATACCTTGGCATCAAGAGATTATGAATACTAAGTAAACAGATAATTATTTGGATATTGTATAATTTTTTTATTTTATATTGTTTTGTCCCTTTGTCGAAAGGACGTTTGGAATGTTCGTTTTTATGCACATATTGAAATAAAAAGAATTTAAAAAAGTATGGACAGGCCATACAACAACAATTCAATTGTGTTTTGAGGTCTCTTGCTTAAGATGCAGCCCTAAATTGGAATCTTTGGTTTGCGTTCCCCCCCCCCAGGCTAATGGCCGGAATACACGATAATAAAATCGGCCAAAAATTTTCGTTCAGCGAAGGATCGGTCGATTTTCTACTCGTTAATGCCCAGCCATCAGTGACCGATATCGATATTGTGAACGAAAAATCCCATTTGAAAAAAACAAAAAATTCTGTTGTCTCGTTTGCTAACGAACGATATTCTATACGTTGGTGTTAAGGTACTTCATTTAAAATCTGTAGAACATCATCACGTAAACACTGTTTAGATGGACGGCGGTCAAGTGGTCGGGCGATATTCAGCCTGTGTATGTTGGCAACGTTTTCGACCAACTAACACTTTTTCATAAGTCGGTGGTCAAATGATCGGGCGATATTCAGGCCCGTGTATTCCAGCCATAATGGAGAAGAGAGGAACAGGACATCTCAGCAGTTATTTATTATAAGAAAACAACTGGACTCAATTTTCTAACCTATCTGACCACCTTCATTCTATAAACAGATGTGCAAGAATGTTGAAGCTATTTAGTGATTACATTGTAACATTATAACAGTACAAATAGAAGACTATCAAGATATACCATAGAAATACTGTAGCTGTATTCTCCTGCACTAATAAAAGTATTCAATTTAGTAGCAAGTAGAAATCAGTATGAAACAGCAACCACCACCTAATTTTTGCTATTGTACTTAGGCAGCGAAAGAGCAACGTCCATCCAGATCAACCCCCATAAAGAAAAAGTCATGGAACCCTAAGAACAGTCCAGTTTACTTCATAGAGAAGACACTCCATCCTTACCTCTAGTTATATTCCCTTCTTTTGGAAAATCATCCAACCCTCCAAAGTAAAACTTTAATTGAGTTTTACTTTAAAAATGCTTTAAGTAAAGCTTTTTATTATGGAAGAGGCACACTATAATGGCCAATTAATATGTCTGAAGATTCCGAATGTGGACAAAGACTGAAGAAGGAAACACAGATAAGGGAGCTCATATCGCCACAGCAAGTTCTGTGGACTTTAGTTCCTCTTTACAAGTCTACAGAGTGTGAGAGTTACAAAATCCTCAACTGACCAATTAAGATGTCTGAATATATCAAACTTGGAAAAAGACTGGGGGGAAGATTGAAGCACCGATGAGGCAGTTTGGATTGCTGGAGGGCAGTTACGTACTGCAGACGTAGTTCTGCTTTAAACAAAATCTATGGATTACGTTGGAATTGTCTCATTTGCACAGCTTTAGATTAAATACCACCTTTTGCAGTAGCAGAATAAGCCACTTTTCTATTCAATTGTAATGGTTGTCCTTATGTCTTTAGCTGTGAACAGTTTTCCACTCAAATTTGTATGCTGGCTATTTATGTATCTTTATATAGAGATCTACACCCCCATAATTACTTCTTTTTCTAGCCTTGCTTTTTAACCAAGACTCTCCATGTCCCTTGTAATTTAAGTTGTTCACTGTGTTCTTTCCAGTTCCATGGCATTCTTTTGTGAAATGGAATACAAACTGAACCGCATGTTCAAGATCAGGTCGTACTGTACAGGGGCTCTGTAAAATCAAGTATCTTGCTAGTTTTAATAGCTGTGAGACTGAGGCTAGGGTCTACCATGGCCTTTCTCGACCTTTTAACATAGAAGAATCCTTACAATAATAATTTTATGTCTCAAGAAACTCCTGCTAATAACTCATTTATCTACAGCTTAGCATGATTGTCAATAGGAAAATATTCCTTACATTTCTGGTCAATCAGAAGAATCTGCCCCCAGGAGTCCCCAATAGAGCCGCTGAGGTTGCACACTGGCTTCCCTTTTTTTACTCATTGGTCATCCAGGCACCCTGTCTTCTTTTGTCTGCTATTAGTCAGAGGAATCCCCCCTGACCATATCGGAAACAGAAATTTCTCACTGCTGAAGGAACCCCTTGCAACTTCTGGAGGAACCCTAGGATTCTACAGAACCCTAGTTGAGAAAGACTGGTCTACAAGAACACCCAAAAAGTTGTCACTTCTTTTAATATTTATTACAGGTACTTATATAGCGCAGAAAATTACATATACACTATATTACCAATAGTATTGAGACATTTGCTTTTACACGCACATAAACTTTAATGGCATCCCAGTCTTAGGCCGTAGGGTTCAATATTGAACTCCTCTGGGAAGGCTGTCCTTAAGGTTTAGGAGTGTGTCTATGGGAATGTGTGACCATTCTCCCAGAAGTGAGGTTGAAATTATCCTTTAAACCAAAACTGAACCTTCCCATCCTTTCCAGCCAATGAAGCTGCCATTTTAGCCCCGGTTTCATCTGCAATTGGCATGGTATTGCACATGGGACCAGTCACTGCATATTTTGAATGTAACGATTTTGGGAAACCATTAAATTGATAGGTTTTCTTGCGCTTTAAATTCTGGGAAAGGAATATTCAAAATTGGGCTTACTGGCTTCTAGATCTGTAAAACTTGCAGTTGGTAAAAGTACACTGCAACAAAGGAGAAGAAGAAAAAGTGGGAAGATGGTGCAGCCCTAAAGGCCCGTACACACTTGACGGAAATCGGACGAAATATCCTCCGATTTTTCTCTCTCTTGCTCAGCATTCATAACCGTTTTTAGTTGACAGTGCATAAAGGTTCACGAAATTTCTCTTCCGATTTTTTTTTTTTTTTGGGGACATTTGTTCCTAGACTTCCGGGTTGTCAGCAACTTCAGATCATGTGCGGTCTTTCGTATCCGATTTTTAAACGAAAATTGGTCGTCTGGGGACGGACGATAAAAATTTTGGTGTTTGTCCCTCCGTTTTTTTTCATTGAAAATGTCGGCATCGGCTGCTGAAAGTTGTGTACACACTAGCTGAAAATCGTACGATTTTACCTCGGACGGGAATTTTCGGCAGATTTTCTACTAGTGTGTACCCCACTTTAGGAAAGAAACAAGTCACACATAATAGTTAATCTGTAAACTGTGGGATCACATTACAAAACACTATTCAATCTGTCTCCAATTATTTTAAATTGCTATGGACAGCGAAGGGCAGGTGGACATGTACTGATCCAGCCACCCTTAGGGTGCGTTACTACGAAGCATCCCACAGTTTTTTTTCTTTTTTAACTTTACTGTACTGTCATAAAATAACATTTCATTCAACTCTATGCAGTGATGTGCATTGTGCTGCGTAAAAATGCATAATGTGTTTAATATAGCTATTCAAAAATGTTTTGCCTTTCATTTCTATTTTAAACTAAATGGGTTGTTTTACAAGGTAATCATTTACAAATCACTTTAAAGGGGGCGTGGCCTGGCGCAGCATGCGGTGAGATGTGAGTAGCTGGAGCTCCCTCAACTAACTATCCTTCCACACTGATCCTGCACCCTTACAGCCCGCCACGAGTCGCCGCTCCCTCCGGTGCACGCCCGTCACCCCACAGGTCATGTCGCCGCCGAAAAAACCCACCGAAACAGCGGCCAAATTAGACAAATTTTGCAGGCAGACCGGAACGGCCCAAATCCAAGATGGCGCCGGGCCGGACGTGACCGCGGGATTGGCAGGAGGAGCGGACACAGCGACTGTCCTTGAGGCGATTTCAGCATGCCAGGCCACCCTGACCTCCAAAATCGATGAAGTCAAGGTAGACATATCTCTCATCCGCCAGGACATGAAACAGCTGCGGGAGAGGGTTGCAGAGACTGTGCACCAGATCGGGGGGCTGGAGGACTCCCTGCCCCCTCTGCAGCACTCGACTGCCCGCCTGCAAGACTAGGTCTCTCAGATCCTGTCCAAACAAGACGATATGGAGAACCGTCTGAGGCGCTGCAACCTGCGATTCATAGGTCTCCCTGAGGGTTCGGAGGGCAGAGACCCCTCCACCTACTTGGAAAACCTCCTGATACAGACATATGGCCGGGAGTCATTCTCCCCCACGTTCGTGGTGGAGAGGGCCCACCGCCTATCGGGCCACCCGCCACCTCAGGGAGCACCCCCCCGAACATTTATAGCCAAGTTTCTAAACTATAGAGACCGGGACACGATACTCCGCCTGGCAAGAGAGAAGGGGAATATCCCAATTGGCAACGGCAGGGTGGCAATATTCCCGGACTACTCGGCTGAAGTCCAAAGGAAGAGGAAGAACTTCATGGAGGCTAAACGCAGACTTCGGATTAAAAACTACAAGTATGCTATGCTGTACCCAGCCCGGCTCCGGGTTGAGGGCGAAGATCGGGTGCACTTTTTCGAGGATCCGGAAGCTGCCATTGCGTGGCTGGAACACCTCGAGACCCGTGATTGATCCGGAGACCACTCTCTCTTCAGAGCTTGTTGCCTCCTCATGAACCTTTTTTCCTGTCAACCTTTCATCATGACTGTGAGTACGGCCCAGACCGTGGCTGCTTCCCCCTTTCCTTTTCTCCTGATGCCAAATTTTTTTTCCCCTGACTGTGATGGAACAGCCTTGTCTATAACCACTGGCCACCTGTTGCTGAAATGTGGACTTTCGTCTCATCTGGCTGTGAGGGCCCCTTATTCAGGGATAGTTGGCGGAGCATGGGAGTCTGGCTACGTGTTACCATGCCTCGAGCCCCGAGAGCGGTCCGCGGCAAGCTGTCCAGCGTTGTTTTTCGCCCCCGGCGCCTGCTGGGGCCAGGTGCACGGCCCCTGTTGTGCCAGTCCCCCCCCCTTATTTTCATTGTGTTTTTGCTGGCCTCCCTTATCCTCCCCCTCATCCTGCGTTTGATTACAAGCACTGACCTACACAGTGTGCTGACATGGGGGGGTAAGTTTGGATACTGTTCATGTGGACTTTCTTCCCCCTGATTTTTGGCTGGCTATAACGGGGGCCTTGTTTTTGAGTTGTTTGGGACACTATGCCCGCACAAGTTGGGGTGGGTGCAGGGCGGGGTGGGGGGTGGAGTATTTTTTTATTTGTTTTTTGTTGCTGTTGCTTATTGGACTGTGCATGCTTATTAGCCCCCGTTCACACTAAGGCGACCTGTGAGGCGACCTGGTCGCCTCACAGGTCGCCGTAGGTCGCCTCCCATAGGGAAGCTGTGAACCCGTTCTAATAGGAGCTACACAAGTCGCTCCGACTTAGAAAAAGGGTCCGGAGCTTCTTTGGGGCGACCAGGAGGCGACCGCCATAGACTTCAATGTTATGAAGTCCGTGGCGGCCGCTCTGAGGTTGCGGCGCGATGCTCGCACGTATGTGAATGGGCACTTACCCATTTAAAAGGTCTGTCTTCACCTATTCCCTCAATGGGGGCCCAGATGCGACATGGAGCATCTCCCCTTGGAGGTCACCTTTATTGCTGTGTTCCTGCTCCGGGCCACCACATGACGGGGTTTTCCCCGAGATCCCTGTACACGCTCGGATACCTTTACAGAATTCCACTTTATGGCTGCCATTAAATTGCTGACATGGAACGTTAGGGGCCTGCGAGATAAGGTTAAGCGCTCGGCGGCCTTCACTACTTTAAAAAAGCATAGACCAGATATACTAATTTTGGTGGAGACCCATCTAGAGGGCTGTCTACACCTATCGCTCAACGCCCCTGGATAGGCTGGGTTTACCATTCTGCCCACACCTCCCACTCACGGGGGGTGGCGGTGCTAGTCTCCAAACATGTTCATTTCCAGCTTCAGGGATCTCGGGTTGACTCACAAGGGCGGTATATTTTCCTGTATGTGTTAATATTTGGTGAACCCTGGTTGATTTTGGCCTTTTACGTGCCCCCGCCTTTTGCAATGTCTGTGGTTACGGAGGGGCTGTCCTACATGGCTCAATACCCAGGTACACCTGCAGTCTGGCTCGGGGACTTCAATAACGTGATGAACCCGACCCTAGACAGGATGCAGACAAGTCCCCATGTGGATGGGTCCCCTACTTCTACTAGATTCGCTCGTCTGATTGAGAGTGTGGGTCTGGTGGATACATGGAGAGCCAAGTTCCCCCTGCGACAAGAGTTCTCCTGTTTTTTTGCTACCCATCACACAATGTCTCGTATCGACCTAATTCTAATCTCTACCACCCTCCTTCCCAGACTGGTATCCGCTGGATTCCTCCCCAGATCCTTGTCAGACCACAAATCACTTTAAAGAGGAAGTCCACCCCAATTTCTACATCTACAGGCATCCACGATCTAAGACTAACCTATCAAACCCTGTAAAGACGAAATCGCTATACATACCTTTTCTGAAACCACTCCAGTCTGGTCCCACGCAGCTGCGACTTCGCTGTGGAGGCAAGTGCAGAAGGGGAAGCCGACAACAGAAGCCCCACAGTAACCATATAGTTGATGTCACTTCCCATTCATTTCAAAGATGTTGTAGGCCGTGCCCTCTACAGAGCTTCCGCCGCTGGAGACCAGACCAGAGCGGCTTTAAAAAGGGTATATATAGCGATTTCTTCTTTACAGGGCTAGATAGGTCAGTCTTAGATCGTGGATGCCTGTAGATGTAGTTATTTTAGTGTTCGGGTGGACTTCTCCTTCAAGCCAAGAGTAAATTCTCTACGTGGGTGAAGCAGTCGATCACCTTAGGACAGGAGAAAAAAAATGAGGACTCATGGAGTGGTGTAGGGTTATAGGTGGGACTCCCGAGGGACATGCCCTCAAAAGCTTTGCCAGTGTCCAGTCACCTGAGGGTAGCAGCCTATAACCCAGGGTCTATAAATACTCAAACTGCGTCCTGTAGTGTTAGTCCCAGTTCACACTACCGCGACTTGTCAGGCGACTTGTCAGCCTGACATGTCGCGGTCCATTCTGTGCTACGGGAACTGTTCTAATAGGAGCGACTCAAGTCGCTTTGACTTAGAAAATAGTTCCTGTACTACTTCGGGGCGACATCGGAGCGACTTGCATTGACTTCAATTATGTGAAGTCCGTGCAAGTCGCGCCGAAGTCGCGGTGCACGCGACTTCACAGGTCGCCCCCGAAGTCTTGCCGCGGTAGTGTGAACGGACTGTTTGATTAAGATACATCGGTTACTATGATCAACATCTACTCTTTCCTCCAGTATTTAGAGAAAAAGCCCATCACCGACTAAAATCTAACTTGAATAAATTAGCTGTATCTATTAGAATTCCTGATTTTCTGAAGAAATTGTTTGGGTTGTTTACTTGCCGAGAGATAAGAGAAAATCTGTGTCAACGAGAAAACAGTGTCATCCAACATGCAAAATTGACAGCTAGGCTTTTAGGAGCCGTACATTACCATTACGAAATTCTCAGAGGAACAGAATCCAGCATGTGGCTTTAGTTAAATGGGAGAAAGACATTACCAGACAAACAAGTCGGAACCCAGCACTCGGCAGTTACAACCAAAATGCTTTGGGGTATTTGAGGATTCTTTTTTAGGTATTTAAATTATAGAGGCTCATAAATGGCAGATTTTATGACAGTGGTCAATTGTAGCAAAAGCCGAGCAGTAAAGTAAAGAAAAAAAAAAATGCGAGCACATTTGTGCAGTACACCGAAATGAAAAGGTCAAAATGACATGTTATCTGTGTCGCCATGTAATTATGATCTAAATCCGCAATGTACGACTATAGAAAATTGGATAATGAAATCCTTCGAGTAAATATGTGGCTTCACAATACTTTATTTTGTCAATCAGGCTCCAGAGTAAAATGTCTCATAAAAACGATCGGCATCCAACACTACCACAATATGCTGTGCACTGCGACACCAGAGAGGACAGACAAAAAAAAAGAAAGCAGTATGGAGACAAATGTAGACTGCTGCTTCTACTAAAAAGAGCTATATTCAGTACTCAGCATAAATGAGTACACCCCAACAGATTTGTCAGAAAACCTTTAGGCCCCTTTCACACGAATGATTAGATCCGCCTGTCAGTTTTTTTTAGGCGGATCTGATCGGAACCTCCATGCATCCCTATGGGGCAGCGGATGTCAGCGGAGACATGTCCGCTGACACCCGTTGCCATCTGCATCCAATCCTGTCTGTGAAATCCGGACAGATGGAAACCCTATCTTCCATCCGTCCAGGGGATCAAATCGGATGGGATCGGATGAGAGCGGACAGGCGGTCCGCTCTCATCCGATTCCCCCATAGAGAGCAGCGGGGCTCTGACACCTCCATCTCCGCACACAGAGCAGAGACGGAGCTGTCATCCGCCGATCCCCGCTGAGCAGAGAACGGACCGCAGCAGGCAGCGCAGCGTGTGAAAGGAGCCATAAGCTGGATACGCACTATACAATTTTCTTTAGATTTTTTCCTTTAGACTTACCAAAACCATATAATATGAGGACAAACCAAAACACTTTCAATTTGTATGCAAGCAGGCAGGCCCTTGCATTACATAGTTGAAGGTAAATCTAAAGGAAATCTACCAAAAAAAGTTGTATAGTGTGTATCCAGTTCAACTTTCTACTTCTTTAGCTAACTGCAGTGAACTTGCATGAGAATTTTCTTAAATGCTTCTCATCAGAAGACGCTTGGACACCTGTTTAATGAATAATTAGACTCCCAGACTCCCCTGTAGTTGAATTCTGAAAAGAAGGTAATGCTGGGGAGATTGTTTCCCGTGACACAGTATGGCGTACACTGCAGGAATGGCATGCATGGGTGTCGTCCTAGAAGGAAGCCTCTCCTAAAGCCAATGCATAAAAAAGCCCACTTGTAATTTTACAGGGCCAATGCTGAAAAAGACGACTACTGGGACTCTGTACTCTGGAGGGATTAGACCAAAATAAATGTTTTCGGAACTGATGGCTTCAAAACTGTAAGCCATCGTAAAGGTGAGGAGTACAAAGGAAAATGTATGGTGCCTACAGTGAAACATGGTGGTGGTAGTGTCCTTCTCTGGGGCTGCATGAGTGCTGCTGGTGTCTGGGAGCTGTATTACATTGATATGAATATAAATTCAGAGATGTACTGCTCTATGTTGAAACAGAAGATGCTACCATCACTCCATGCCCTTGGTCTTCGTGCACTTTTCCAACAGGACAATGATCCAAAACACACATCTAAGGCCACTGTTGCATTTCCGAAGAAGAACAGGGTGAAAGTGATTCAGTGGTCAAGTATCTCTCCTGATCTGAACCCAATCGAACATCTATGGGGAATTCTGAAGAGACAAGTTGAGCATCACTCTCCATCCAGCATCCAGGCTCTAAACGAAGTCGTTCTTGAAGAATGGAAAAAGATAGATGATGCAATGTGCCACCAACTTGTTCATTCCATGCCTAGAAGACTTTAAGCTGTCCTTACAAATCAGAAAGTTCATACAAAATACTAGATGTAGTAAAATGTTGTTGTGGGGTGTATTCATTTTTGAATCAACTAATTTGAGTAAAACTGAAGATTTTGTAATCTGAGTAATATTATTACCCTTGCTTTCATGTACTGAGCTAAACAAATGTTCTATAAAACTCGGTTTTGAAAAAAAAATTTGAAATCGTTTTTGTGTTCATTGAGATATTGATTAAAATATTATTTTTCAAAAGGGGTGTACTCATTTTTGCGGAGCACTGTACTCGCCAATCATACTGATCCAATGGCTTTAGGATTTGCAAATGATCCAAAAGCTTAGACTTCACTTACAGCATGTGCTTACACAGTGCTTTCTAGCCCTATTTATGAGTACCAACTTGCCCCCTCCCCTCCACGACTACATTCGGAGAATACGTTTTTAAGCTATAACACGTTTGTACGAGAATACCGGTTTGCAGATATTCATGTCTATGCGTAACTGTGCACAGCACCTGTGCTTTCCAGAATGGAAAAAAGCCAGACAATTTACACTGTACGCCCCAAGTGCATGAGGCCTGAGAAAAGCCATAGATGATCTGATTTTGCTTCCTGCGAACCGTTTGATTTCCCCATCAACAGTCAGTGTTGTTGGGGGATTCTCTACCGCAAAGCTATTGTGTTATCCTGGAGGGGGGATTGCAGGGAGCCGTCCTTGCCGGAAGAACATGGTATATATTGCCAGTGGCTACAGGTGCTGGCAATAGTCGCATCCTTAAAATCTGACATGCTGATAGATCAATCGACTTGGGTACAAATCGGCCTGCCTATACATGGTTCGAATCTCGGCCATTTCAGTATTCAGATTTGAACTGTTTATGGCCGGCTCAAGATTACATCCAACCAAACTTTTTATTTTGAACAGGGTGGCAATTGGAATTCTTGTCCAGGACATTAGAGAGATTTCCTCTTACTTCCTGTTCTACTGACATAGGATTCACCAGGGGGGAGGTGAGGGAAAACCTCAGGACACAAAGTAATAAATGCTGACAGCGTTTCTACTTTCCCCTACTCTGCTAAAGAAAATTATTTTTATTTCTGTTGCCTCTGGAAATTTTCCCTTATGTCCTGTGAAACTTTTGTAAGCAAAAAAGGAAGCAAGGGAAATCTCTTTAATGGAGTCTCGGATAGCAATAAAACCCATAAGCCATGCTTACCCTGCCTCACTTTATCCAAAAATAAAAAAAAATGAGGGTGGACATAGAGGGGTTGATTTACTAAAACTGGAGCATGCCAAATCTGCTGCAGCTCTTCATAGAAACCAATCAGCTTCCAGGGTTTTTTTTGTCAAAGCTTAATTGAACAAGCTGATTGGGTAAAATGCACAGCTGCACCAGACTCTGAGTGCTCCAGTTTTAGTAAATCAACCCCACAGTTTACATTTGTCAAAAGAACATGGTATTGGCGATGTCTATGGCAAACTTACACTGGCAAACTAACCTTTAGGGCTCATTTACATCACAATCCCCACATTCAGTCTGCAGTTCCACACGCACCTTTCTATGCTTTTGTAATGCGCTTGCTGTATGTTTTTTTTCCCTTTATCTGCTTCCAATACAAAAATGTATTTTTAGTATGCAAACATTTTCATCCTTGTTCTTATGTGCGTACTGTTGCATTTACATGTATTTATGCAAGTTCCAGTGCAAAAAAAAAAGCATGTTGCTCCTGAACTGTTTTCAAAAGCACGGAAGAACACGATGGGGATGATTTACAAAAACTGGAGAATGCTAAATCTGGCGCAGCTGTGCATAGTAGCCAATCAGCTTCTAACCTCAGTTTGTTCAATTAACCACTTGCTGACGGCGCTATAGCCTAATAACGGCTCTGCTGATCACAGATTGCCACTTGATCAGCTTTGTCCAATCACAGCTGATCAGGGATGTAAACCAAAGCCAGTTATCAGCACTACTTTCCTCATGCTGACAGCCTTAGGAGAGGAGATGAGAGACGATAACAGACTTGTGAAATAAGGACATGTACACTGATAATCAGGACACTGATTACCACTGCAGTCCCACCAGTGCTGCCAATCAGTGCTGCTAATCAGTGGCCACCAGTGCCTCCTCATCAGTGTCACCTATCAGTGCTGCCTACCAGTATCTATTAGTGCCTATCAGTGCTCACCAGTGACACCACACCACTGCCCATCAGTGCAGCCTCATCAGCCCACATCAGAAAAGCAGAGCAATTACCTGTTTGCAAAATTTTATAACAAACTATGAAAAACTTTTTTTTTTTTTTTTTTTCAAATTTTCAGTCTTCATTTAGTTTATTTACCAAAATTTAAAAAACCCAGTGGTTAAATATCACCAAAAGAAAGCTCTATTTATGTGAAAAAATGATACAACTTTTGTTTAGGTACAGGGTTGCATGACAGCGAAATTCTAATTTAAAGGGCAACAGCGCTGAAAGCTGAAATTTGGCCTGGGCAGGAAAAGTGTCCAGTAGGCAAGTGGTTAAGCTTTGACAAAAGACCTGGAAGCTGACTGGCTTCTATGCAGAGCTGCACCAGATTTTGCACTCTCTAGTTTTAGTAAATGAACCCCAATGCTGTGAACTAGGGTGATTAGAAAGCATTTTCCTGTGCATACATTTAGGATACATTTAAAAAACACACCTAACTGCATCTGGGTCCTTACGGTGGCCACACATGCTTTTCTTTTCTGATCAATCTCTTCGGATTGGAATTACTGATCTATAGTTGACAGCCTATTTGATTGATATGCCACACATATAGGAAGTGGACGTTGATTGATAAGTTACAATCATACCATACATTACACACTGCTCCAGGTTTGGTCCACCACAACAAGCCCTCAAAACTGGTCAGGTTCCGGCTGGTTCGTACCACAAAAGAATAAGGCCCCTTTCACATGGGCACCTCCGTTTGGTGGACTCCGCCGTTTTCTCAGCAGAGGATCGCTCTGCTGATCCCAGCTGAGCAGGCAGATGAAAGGGCCATCTTTGCTCACTGCGTAGAGTGGAGACGGACACAATTTAGTTCTGTTCTCCTCCATGGGGAAATCGGGTGGAAACGGACCCGTTTCATTCAATCTTATCCGATCTGCCAGAGGGATGGAAAATAGGACCACCATCCATCTGGATTTTTATGGACAGGATTAGATAGCAGAGGATGTCAGCAGACATCCAGCACTCCATAGGGGAGAGTGCAAGGTATGATCAGAATAGTTCTGTAAAAGGGGCCTAACAAAGCAGGAATGGATGACTGCACACTGATAGTTATGGCCACGATAACGAAATCGGCCAAAAATTTCCGTTCAGCGAAGGATCGGCCGATATTCTACTCGTTAATGCCCAGCCATCAGTGACCGATATCGATATTGTGAACGAAAAATCCCGTTTGAAAAATCGAAAAATTCTGTCGTCTCGTTTGCAAACGAACGATATCCTATACGTTGGTGTTAAGGTCGTTCATTTAAAATCTGTAGAACATCATCACGCATGCACTGTTTCGATGGTCGGCGGTCAAACGATCGGAAAATATTCGGCCTGTGTATGTTGGCAACGTTTTCGACCAACGAACACTTTTTAATAAGTAGGTGGTCGAATGATCGGGCGATATTCGGCCCGTGTATTCCAGCCATTATAATCGTACCTTGGATTGTAAATTATTGCTCGCTTTTCTGTTTTCATCATGTAGTTCCATAAACTGACCAGACCAAATACGATCAATTTCCAGGCCAAAGCATCTTAGTGCTGATCAATGCAAAACGATTGATAATTTTTCATCAGAAGAGAAAGCACCACTCCAGGCAGGTCTGCTAATTACACCGTTGCTATCACACTAATTAGGTGCCAGCCCAGCTCTTAGCGGTCTTCAGTAGAAGGAAAGGATTAGGTCAGCCGCACGACTAAAATCACCTTAATTACGAATCTTCAATAAAAACACAGTATCAAATACTCAGCGCTTATTCATAGCTTATGAATAAGCGCTTAGTAAGAGCAAAACACATTAGCTGTTGTTCTCAGTTTATCTCTGCTGTGTATGTGATAGTGCGGTTTTATTAAAGATTCGTAATAAAAGGCGATTTTAGTCGTGCAGCCGACCAAACGCTTTCCTTTCAGTTATAATTTTTCATCTTGCCCGTTCAACTCAGTCTGATCAAACCCGGTCTATATTGTGTCTAAATCAGGAGAAAGGGAAGCTTTTCGATTTTTGGCAAATTAATTGGTTTGATCAAATCATTAATCAATAATAATATCGAAGTTAGTATGACCATCATTCAATAGAAAAATTTGGTAAAATTAGTTAAAAAAAAAAAAAGGAGGAGGAGGTTTGCAAATGTATTTGGTTTCAGAAACATAACATATGTTGAGTAAGACATAAGTGCAATGTTCTGGTTTACAAAATACATTCAACTCTAACAGCAATTTCCTCGGTCATTAACCTCTACGCAGGAAATATAGCAGAGCCAAAGGCTCATTCCATTGATTTGCTATAAAATATTACATCTACGCTGGAGAAAAATGAAGGAGGCGTAATTCAGTGGAAATTACAAATTGCCTTATCTACATAAATCAAACATAACAACAACAAGGTTTGTCTCCTTTAATAAATCCATTCAGTTTTTTTTTGAAGGCTACTTAAAGAACGTTCTGGTATCTGTGTACAGACCTCTTCTCATCTATTAGTGCAAAATAAAATACAGCAATGCCGTGCCCAGTATGGCTCACCATTATGGCTTTCACACATACTAGATCTTAAATACAAATATTCAGGGGTGTATGCTTATTTTCCAAGCTAACACCTTCTAGTGATGTCCTTGGGCTATTTACAAGTTTGTTCCTCACAAAGTTACTAGTTGAGGAATGTAAAAAGTAATATTGAGCAATAAACACGTGAAAGGGAAAGAACTACAGGAAAGAAAAGGCTGGAAAGAAATGTCCCCATACCAGGAAGTCTATAAAATCTAACATGCCCTTTAGGCCAGGTATGGCCAACATATGGCCCACAGCCGAGTTATAACAAGCCACCTGCTAAGCCCTAATAGAAGATGCTTGGACATGTAGTTTTATGAATGGAGGGCTGCAGATTAACCAATTTTTCTAAAAAAGGAACTTGTCATGCGAGACATATGGAAGTTTAAAGCCCGAACTTCCCGAAAATTCTGCCCGGATTTCAGAATCCCCGTTGAAATCAATGGGACCCGAAATTCGGTAATCAAAAAACACAATTTTTAAGCCCTAAAACCCAAATAAATGCCCTTAAAAAGTGCCTAGGGTTCTGGGTCATGCCCCAGGGACTATTAATCACACAAAAAAAAATTGTCATTTTTGATAGAGAGCCAATTATTGAAAAAATTATTGAAAAAAAAAATGAGAAAATAAGATTTCTTTGGATTTAGTGTCTGGTGGGTCTAAAAAGTGTACCTGTGAAGTTTCAGCTCTGTAGCATGTCCAGAACCAGAAAAAAACAAGTTTGATTGTATTAGAATTGCAGTAGAGCAGGATAGTGGCTTCGCTATTTTCACACCCGGCTTTTTGTTGCAGTCGTTTTTAGGGCTTTTTTGTGGACGTGTTTGGAGGCAGGCATGACATCTGAACTTCTGTGTAGGGGTATATATACACACACATGTATGTATATATACACATATATATAGGTGTGAAAGGAGCAGAACCCTATGCCTGCGCTAATGAAATAATTAACAGGCATAGGACTTCGCTCCTATCACACCTATATGTGTGTATGTGTATAAATACATATAAGTGTGTGTGTATACAGTGGGTACGGAAAGTATTCAGACCCCCTTAAATGTTTCACTCTTTGTTATATTGCAGCCATTTGCTAAAATCATTTAGGTTCATTCTTCTTCCTCATGAATGTACACATAGCACCCCATACTGACAGAAAACCACAGAATTGTTGACATTGTTGCAGATTTATTAAAAAAGAAAAACTGAAATATCACATGGTCCTAAGTATTCAGACCCTTTGCTCATTATTTAGTAGAAGCCCCCTTTTGATCTAATACAGCCAGGAGTCTTTTTGGGAAAGATGCAACAAGTCTTTCACACCTGGATTTGGGGATCCTCTGCCATTCCTCCTTGCAGATCCTCTCCAGTTCTGTCAGGTTGGATGGTAAACGTTGGTGGACAGCCATTTTTAGGTCTCTCCAGAGATGCTCAATTGGGTTTAAGTCAGGGCTCTGGCTGGGCCATTCAAGAACAGTCACGGAGTTGTTGTAAAGCCACTCCTCCATTATTTTAGCTGTGTGCTTAGGGTCATTGTCTTGTTGGAAGGTAAACCTTCGGCCCAGTCTGAGGTCCAGAGCACTCTGGAGAAGGTTTTTGTCCAGGATATCCCTGTACTTGGCCGCATTCATCTTTCCCTCCATTGCAACCAGTCGTCCTGTCCCTGCAGCTGAAAAACACCCCCACAGCATGATGCTGCCACCACCATGCTTCACTGTTGGGACTGTATTGGACAGGTGATGAGCAGTGCCTGGTTTTCTCCACACATACCGCTTAGAATTAAGGCCAAAAAGTTCTATTTTGGTCTCATCAGACCAGAGAATCTTATTTCTCACCATCTTGGAGTCCTTCAGGTGTTTTTTAGCAAACTCCATGCGGGCTTTCATGTTTCTTACACTGAGGAGAGGCTTCCGTCGGGCCACTCTGCCATAAAGCCCCGACTGGTGGAGGGCTGCAGTGATGGTTGACTTTCTACAACTTTCTCCCATCTCCTGACTGCATCTCTGGAGCTCAGCCACAGTGATCTTTGGGTTCTTCTTTACCTCTCTCACCAAGGCTCTTCTCCCCCGATAGCTCAGTTTGGCCGGACGGCCAGCTCTAGGAAGGGTTCTGGTCGTCCCAAACGTCTTCCATTTGAGGATTATGGAGGCCACTGTGCTCTTAGGAACCTTAAGTGCAGCAGAAATCTTTTTGTAACCTTGGCCAGATCTGTGCCTTGCCACAATTCTGTCTCTGAGCTCTTCAGGCAGTTCCTTTGACCTCATGATTCTCATTTGCTCTGACATGCATTGTGATCTGGAAGGTCTTATATAGACAGGTGTGTGGCTTTCCTAATCAAGTCTAATCAGTATAATCAAACACAGCTGGACTCAAATGAAGGTGTAGAACCATCTCAAGGATGATCAGAAGAAATGGAAAGCACCTGAGTTAAATATATGAGTGTCACAGCAAAGGGTCTGAATACTTAGGACCATGTGATATTTCAGTTTTTCTTTTTTAATAAATCTGCAACAATGTCAACAATTCTGTGTTTTTCTGTCAATATGGGGAGCTGTGTGTACATTCATGAGGAAGAAGAATGAACTTAAATGATTTTAGCAAATGGCTGCAATATAACAGAGTGAAAAATTTAAGGGGGTCTGAATACTTTCCGTACCCACTGTATATACCCCTATACAGAAGTTCAGATGTTATGCCTGCCTCCAAAGACGCCCAAAAAATGCCCAAAAAAAAACGCCTGCAACAACACACCTGGGTGTTTTTGTAGCAGGCGTTTTTTTGGGAATTTTTTGGGCATTTTTGGAGGCAGGCATAACATCAGAACTTCTGTGTAGGGGTATATATACACACACACACACACACACACATGTATGTATATATACACACTTACACATATATAGGTGTGAAATAAGCAGAACCCTATGCCTGCGCTAATGAAATAATTAACAGGCATAGGACTTCGCTGCTATCACACCTATATGTGTGTATGTGTATAAATACATACAAGTGTGTGTGTGTGTGTGTGTGTGTGTGTGTGTGTGTGTGTGTGTGTGTGTGTGTATGTGTGTGTGTGTGTATATATATATATATATATATATATATATATATATATATATATATATATATATACCCCTATACAGAAGTTCAGATATCATGCCTGCCTCCAAAGACGCCCAAAAAAACGCCTGCTACAAAAACACCCAGGTGTGTTGTTGCAGGCGTTTTTTTTCGGGCATTTTTCGGGCGTCTTTGGAGGCAGCTGCACGGGGATGCACAGGTTTTTCATGCAGACAGTGTTATTTCAGGGAACCGGGACCACGCAGGTGTCATATTGGAGTGCAGCAGCTGTGTCCATTCAACCACTGTGTCATTTCCCAATAGACATCAATGAGGGTGCCTGCACCGAGTTGCACTGAACACCTGCGCATCCCCTTGCAGGTAAATACAGCCCTGTATGGGCGCAAGTTATTATATACACCCTGTGTGGACGAGGCCTTAATGGTTGAACAGCTTCTAAAATTGCTTGTTGCCTCTCCGAAATGCTGACCCTCTTTCTTCAATACCTTGATTTACTGAGCGGCAACAAGTAAGAATGTATTATTCTTTAACTTTTTAACAATCTGATTTGCATTCTGTTTCAGGTCAGTGACCCAAAGTGTTAACTCTAGTAGATCATCATAATAGCCAGGCAACTAGCATTTTCAGAAGGTGGTCAGTAATTGTAGCTCCAGTTTTTCTCTAAAGACAGGATTACTTTAAGACCCCGTTCACACTGGGGGCGACGCTACTTGCCCGGGCGACCTCACAGGTCGCGGTACGCAGCTCGCACCGCGACCTCGGAGTGGCCGACACGGACTTCATATCATTGAAGTCAATGCGGGTCGCCCCAAAGAAGCTCCGGACCCTTTTTCTAAGTCAGAGCGACTTGTGTCGCTCCTATTAGAACGGGTCCACAGCTACTCTATGGCAGGCGACCTACAGACCAGGTCGCCTGACAGGTCGCCCCAGTGTGAACGGGGTCTAAAGCGGTTCTTTGCCCTGTTTGAAAACAATGAAATACTGTAGCTGCTGACTTTTAATAATTGGACAACTGGTCCATGGGTCTAGCAACAATTACATTGTTGGAACTGATCATGTAATAATAGAGAAAGCAGAATCTCCCACTCAGGGCTCATTCCCACAAGTGTAGTTCTCTTTATGATCGGGGCCAGCAGGATGAGCTCCTGATCATGCGACTACTGTGACAACCAATCATAGTGATCATGTGATCATGGAGTCTGTCCTGCTTCCTAGTGTTAAAACCCACCTAAAGCACTGCAGGAAGGGGTTAAAGGAAGTTAAAAGTTGGAAAATGGATCAACGGTTTGTTTGTATAGGATTCTGAATATGGAGGTTTTTCTATTTATTTAAACGATATGGGCTTGTGTCTTCTTTATTCAAACTGATTAACTATGTAACTAAGTAGTAGTCAAGTCCTTTTTTGATTTTAGTACTACCTTTAGGCCAGCGATACACTGTTTGAATCTCGACCAGTTCAGCAGGAACCAGCTGAGATTCAAACCGTTAATGGGCCAGCTGAATGTACCAAGTTGATCGATCAATCAACTTGAGTACAACAAGTCTGCCGGATTCTCTTACAATTATCCTTAGCAGCTGCTATAGCCGCTAGCAATAATCACTGTCTGCCCCCGCTCGCTCCCACTGGGAGCAGACTACAGCTTAGCAGGGGGGATTCCACTGCTGTCCGCACGGTCTGTGTTGATGGGGGAAATGCGCAAATTTCTTTGCTGCCAGAAATTCGCATCATGTATGGCCAGCCTAAGCCCTGCAGAGCTGCCAACTCAAAACTTACGTTTTAAATTTTTTGGCCCACAAAGTCAGCATTGTTACAATTTTTTTCTGTAGTCCTTCATTGGCAACTTTTTGATAACAATGTTGTGTATAGTAACAAAATTGTTGCGTGTGCCACATGCAATGCTCAGGGTTAGAATCTAAAGAGGAGTCCTGTACGATATCAAATCATTATGACTGGTTACGCTCGAACATAGGAAAACATGATACTTTCTCATGAACCTCACTTAGTTTTCATCTTTTAGTAACACTGCAGATTTCTCAAGGGTTTCCAGCCCCATTGGGTTGTTTGCAAATTATTTTGGCCATAAACTTGGCAGTTTGTGATTTTTCATCAGCTTTTAACCACAGCATACTGTAACCCACATCTTCAATTTTACAGTTTTAAGTGACCAAAAGCCCTAAAGTGGCCTGGAAATCGATTAGAAATGCTTTCCAATTGGAACTGTCATAGTTTCTTTCTATTTACACTATAATTTTCATAGCCTAGTTGCTTGAAACTGGAAAACCAAAATTAGACTATGGGAAGCAAATTACTGGGGTGCAAAGCAAATAGAAAGCAACAAAAATGCCCTGGCATATGGCCAGCATTAGTAAATAAAATATATGTGTAAATACCTGGAAGCCTATGAAAGATTACCTGTTTGTAGACCCCCAAAGATCAAGGTTAACAAAGTACTGCTCGGATGAAACCTTTTGGAGAATCCAAGCCACTAACAGATGCTAATTACAATTCCAGATAGCAGCAAGAAATATGTTAAAGCCAGAAAAGTACAAAATAATATCATAAAACACATATTTATGTATTAATTTTTGTACTTTGCAACAAAAAAAGGCTTCTTTCACGTGGGCCATGTCCCTTCTCATAGCAGGGGATCTGTGAACAGATCCTCGGCTGAATTGTAGCAGAATGGAACAGGTGTCACTTTTGCGACATCCGTGTCTGTTCAGTTTACTGCTGTCAGGATCCATGTTGGACCTATGGGTATCTGTTTATATCAGACAATATCAGAACTGAAAATATGGAAAAGGTCACAGACCTACTCTGACTTGTTGCCCATAGACTACCATTGAGCTTGCCATCAGGTCCAAAAAAAAAAAAAACTGACAAGCAGGCAGACCTAAGTGGACCCGAGGCCCCTTCCACACCAGCGGACCGATCGGGTCCGCGTGTCAATTTTTCAGGCAGACCCAGTCGGACCACTTATTCTCTATGGGGCGGCGGACCGCTGACACCTGCCGGGTATCCAATCAAATACGCTGAAAACAGGCATATGGCGATTCGTTCGCCATCCGTCCGGCAGTTTGGATCGGATGACAAACGGATGGAAACAGACATGCAGTCCATTTCCATCCGGCTGCCGCATAGAGGAAAGCAGGCTGTGTCCACTACACAGAGCCGACACTGACCTGTCATCCGCCTGCTGAGTGGGGATCAGTGGAGAGATCCCCTGCCGAGCAGGCAGATTCAGCTTGGATGACTCCACTCCGTCTGATAGGGGCCTAAAATGTGAAGATCATCTAAGAGACCTTCACATTGTTTGAGGGTTCGTTTACACTAGTGGTGGATCACTCTTTAAGGGTTTCTGACAGGCAGTGGGAAGGCATTATGTCACCTCCTCTCCGTCTGTTTGAAACCCTAAAAACCCATACCAGAAGCCCACAATGCACGTGGTTTGGGCCAGTTGTGGCATAGCTCCATTTAGTTGACAAGGTCCCAGTCGGCAGGCAGTAGTGCCCACTAAGAACGGTGGGGGGTCAATTGCTGGGCCGCACCATGGCATGTGTACACCCCCCTCTGCTGCCTTTGCAGCTTAAGGGGGAGCAAGTGTAAACCTAGCATTAAACAGAACAACTACAGAAGGCCTTAATAAAATATAACTGTACAGAAATGACCAAAAACAAGCAATTATTTAACAACTTGCTCATTAATTTAAAATCTGAATTTAGCCATGTTTTTGGATAGAGTTGGGTGGGGTAGGTTTTGTGTTGGTCTGTTAAATCTACTAGCATATGGTCAGCTCAAAGTAGAGCTATGGGCAAAACATTTTTTTTTTTTTTTCATTTTATTTAGAGCAAGGGAGGGTTATAACCCATCAGATCTTTTTATTTCACCATCTGTGTCCCATTGCGGAGATTTCCCTTCACTTTCTGTCCCGTAGCCAAAACAGAAAGTTGGAGGAAATCCCTGCAAATTAAGGGAATTTCTTGGGGACCCATTGGAAGATTTCCCTTCTATTACTTTTCTGGGGACAGCCCAAAATTTGGGATTTTCTTTTACTTTCACTTTCAGTTATAAAGGTAAACAGGACAAATAGAGAGAGGGTGATTCTACTTAACAGAGGCACAGACCTAAAAAAAAACCTGGCACACGTTCTAATTTCTCTCACCTCTGTCAAAAAAAAAAAAAAAACTCTATAGTTATACTATAAACTGCAGCCTATGCCGAAATCCAGACATGGCGGCCATTGGTTTTTCCATAGCTGGACTGCCAAAGCTTGCTTCAGCTCGGAAGGGTTGAAATGGAAACACTGCTGAGCGGCTTTTACTTTCACTTAGTATTCTAGCACAGATGGCATAAAAAGTCAGAAAACAACTCAATCAAGGGCTTTCCAGAAAGTGCAATCATGACTCTTTCAGTTGGAGGAAGAATTATGAGTCACGGCATTGACACTGAACTGTTAAACTGGTCCCATGCCAAAAGCATTAGTCGACCTCATAACTCACACACCCATTTCTGTCCACTTGACAGCTGGCTTTATCTACAAAAAAGAAATCTCTCACTGTATCCACTGGCAAGGTTCTACAAGCTGTAAATTCAGGAATCAGCTACTCCTTACCTACGATTTACCAAAATAAGAAGCTTCTCGGCCTAGGCTAGCAAGAAATACATGGCAGGATATTCAGAGACTTAAGGCGTGTTAAAAGAATGTGGAAATGCAATATGCCAAATCTCCAAACATGACTGATTTATGTGCAGCTGTTCACCGACAAAGCAAGTATTTCACATATATATCAGTCATTGTTCATGACTTCCACACCTAACATGCCTCTGCAGATTATTTCATAAAGTACTCATTGGCAGGCATACAGATATGAAACAAGCAAAAAAATCGATGGAACTGATAGCAGGATCGGATGCTAGCTTCTTCCACAATAGTCCAAAATTATTTGGTCAGGAAATCTAAATAAAATCTAACTGAACATCAGCGTCCCACAGTAATTTAAAGGCAGTCGTTTTTTTAAATTCAGATTTTATTTTTGAATTTTTTTTTTTAAGGTGTAACAAGCAAACTAAAAAACAACAAAAACAAAATCACTGTTGCAAACAGTAACGGCGTCAATACATTTAATGCGTCCACATCTAAAATTATCCCAAGCTGTTCACAAATACTTCATAAATATTCAGAAACCTTAATGGCACTTTTCCACTGCAAGTACCGGCTCGGCTCTACTCGGCCCTGCTTGGCCCTGTTTGCTTTTCCACTGCTGGTACCGCATGGTACGGTGTTGGAACGGTTCGGTACGGTATGGTTTGCTTTTCCACTAAAGTAGTACTAAAGTTAAGTGGGTGGGATAACAACGATTCTCTGACCAATCAGTGGCTAGTAGTGACTGCATACAAAGGATTGTGGGATATGGTACCGGTATGGTACCTCTTGGAACCACATCTCTGACCAATCAGTGGCTAGTAGTGACTGCATGCAAAGGATTGTGGGATATGGTACCGTTATGGTACCTCTTGGAACCACAATCGTAACGTTTGGTTCCATGCAGTGGAAAAGCGCCGCCGCACCGTACCGTGCCGATCCGTTCCTACACCGTACAATGCGTTACCAGCAGTGGAAAAGCACAAAAGCGAGCCGAACCGTTCAGTTCCATGCAGTGGAAAAGCGCCATAAGTATTCAGAAGTACTCAGACGCACTCAAAAGCACACACAAGTACTCAAATATATTCACAAATGTTAAGAAACGACCAGAAACACAGAAATACTCCTGAGCAGATAACATATAATATGTAGATCTTTTGACAGGTCTTTCTCCCGCACTAAAAGCACACGCAGTATTTAACCAGGGCTCAAACTGAAATTGGAATGGGAGGCAACAATCCATTTTTTGCAGATCCTTTCAACCTTCCAAGAGATGTTACGTTGAATATAGGTATCTTTTTCAAACATTACGTATTTATCCATTTCCTAAATCCAGTCCCCAAGAGTATAAGGGTTGGGTGATACCCAATGGGTGGCTATCAGCTTACATGGTATAAAAAGAGATCTCATGATGGCCACTGTCTGATCCCATTCTATTTTACTAGAACTTATATAACCCAAAAGACATAGAACAGGGTCTAGAGGCAGTAAATAAAATAGAAGCATGATGTTCAGTATACACTGTCAAGGAACATATGGCGCTTTTCCACTGCATGGAAACGAACGGTTCGGTCCGCTTTTGTGCTTTTTCACTGCCTGGTACTGCATGGTATGGTGTAGGAACAGTTGGGTACGGTACGGCGGCGCTTTTCCACTACATGGAACCGAACGGTACGGCTCTCTAAAACAGTACCACCTCGATTGTGGTTCCAAGAGGTACCATACCAGTACGATATCCCACAATCCTTTGCATGCAGCTGACTGTTTGTCACTACTAGCCACTGATTGGTCAGAGAATCGTTGTTATCCCACCCACTTACTTTAGTACTACTTTTAGTGGAAAAGCAAACCATACCAAACCGTACCGAACCGTTCCAACACCGTACCATGCGGTACCATGCAGTGGAAAACCAAACCGGGCCAAGCAGGGCTGAGTAGAGCCGAGCCGGTACTTGCAGCGGAAAAGTGCCAATACAGTGGTTGGACAATATGGAAACACTACATGGTTTGCAAGTGTAAAAGTGACAACAAGTTTTGCATTGAAGGCCGAGTCAAGTAACATTCTTTTGCTTCCGCTGTGCAATAATACACCTAGCTAACAGATGGGAAGCTCTCTTCCATCATTCACTATGTACACAGCTAGTAATACGGAGTCATGTTAGAGTTTACCGAGTTTCAAAGAGGGCAAATTGTTAGTGCCCACTTAGGCAGGCCATACATGGTTCGACTCCTGCTGAACCAGCCGAAATTCGAACCATGTATGGACAGGTTGAATGTACCAAGTGGATTGATCAATTAACTTGGGTACAACCAGCATGCTGGGTTTTACCTGTGATTTTAACTAGCTTCTGCTATAGCCACTAGCAATAACCACTGTCTTCTCCTGGAGGGGACCAGCTTCCCCTGCCCGCCCCCCCACAGGTAGAAGACAATGGCCCCCAGGCGGGATTCCCACATCAACACTTTCTATGTTGATGGGGGAAATCAAACCCGTGGTTGCAGGAAAGAAATTTGCTTTGTGTATGGCTGGCCCTAGCTGGTGCCTCTGTGACCAAAGTTGTATCTGCGGTGTCACGAGGTACAGTATCAAAGGTCATGTCGGCATATACAGTTATGGGGAAAATAACTGCGGTACACACGGTAGACTGATCGAAAGAGACAAAAAGGATTGTAACCTGGATTTTTGCGAGTGGTATAAGATTTCTTTATCCACCAATCAAGAGTTATATTTGTCAATGAAGAATTTAGGCTGTTTTGGACACCAAAGGCGATCCAACACCATATTAGGTAATGATTTTTTTCTTTTACCATACTGGTTTTTCATAACTTTGTCCAGTCCCTGTATATTGGGCATGACGATAGCCAGGGATCATTCTGCAATGCAACAGATGCAAATTAAATATGAGGCCTTATGCCTAAACTTTAAAAATTGAAGATCTACACAATTAAACAATATTCTTAGAATCTTTTTACTTTTGGGTACATTCCTTGTTCCACTAAATAGGTATTTAATGTTTGCCGTGTGGGAGCAATTACTTTTGCTGGAGTTAAAGTGGTTCTAAAGGCTGAAGGTTTTTAACCTTAATGCATTGTCTGTCCAGCTCTGCCAGTCCCCCCTTATTCTTACCTAAGCCCAATCTCCATCCAGCGATGTGCACTAGAGCAGAGGCTACTGGCTTCCACTGCTGTCAATCACAGGCAGTGAGGCGGGAGCGGTGTGGGGTTGAGCTGCACTGTGTGTGTCTATGGACACACCGAGCCGGCTCAGGAGCGGGCCCCCATGAATATCCCCACAGCAGGAGACTTGCAATGGTAGGCACTTGGCAGGGGGGAGGAGCCAGGAGAGCCAACAGGGAATCCAAGAAGAGTCAGATTGGGGCTGTCTATTGAGCTGATCACCTGCTGATCGGAACGGAATCTGTCCCATGTGAAAGGGTCCTTAAGCTCAATTCACAAAGCTTTATTTTAGTCATGTGACAGCTAATTTTAAATCCCATTGGACACTGTTGAAAATAAATGTAACTTTTTGAAAAATAACTTTTCTTATCCTGATGTGTTAGCTTTCTGATCTTAGCCTATTGTGTGCCATCACATGGGGCAGAACAGTGGCTTAAAGCGGAGTTCCGGCCTCAAATACCTTTTTTAACTAAAAATACCCCTATAATACTAATCCATTGCCCTTTACAGAACCGCTATTCTCATACTTACAAGGTGTACAGTATTGGATTTTAGTCAAAATCATACTTTTAAAAAAGCTGTCTGGGCGCGGCCATCTTAGATGTGGGCATCTGAAGCTGCAGTGTAATCTGCTGTGTCCTTCTTCCTGATTCCAGGGAGTGTTCTGGGAGTTCTTCCTGATTCCAGCCTCCTGGGAGTGATGACAAACAGCTCCCAGGATGCAATGCAAAGGCGGAAGTGATGTCGGTGGCCGTGGCCACAGAGGGGGGAGAAGGAGGAAGTACAATCAAAAATGCCCTGAAAATAAGGTAAGGGACCCCTGAAAAAAATTGAAAATGCCCAATTGTTGATCAGCATAGCGAGCACTCCAGGAATCACTAAAGTTGCAAAATAGGCCGGAACTCCGCTTTAAGTGGACTGGCTATTAGTGATGGGCTCAGGCATGTTCAGACACAGTCTATGTCCATCTGAGATATCCTGCTGGAAAGCGGTCAAAGCGAACAGCCAATCATGGGCATTCCCCACCAAGCAGCTACATGTCTGCAAGAGGCATATATACATGTGGCTGTGGGGCAGCATTTGATTGGCTCTCTGTTTTGACACCTTCCTAGCAGGATAGCTCAGGTGGGTTCAGACTCTTCTATCTTGCCCTATGGTCCCCACTTTGACATTCCAATCTGGACACCATGTGCATGGAGTTTGCAAATTCTCCCTGTGATTGCATGCATTTCCTTCAGCTACTCCGTTTACGTGCAAAGCTCCAAAAGACAAGCTGGAAGGTTATTTGGCTACCGTCTAAACTGGCCCCAGTTTGTATTCATCTGGTATAGACCTTATTTCGTAGAGCAGTTACTGGAGAGATGTGAATGTACTCTATGAAATGCACTTTAACTAAGTGTAGGTCCAAGTCACAGCTATGCAGGTCCGGGAACACGGGTAAATCACATGCGTTCCTGCACCCGAAACGTGGTGATCTTTAGCAGACGCATGGGGTGCTATTAATTCTTAAGGCACATTTTTGGGTACATGAAACTGCATGGTGCTGTAGCACCATGCTGTTCCATGCGGCTGTCCTGTTGGTGCGTTTTGGTAAAAGGCTCAGGGACTTTCCTCCTGCATTTCCCACAGGTACAGAATCCTATTCCAATGAATGGCCTATTCAAATGAACGCAGCATGCCTGACTTGAATAGATGTGAACCTAGCATTATAAAGCCAATATGGTAAATATTACACATTTTTATTCTATGGATAACCGTATCCTCATAAAAAACAAGCGAGACTATACATCTTTACTGTATAAAGAACAGTTTGCTACCTATTTCATCTAAGATCCTTGCTCTAAATAAATATAAGCAGCACATTAAAACCAACACACGCACTAAAAGCTTATATAAAAAAATGTAACAAATGGATGTTTTTATTACGCGATACCAGTTGTATGTGCTTTTGAGCTCCAACCACCAATCCATGTGCGGTTAGTAAGCACTTGAATATTAAAAGGGACAACCAGCTGGGAGAATGAATAGGCCACTTACTATAGACATTCCAACGACAAATGGTTGCGTGAATGAAAAAAGAAACCTTGGAATAGACATTGACCTCTGTAAAAGAAAACCCACACAATGAAAGGAGCTGTCGATAAGACATGGGACCTGCATAGCTGGACTTCATTCCTTGCACACTGTACAAATGACAGAAATACGGAGACACACCAATCTAAACAAATCTCTTCGCTCTCATGAGCTCTGCTTATGCAATTTACTATAATGTTCTAAGCATGTTGGCAGGAGCTCACAAGCACATACGACAAAGCTTCAAGCAAGCTTCAAGTTGGCATTGTCTGATTGCCAGGCTCACGGCATTAAACTGAAAAGAAGTGTGGGGCCCACTAGGCACTTCAAACATTTGAAAATGCTTTTGTAGGTGTGAGTTTAGCACAAAAAAATAAAAATCACTAACTAAAACAATTTGGAGGCTAGGTCTTAAAGCCTATATAAAAGGCAAAAAATACATAAAAAATATATTTATTACATTTCTCTATGTGCACATTTTCCCATGTTTTATCCCTTTAAACATGCTGCAAGCAAAAAAAAAAAAAAATAAATAAATAAATTTTATATATATATATATATATATATATATATATATATATATATATATATAGATAGATGATCAGAATGTTAATATTAATCTCAGTTATTTTCCAGAGATTTACATCAATTTACATATATACTGTACATTCACAACAGTCCTTGCCCTCAAGGTACTTGCACTCTAGGTCTCCATCTCACATAATGCCAATTTAGACAGAAGCTATTAAACCTACCAGCATGTCTTTGGAGTGCAGGAGGAAACTGGAGTGACCGGAGGAAACCCACACAGGCAAAAGGGAGAACATGCAAACTCCAGGCAGGTAGTGCCCTGGTTGAGATTCTAACCGATGACCCTAGAGCTGCCAGACAGAATTGCTAGCCACTGGTTAGAATGAATGATGCACCGAAATTTCGGCCACTGAAAATTATCAACCGAAAATAGGGTTTTCAGTTTTGTGCCGAAAAAAAAAGAAAAAGTGTAGATAAAAACGCCCACGATTTTTATGCAATTTTACCTTGTTAATGATGTGTTTTTCATAGGTTATGTGACTCGAAAAAATGCATCAAAATTGCAACACAGGAGCATATTTGACGCGTTGTTGTTGCGTTTTCAATGGGGAGGTGCCTTTTTGGTGCAGTTTACCAAATTTACACTGTTATACAAGCTGTACACTTACTACTTTACATTGTAGCAAAGTGCAATTTCTTCAGTGTTGTCACATGAAAAGATATGATAAAATATTTACAGAAATGTGAGGGGTGTTCTGTGAGATACTGTGTATATATATATATTATATTATATTATATTAGGGATAGACCGATTACGGCAAGGCCAATATATCGGGGGCCGATATGCACTTTCCCCAATATATCGGTATCGGCACCGGAACTGGCCGATATTGCCAATATTTTTGTGACGTCATTCTGCCTACTTAGGCCGCCTCCCTCGCCTTGGACAGCCACGTCTGGAGTCGGGAGTAGTCTCGCGGGAGTGTATGACAGCCATACACCCATCCACAGCAGCCCGGTGCCAGCCAGCCACCCACATCCACAGGCCCTGTACCAGCGAGCCAGCCAGCCACCCACAGGCCCTGTACTAGCCAGCCACCCACAGGCCCTGTACTAGACAGCCGCCCACAGGCCCTGTACCAGCCAGCCACAGGCACTGTACCAGCCAGCCATCCATGGGCCCTGTATAGCCAGCCGCCCACGGGCCCTGTACAGCCGGCCACCCACAGCCCCTGTGCCAGCCACCCACCTACCACAGGGTGCTAGCCAGCCAGCCATCCACCCACCACAGGGTGCCAGCCAGCCATCCACCACAGGGTGTCAGCCAGCCAGCCACCCACCCACCACAGGGTGTCAGCCAGCCAGCCAGCCACCCACCCACCACAGGGTGCCAGCAAGCCCACCCACCACAAGGTGCCAGCCAGCCAGCCACCCAGCACAGGGTGCCAGCAAGCCAGCCATTAAGCATTAAACAAAAATTAACATGTTCAGTACCAGATTTGTGTAAAAATTGTCTTTATTTTTCAAAACTTTAAATGTACAAAATATCGGGGCATATCGGCCGATAAAGATACCTTGTGACCAAAATATCGGTATCGGCCCTGAAAAAAACCATATCAGGTCTATCCCTCTATTTTATATATATATATATATATATATATATATATATATATATATATAGTCCTGAATTTTCAGTTTCAGCACCGCAATTAGTATTTCGCTGCACCACTAATTAGAATACCAATCAATTCGTTCTCTTCACTCCTCCCAAGACTTCCTGCTTTCTAGCTCCCTTGCCACCTCCTCCTCCTCCTCCCATGCTTACCCCCAGGACTTCTTCAGAGCCTCTCTCATCCTATAAAACACCCTACCCTAATCTGTCCACCTTTAGGTGATCTCTGAAAACACTTCTCTTCAGAGAGGCCCATCCATTCTCTAACTAGTAAGCTGAACTTTTACTTTCTCCATCAACTCAGCCCTGACAGTTATCTTTTGAATGACTTGGTACTCCGTTTTTAGAGTGTAAGCTCTCATGACCAGGGTCCACTAATCTTCCAAAAAAAATTTATAATTTTGCAGCTCATCAGTCCTTAGGCTACATTCACAGCTAAGCGTCACGTTTTCAAGCGTTTTGAGAGTTTTCTGAAGCAGAATTGCACAATTTTTATTTTTTTAAGTAAAAGGTGTGGAGTGCTGATGAAAAAGGGGCAGAAAGCTGCTGTTTGAGCAGAAAACATGCAAAACCTTTGGGAAAAAAGAAAAAAGGCTAGAAAAAGCTTATGCCATGCTTTTTAGGTGTTTCCATTGAAGTCTATGGGAAAAAAAACAAAAAAAAACGCTTTATTGTGCCTGAAAAGTAACTTGCATATTTTTTTGAGTTACAGGCCGCCAGGACCCACCGATCGTTCGGTAGGAGGACAGAACGGAGGTCGGCCTATGTAAACAAGTTCTGTCAGGGAGGAAAAGAGATTTTGTGTTTCAGCTACAGATCTCTTTTCCTCTCACAGGGGTGTCAAACTGGTGGCCCTCCAGCTGTTGCAGAACTACAAGTCCCATCATGCCTCTGCCTATGGGAGTCATACTTGTATAACTGAAAAGCCTCATGGGACTTGTAGTTCTACAACAGCTGGAGGGCTGCCATTTTGACACCTGTGTTAGTGCATCCACTCCCCCCTACAGTTAGAAAGCGCTCCCTAGGAGCACACTTAACCCCTTGATCAACCCCTTCCATGCCAGTGTCATTTATACAGTAACAGTGCATTTTTGTGTCAATTAGGGGGAGATTTACTAAACCTAGTGCACTCAGAATCTGGTTCAGCTGTGCATGGTAGCATCTTCTAACTTCAGCTTGTTCAATTAAGCTTTGACAATAAAACCTGGAAGCTGATTGGTTTCTATGCAGACCTGCTCCATATTTTGCACTCCTAAGCTATAGTAAATAACCCCCTAAAGGCCCGTACACACGTACCGATTGTCGGCCGTAAATATTCGGCCGACGACCGATCGGCCAATTGTAGGCTTGTTAGTATGATGCTTCCGACAGCCGACAGCGCATTTTCGGCCGAACAGAATCTGTCGTGCAAGTAGGCTTGTGACGGTATCAGATTTTCATGCTGCGATTAATTGATTAAGGTTTTGCCACGGTATACGGTATTATCACGGTATTCTATTATTAAATTTAAATTATTAAATTTCCACCTCACTTCAATTTCATTGCTGAATTTAGGGGCTTTGGTTCACTTATGCACATTATTATATAGTCAGTCAGTACAGACTCTGTGAACCAGGCCTAAAATAGGTCATCAAGCAGTGTCTGGCCTAACTGGTGATAACTGGTCCTGGCGCTCGGCTCCGATCCGATGGCCTGGTCATTAAGAGGGCAAATCCTTGTGGTCAAGAAGTGGTTAAACCTGAAGGAGGTGTTGTTTATAAAGGACTTTACTATTGCTTTAGGCCTGGTTCACATGTATGCGGGTTGGTGGTTCACATGTATGTGGGTTGGTGGTTCACATGTATGCGGGTTGGTGGTTCACATGTATGCGGGTTGGTGGTTCACATGTATGCGGGTTGGCGGCCCACATTTGCACAGGCATAGCAGCCCATTGATTTGAACGGGCTGCTATGCCCTCATTTTCCGCAGAAAAAAGGTGCATGCAGCATTTTTTTAAAATTCAGTGGCCTTGAAATCCATCCTGCTTTTGCACCATGCGACTAACCTGCAGTTCCTGCTCTGGCAAGCTTTCTGCATTTTTTGTAGACACTGCTTGATGGCTATATAATAATGTAATGTGGGCTGCTATGCGTGTGTGTGTGTGTGTGTATATATATATATATATATATATATATATATATATATATATTAGAGCTGCACGATTCTGGCCAAAATGAGAATCACGATTTTTTAGCTTAGAATAAAGATCACGATTCTCTCACGATTCTCTGTGTAACAAAAAAAAAAAAAATTGGGATAACTTTACTGTTACGTTTTTTTTTTTTTTTTATTATTCATTAAAGTCTAATCATTGCGTTTGAAAGACTGCTGCGCAAATACAGTGTGACATAAAATATTACAACAATCGCCATTTTATTCTGTAGGGTCTCTGCTAAAAAAATATATAAAATGTTTGGGGGTTCTAAGTACTTTTCTAGCAAAAAAAACTGATTTTAACTTGCAAACAACAAGTGTCAGAAAAAGATCCAGTCTTTAAGAGGTTAAACTTCCTTTCTCCCTGGCAGAGGGAAGGAAAAGATACAAATGTAATCATTTTTGTTTATAGTTAGGAGACTTAATGCTGAAAGGTGTTAGCTGAGTGAGTGAATGAGTCATCCAGCTCACTGAAATGTATCCATTCACAAGTCAGGCAGACTTGACAGAGAAACTCGGTATTTTAAAAATGCCACAATAACAATACCGTGGCTATGCAATACCGCGATATATCGAATTACCGAAAACCGGCATATGTCTACGTGCAAGCATTAAAATTTTTGTTGACCGTCACCAGAACGGCCGATTGTTCGCCAGTCAGTACAGATTTCGGCCGACAAACAGCAGATGAGCAAGACTGGGCATGCTCAGAAAAGAAAAAAACACAGGGAAAGTTAACCATCACATGACATCACTTCTGCAGTCGGCTGTTGTTGGCCGACAAAATTTGTGTGCAGTCTTTTGCACTTTTCAACAGACAAGACAGCCCTGGACAAAAGACGGCCGATTGTTCGGCCGACGATCAGTACGTGTGTACGGGGCTTTAGTGTCAGATTTGTCTGTCGCAATGTTGCAGTCCCACTATTAAAAAAAAAAAAATTGCTGATCGCTTCGCCATTACTAGTAGAAAACAATAAAAAAAATAAAAAAAAAGTTCATAAATGTATCCCATAGTTTCTAGACACTATAACTTTTGTGCAAACTAATCCAAATACACTTATTGTATTTTTTTTTTTTTTTTTATCAAAAATATGTAGCAGAATACATATTGGCCTAAATTTATGAAAAAATAATATAAAAAAATAGATTTTTAAAAAAAATTTGATGGAAATGTTTTATAGCAGAAACTAAAAAATATTGTGTTTTTTTTTTTTTTTCAAAAATTGTGGTTCTTTTTTTGTTTAGAGCCCAAAAAATAAAAACATTTAAATTACAGAGGTGATCAAATACCACCAAAAGAAAGCTCTATTTGTGGGACAAAAAGATCAATTTTGTTTGGGTACAGCGTTGCACGACCGCGCAATTGTCAGTCAAAAACACAGTGTCGTGTTGCAAAAAAAATGGCCTGGTCATGGGGGGGGGGGGGGGGGGGAACCTTCTAGGGCTGAAATGGTAAAGATGATAGCTTTGAAAAAAGGGCAACATTGTTTTTAGATCAACTCACAGGAAGGACAACAAAACTGTATTTCTGGATTTCTGGCAAGCGTGTGTGTTTTTTGTGCGTGCTGAAAAAATGTTCTTAACCTGAAAAAAGAGAAAACGAATGCAGCCATCACATCTAAGGACTGGTAGTTTGCAATACACTACATTTTCATTCTTGAGTTTGGATATCCTCTACAGAGGCTACAAATACGAGACTGCCATCTGACCATGATTGCTGTTGGTGAAAAGAGACAAAAAAGATTGCTCAGCTTAGTGAAGCAGCCTGTAGACGCAACGTGCCCATTCCCTCATGCAGCCACCCTCTAAAGACCATGGGCAGCCTAAGACCATTTTGGTTATTTGCTATGGGGTTTATTTTTTGGCACAAGGCCAGTGCACTAGTTGAGCAGGCATGTATATGCACAGACACATCTCTCACTTGTAATAGCTCAAAAGAGCTTTAGGGATCATCTGGGAAAATCAATTTCAGGCAATATATTACTCCCTTAAGAATAATCAGCTTTTGATTCGATCGAGGTTTGCCCACAGACATGCCATCATTTTCAAATATGACCACTGTTGGCTGCACTGGGCAACGATCATCTTAGGTCTTCAAACCCATGCCAGTAAGTTATTATTTAGTATATAGGATTTGTAAAGTACCAACAGTTTACACAGTGCTTTACAAAAGGGCTTGACAAAATTTGCTTTGAATCTAGGTGCCAGCAAAAAAAGTTAGGAGTCAGTTTTTTTTTTTTTTTAACCAATTGCCTACTGGGCACTTCCACCCCCTTCCTGCCAAGGCTAATTTTTAGCTTTCAGCGCTTACACTTTGAATGGTAATTAAGTGGTCATGCAACACTGTAACCATATGAAATGTATCTTTTTTTCCACACAAATAGCCCCCGTTCACATAGAGGCGACCTGTGAGGCGACCTGGTCGCCTCACAGGTCGCCGCAGGTCGCCTTCCATAGGGAAGCTGCGGACCCGTTCTAATAGGAGCGACACAAGTCGCTCCGACTTAGAAAAAGGGTCCGGAGCTTCTTTGGGGCGACCAGGAGGCGACCACCATAGACTTCAATGTTATGAAGTCCGTGGCGGCTGCTCGCACCGCGATCTCGGAGGTCGCCACCCGAAGTCGGATCGCCCCTATGTGAACGGGGGCTTAGAGCTTTCCTTGGTGGTATTTAGACACCACTGGGTTTTTTATTTTTTTGCTAAACAAACAAAAAAATACAACTTCCAAATAAAAAAATAAAAAAAACCACTGAGAGCCGGTTCACATAGGCACGACCCGACTTGCCGGGGCGACCTGTGAAGTCGCGGTTCGCAGCTCGCACCGTGACCTCGGAGCGGCATGCACAGACTTCATATCATTGAAGTCAATGCTGGTGGCTCCAGGTCGCCCCAAAGTAGCTCAGGACCCTTTTTCTAAGTCGGAGCTACTTG